>NC_091829.1:8582500-8882500 GCF_038994185.2 Dermacentor albipictus | reverse complement strand
CTAGACAAAATAACGTCTTGCGTATGTAACCTTTGTTGCGTTTCTTCACACCCTCCCGCACTTTGTTGAGATTACGGGCTGCGTTACGATGAATTGCGCAGTTCTCCGTAACGGCACAGCTATTCATGCAGACTCGCTTGCGTATGCGTATACAGGAACTTTAGCGGCGTCCAATATTTGCCTGTGAAAGCTGCGCAATTTTCTGCTTGAACACTTTTATTTTTGTGTGTGCCTGTTTAGTGTGTGGGACAATGTCAGTTTGCGAGTGTCAGTGTGCAAGACACTTTGTGTACGTGCGTGCGTGCCCGGCTCCTAAGAGCATGAAGTGCTGTAGTGGACCTAAATGCCCCCTGTGTTCCGAGCTATTTCGCTTGATATTCAAGAGAAGGCCATTGAATGGACATATAAAACGGCCCATCATGCTATTGCCATGCGCACCGGTCAGAGCCGCGTGTCCTGCGCAGCGCTGTACATTCCTGAGCCCCTCATTTTAACCGCCTTGTGCTGTTTGTAGCGAACGATAAAATGCATGTCACCGCTGTCGCACGCACTCGAGCGCGCAACACATATGTTCTAGACTGCAAAAAATTTGAGAAACAATAAGGATAATTTTCTGTCGTAACGACCGAAAGTTCTGTCGGAGTTTGATGCGCATGTTAGTTGTCAGTCATTGATTGCCTGGCGCAAATACAGAGCTCTGTCGTAACGACAGAAAGTAATGTCCTGAAGTATAATGGCTGACGCCTTTCTTTGGCTTTAAGGTCGCTTTTGTCGTAACGGTATCAGTTATGTACTAAGTATGAAGTATTGCTGCCGCGATAACGCTACTTTTTTGTGTCGACAGACACATTTTCCCTCACGACAAGTCGTTAGATTTGCTCGATAAAAAAAAAAACATCTTTTTTGGACACATCAACATTCGCTATCGTTTTTTTATTATTTATTTTTTTTACTGAGACAAGAGTATTATTCGTCTGCAACACTCCAACGTCTCCAAATGTTTTATCACATGACCAGGAGGCCTGCTCGAGTTTTATAGAGCTCGAACCGTCTCTCGCTATTCCTTTGTCGCCCTTACTTTCACAAGTAAAAGCCATCACCAGCATTTTGTTGTTGTTTAGTAATTTCACACAGATGCAAAGCTATATAGCTGGGTATACGAATACATTTGCAACCGCCCATGTCCTTCTACATACGCACACACATGCTACAGACACATAAGCTTATTAAGTCTGAAAAAATAATTGTAAAACAGGGGGCTGTCGTAAAATCCGTTTCGTAAAGGACGAACGAGACGAGAATCAAGGCTATCGATTCGGTAAAGAAAGCTTCGAGCACGAGTTCTACGATCGGAAAGAAGCCGCGCTGCAATTTTGCGTTCCGGAGCTCTTACCTTTTCTCAAACAATAACCGGCGTCGTGGTACCACTCCACGAAAAAACCGATACACGACGCAAGTGTGCTTTTTTCAAGCGCTTGTAATTTAGCAGTTTCTAATTGCTTCAGAGATCAAGTTAACGCGTATATTTAGTAATCGTCTGTTTGTTTGTCTTATTCATTTCTACACAGCGCAGCTTTTAGCCTCTCGGGGGTCGAAATTTTTCGTACGCATCCGCAAGCATATATTAGCATCATCATAAATGGCTCACACAGCCCTAAGCAAGCAAAAATGCAATGGTTCATCACTCTCTCAGTGCAGAGGCTACAAGCACTTAGCAAAGTGAAGGGAACGGTACATACATTCATTGTGATCGTGCATACAACGTACCGAACAGCCTACAAGCTCAAAATAGGCATCTATCATCATCAGCAATGGCTTATACCCAGTAAGCTAACTAAACTGCAATGGCTCGTTCACGTGTAAGGCAGAGGCAACTAGCGATCAGCAAATGGAAGCTAACAGCGCATAGATTCATTGAAATCACGCATACAACGCGCAGAGCAGCATACGTTTCAATAACGAACAAACTCAAAACAAGTATCCGAACCATAAGTTAGGCATTGTATACGCCCCTCAGCAGTTGTAGGGGCGGTTTTGCAACTGCTTAGCTGCCCAACCGCTTTCGCAGGGCCGGGATGGCGAGTCAAGTTTTTTTTAAGCGGCACATTCTTCGCCTATTATCGCAGGACTCACGTCCTTCAGAGCGCTTTCGCCGATTCAGCCTGCTTATATATCACATAATATTGATCAACAAGATAGTGACAGTGGACTCACAATTGTTCTGCGTAGCAAAACAATAAATCACGACACAAAGCCTGTGCATAAAGTGTGGGCTAATAGGTTTCTCTAAAGCACACTGACTTCCTGATAGAACGGTGCATGATATTGAGCAGCTTCTTTAATTTTCTTAAATTTGTTATCCTTTAACTGCCATAACCTTTCCCTATTGGGTATGTGCCGCTCGTGTGGCCCACTTTTGGCCATCCTCTAGAGTGGTACGCGCCGCTGTGACACAAGGAATATAGGGGTAGAATTCCGAAGCGCATTGCTTATATGTGCCGTACGTCACTGGGAGTTTTCACCTCTCACTGCCGTTCTTTCGCCTACCAGCGCCTAAGTCCTCCCGACGCCGCAGCGTCCACGTAAATAGAATCGTACCCTTCGCATTTCGTTGCATAACACTTTATGAACAGCTTCACGAAAAGTTCCCTGCTCATTGATTTCAACATGTGCGCTTTACCTGCATAATTATTTGTGTGTGTGTGTGTGTGTGTGTGTGTGTGTTCCGGGAAATCGCTGTAAATGGATACTCGAGTGGTGAGAATTATTTTATATTGTTGAGGAATAATTCACAGTGGTGTGTTTGCAGGGATAACGTGTCGCGCTAATGAGTTGCGCGTAGGGTCGCAGTTTGAGCGCAAGGTGTGTCTTTCTTAGTGATTGGTCTTAAAAGGCAGTGACGCGCAGCCACCAATGGAGGCTGACCAATAATCGGGGGGTTTCAGTTTATTAGGTGGTTGGCTGGATTTATTTTTTATATGCTCAAATTTACTATGGGCAATTCACTAAGAATCGGATAAGAAGAGAATGATAGTCAGAAAAGTTCAAAACAAGGTTCTAATTGAATATATTGAACTTTGAATTTCGTTTTAAAAATCTAGCACGAAAATTGTCTTGCTTGAAATACACAATTTTCAACCGCTGCACATGAGATGGTCCTTTGGAGGAGCCTTCCTAAGGCAGAATAGTGGGTAGGGAAATTTTCGATCCTTGACATGGATACGTTTCTTTTAAAACAAGCTTTCGTAATAATGAGAGTGAGGCACGGAGATTAACCAGGGGTAGCTTTGGTTGGCTACCCAGCACGGGGGGAACGGCGTAGGGGAATAGAAAGAGAAAGATAGCGTAAGGGGAGAGAAAAATCCACAAAGGCACAAAGTAAACAGCACGCACTATCCAGTTGTGGCAGACGGCTTTGTGAATGTTAATCAATCTTAGCCAATCTCGCGCAGGGCTTATGAGCCATTTGCAGAATAAAATCAACCAACTAGCCAATCAGCCAGTGCCACCGTGATGGTGAGAAACGGCGACGTAACAAGGTAAATGCTGTAGGACGGTTGATGTATGGATCATGAGCATGAATAAACTTTATTGTTCTGAGCAAGCGAAGCCTTCGCGCGATGTGGGAAGCCTGCGCATTCCACGATGCCGTGAGCACTGGCCGCCCCCAAAGCCAGTTAATTTTTACGGCGAAGCTGCATACGTCTTTTGTCTAAGGAAATTTTTGTGTCGTTGTGGTAAGCAAAAAACTCCTCTCACATGGGCCGATCCCGGAGATAGTGCAATGGCGGGCCGACCTGTGGCGGAGGTGCAGTTCGCCATGAAGGGGCCCACATACAAAGCTTCGCTGGTCATCCTTCTTCACTGAATGGAAGGGCAGTGCGATTATTTCCCTTTCCTCCATGCATCTGCATGGAGACCAGCTAGGTGCATAAAGGAAAGAAATTCTTTTTTTCCTTGATGGTTGGATTTCGTGCTAAGTTAGTGTTCTCCAAGTACCGACTCCATCGTACGTCGGTAGAAACCACTTTTTGACAAGTTGAGCTACTTATGGCCAGCTCGAATACCTAAAAGACTGCGACTACATTACTTCGTTCCCCCCGTTTGTTAAACCTACGTAACATTGCTTAACCCAAGGCATTACAAGCGACAAATGCAACTCCAATTTGGGATAAAGAAAAGATAATGATTCTCTTGTGCTTTCGCGAAAAATATTTGCTGTACGACAGCTTCTTAAGCCGTGTTGACTTCTTGAAGATAAACGCCGTGGGAACTTTCTCACTCGATGTTGAACGCCTCAACAGCTAACTGCGCCTTAGAACATTAGTTATAGACATCATCATCGTCATCATCACCGCTTCTCCAGCTACTGTCTGCCGCCTGTTTCTTACTGCCCATGTATTACAACGCCAAGAAAAAAATGGCCAGGCTTAGCTTGGTTAAGCCAAGAATGCGTTGCATATTGCGCAAGTTGGGGCCCAGCTTTTCCTCCGGCTGTCGTGACGTCACGTCACGTGGTTGCGCTAAAGGTCAATGGTGGCTGCCCGGCCGCGCCCAAGGGCTGAACTGAGTGATTGCAATATGCAACGCATAAAAATAGAAGCAACTTAATAACAAACATAGCAAACTTAAAAGAGAATATACCCACATATGAGACGCGCAGCAATGAACAATGGCTCATACCTTCAATGGTGGCTACGCGGCCGCGCCCAAGGGCTGAACTGAGTGATTGCAATATGCAACGCATAAAAATGATGATGCGCCTGACTCTAATGAAATTGCGCGATGACTCCGCTCTTTGAGAGCGGAGTCATCGCTCTGATCATCGCGCGATGTGCTGCGACGGCATGTCGGCTCGTCTGTCGGACCCGCGTGTTGCACGCCCCTCGTTGTTTATTTTTTTCGGATCGTCGACGACAAACGCACTCGTGACGCTTCCTCGTACTCCGCGAATTCCATGAGCGCTTTGAATTTTCCGCTTTCTTATATCGAGACGCGCGGCTTCATAAGCCTGCGAGCAGCTCATTTTCACCATCGCCCAAAAGCTGTTTTCTACTAGAAACAACCAATCTTCTCCTTCGATTCCTCTTTTTTCCAACGTGCAATATGCGCCACCAATTTCGGCGTAAAGATCCATTGTTGTTCCACTCGCTCAACAAAACGCTCTTTTATGCACTGAAACACGAAATTAGTAGGAACGTCCATGTATTTCATCCCACACTTTAGGAAATAATATCTCGAAACTGGCGTCATCCTGGAAATTAATTTGAAGTGAATACGTCCTGAAAACTCAACGGCTACATTTCGTAAGTTGCAAAATGTGCCGTAAAGCAATTACGAAGTTATTGAGCGAATTTTGTTAATTAGCTGAATGGGCGTTTCGATGTCTCGGCTTAGTAATGTCCACCTCTTCGAATATCTCAGCTCAAAGGCAAGAATTATGCTATGTGCCATAGGCGATATAGACAAATTTTGTAAATCTCAAGACTGATCTCCTGCATAACATTAGTGCTCCCATTAAGTTCTTACGACTTTCAAGCATACTGCGCAGAAAATTAGGCAAGCCATTGTTTCAGCGGCGTGCTATAGTTGCAATCCTGCTGCAGAAACACAAATGAAAAAGAGTTGCAGCTGAAATAATTCAGTACCGCTCAAAAAGGTGGCTTGGGTAGGTCACATTATGAAGCTGCCCCGTGATGGAAGGTGCCCTATACGACCACCATACATTTCAACACCCAAAATTCACTTTATGCGCCCACAGTGAGCACCGCGCGGCTACGTTGTCTCATGTCATTCGATAGACGTCGTCTGGTGCGCGTCACTAGCTGATGACTGCTCGACCACTTCCTTGTAGTACGCCACGAGCATGTCATTCATGAATGCCCTGAGCCGACCGCCGGTCATCTTGTCCAGCGTGGTGGCAGGCTGGGGCGCTACTACGGTGAACCGACCGCTGAGGCACGCCAGGAAGCCTCCGAAGTCGTCCATGAGGTCCTGCTCGCGCAGGTAGGCGTGCTTCGGCAACACCCTATGCGTGTCGAACAGGTGCAGAGCGTACGTGATGATCACGTTTGCGAGCACCTCCACGGCCTTGGATGCCATGGGATCGAGGGGTTCGGTGTGCTGCGCCCTGAGCAGTGCGAGCTTCCGGTGACGCAGCGAGAGCGCCTGGAACACGTGGTACAGGCAATCATCCTTGAAGCGCGGGATCAGGTTGAGGCAATCACGGCAGTACCTGCGGATCTTCTCGTCGCGCCCCACTTCTGAGAGCATGGCCTCGGCGAACGCCTCGCTGACGCCTGTCAGGAGCAGTGTGGCCAGCTGCCATGACGTGACTGCGCTACCTAAGCGGCACTGCTGCAGTGTCCTGACGCGCAAGTTCTTGGACGTGCTGCCCTTGAGGACCAACGCCGAGGCCTTAGCCATGACCGCCTCAAACAGCGCGTCCACGATTCGCGTGCTCGGGTCGAGGAACATCTCGCGCACGCTCTCGGTTACCTGCTGACGGATGGAGACGATCAGGACCTCGTCGGCGTCGTCCCGCGAGACTGCGGCCCCACCGAGGTTCGTGAAGACGAGGTATTGCAGGATGCTGTGCGTCACCAGGACGAGGCGGTACAGCAGACAGGCGGAGACGTCGCGCGAGGCGTGGAGTTCGCACGCCTCCGGAGAGAGGGCGCCGCAGTCGAAGTTGACGTCATCCTCATCCATGTCATAAGGCGGTGCCACCTGCGCAAGGTCGGCCCAGGGCCAGTCCGGTATTTGGATCACGCGCTCGAGACTGCTGGTCTCCGGCTGCGCTTCCGAATGCGGGTTTCTGCACTTGCTTCTCAGCGCCTGCATTTTCTTCAGGAAGCTCAGGGAGTCGCGGATGTGCTGGGTCAGGCCGGACAGGATCGGGAAGGGGACGTGGTCGCGCAGCTCCATGAACGCGACCATCGCCTGCAACAGGATTTCTGCGTAATAATGCTCGCCGAGGCTGGGAGGCGCGAACACCACGGCGGTTATGCCGACAAGGCGGCGATTCTCCTGCGGCCGCTTCGGCATCTTGTGCTGCAGCCATATGTGGCGCGCCAGGCGGCAGTAGGGCTCGGCGTGCCGTCGCGACCGCACCGTGATTGTTGGTTGCCCGAGGTCGTAGCCTATGGCTAATAAATCGCTCGTGACGTCGGTGACGCTGTTGTACAGCCGGAGGACCGGACGCAGCACGGTTTCGCGGTTCCTGGTCTTGTGGATGAAGTATCCCTTGCTGCTCGCCGCGTCCCACAGCCAGCGGTCGCGTGCCGCCCGATACTTCGCGGAATACACGAGCACCGGAGTTGTTTCGAACAAGGATAGTTCATCGCGCATTTCAAGGAGAGTGCCGATATCCAGAAGAGTGGCGACGGGTTCGCGGTTGCCGTGGCCCTTGTGTCTTTGATCGCGTTCCAGGATGTCCTTGCGTCGCTCCCTCGAAGGCGCCAGACTCAGAGAACGCGAGAGCCGTTCCATGTTCTATGAGAGAGGTCAGCCCTGAAACCTTCTTTGTCTTCTTCTGGCTTCGAAGCATGTCTCGCGCGCACGAGGACGCTGCGCCACCCTGCGTCACAGAAGTACCCTGGCTCCCTTTAATGAGGACTCCATAAGTACGTTTAATCAAAAAGTAAATGATTCACTTTTCGTAAGTTATGCAAGTTAGAAACACAATGCATAATCGGTGGTGTCCATATCTTGGAGGCAGTGACGTGTCTCCAATTCCTGCAGCGTGTTCTAGTGCCTTAAGTAAACGAAACATGGCTCTCGATATTGGCGTCCGTGGCTCCTAGCGAGCCGTCGCTGGTTATTATTATTATTATTATTATTATTATTATTATTATTATTATTATTATTATTATTATTATTATTAATATTATTATTATTATTATTATTATTATTCGAAAATCCCCTTTGAAGCGGGGCAGTGACACTTGCCCCAAAGCTTCTCCTAAACCTTATGTCTCATTGAAATCTTTAAATATCTTTGTACTTCAACCAACATTATTTTCCGTAGTCGGTGCTGGTGTCGCCTCCCCAAGTGTCGGCGGACTCGGAGTGACGTAAAACAGGCTCGGAGACCATACTTTTGCTTAGTAGAAGCACCAGTACCACGTCATGGTTGCCATGCTGCATGTTCGCCTATCTAGGCCCTCATGATTAGAGTGCACTACAGTCTAGTACACTCTATGATCCTCAGCACATCCACCGGGGCGGACGATCTCAGTTGCCATGCGTCTATATGCATAGTTTTCTACTAAGAACACTGAGAGAAATATGGTGCTAGAGCCAGCTTGCGCCGTCTAGACATCGTCAATCTGACTTCAAGCGGCCTAGAAAATCGTCCAAAAGATGGCGGTGATGACGTGTTTCCGGCTCTTCAAATCGCTTCTGGCGCCTGCAGTAGAGAAACCATACGGGAAGGAATTTTTCCTTCCTCCATAATGCAAATGTGTTTGGTTATTATTCCATATTGGTTATTATTGCTCTGAAATGCCCTTCGATGTTCAGTGCGATATAGAAGCAACCTATTACCCTCCTTGAGGCTCATTGTTCATGGCGATCTCATCGTATGAAAATCGGAGTTTCATACAAAAGTTTAGGACACCTAAGCACTTCTCATGAGTTGTGAATACGAAATCGTTAATGTCCAATTGAATGCCGCTGAGCGGTCCTTCGAGTTATGAACCCCTCGCGGACAAGCGAGCGCGTTGAGACGCTAGGCGCGTTTTGATTTGGTCTTACCGAAGTGAAGTTAGAAGGCAAGCGAGAGCTTGGGCGAACAATGAACGCGCGGGTAACCAAGGATCATAGAGTTTCATACAATAATGCCACGGATAACACAGGATTTCCGAGAGCGAGAGCCACATGACGTCGCGGTGATGCCCTCTTCCTTCCCGCAAAACCGCGGCAGCAGGTTCGCCCGCTCTGCTCCGTTGAGACGCTCCAGCGACGTGGCGACGCAGCTAATGGGGATTTCGCTGTAGACACCAGATTTCTTGCTCAATTAGCCATTTGACGCACTCGCATCAATAAATACAAGAGGGAACTATGGCGCTAGTGTCTACGGGAGCTGCAAGCTAAGTCAGCCAGCATGGGAATTATGCGTGGAGGAAGGTAAAAATTGGAGGACTCTTAAACTTCGCCTTCAAGAGTTGAACGCGATAGCATTATCGCACCCCGTTCGCACCGCCCACTCATTCGCTCGGCATGCTCTTGAGTCACACAATGACGAAACATGCGCCTGGGCAAGCGGAACGAACCAAAGAACTCGGTGCCTCGGAGGGAGAAACGATCTACGCGAGCCAAACGTTAGCCAAAAGTAAGGCCCCTTTATAGTTCGTCACCGACGCCGGCTTCTGGCTGCGCGTTCTCCCCAATGTCATATACGGCCGCTTTAGGGCTCTCTACGCAGGCTGCGTTCCTCGATCTGACTGACCGGCCTTCATCGACGCCGCACGACCCGCCGTAGTCGCTCAGTGGCTATGGTGTTGGGCTGCTGAGCACAAGGTCGTGGGATCGAATCCCGGCCACGGCGACCGCATTTCGATGGGGGCGAAATGCGAGAACACCCGTGTACTTAGATTTAGGTGCACGTTATAGATCCCCGGGTAGTCGAAATTTCCGGAGTCCTCCACTACGGCGTGCCTCATAATCAGAAAGTGGTTTTGGCACGTAAAACCCCATAATTTAATTTCTTCGACGCCGCCCGACAGCGCGTTTGCTGCAGAATTGACTGGACTGTGAAGACATATCTTTAAGCATATGGGCAAGTTTACGTTACCGACAGGCTTAGCGAGGTACCCGTTCAAGGGCGTCGTACTTTACTATTACGCCGTAATTTACGCGCTTAAACTACCAAATTAAGAACGTTAAGCACGTAACTGCATGCCCTGGGAAAGTATTGGGCTTAAAGCGCGACAAGGGCCGGGCCGGCAGACGCGGAGAGACGCGTGCTGAGTTGATAGCGTCTGTCTTTCCCGCAGTGCTAGTCTGTTTGGAGCGCAAGTCAATCTATATTTTATAACTCGCCTAACTACCTGATTAGTTATTAATAATTAGTTATCTTCTCACATAATATAATCGGAACAAGATTGTTAATCAGCTAATTGTAGGGCCATCAAGAAATATATCCGATCCATCTTTATGTTATTCTATACGTGCTACATAAAAGGTTTTCCAAACTTGAAGGAAGCCCGCAAAAGCACTCGAAAAGTGAAAACAGAAAACCGGAAGAAAAAACAGAAATGCAGAAAAAATGTTCTGCGCAACTAGTCGCGCCACACTTTGTTCTGTTCTGCGGGTTGTATTTAACGCTTGGGAAACACTTGGAAAAATTTTCGTCCACCCGAACAATTCTCCCTTTCGTGACATTTCCTCCACCTTGTGGGATTCCACAGAACTGATTTGCCATATTCATATTTCCTGTTCTTCGAATTGTCGATCACCCCGGCCTCGCGCTGCCCTCTGCTAACCTCCCGGTTGCACTAGCTCGGCTGGCAGAGCGACCGACCCGGTAAGGCGTCGGTCCCGGGTTCAATCTCGGGACCAGGACAAATTTTGCCTCAACTGCGAAGCTTTCTTTCTGGGAATCCCGTATGGTTTTCATTTCTGTTTTCGAGCTGTGACAATTTTCCATTTCATGATATTTCCTCCATCTTGCGGGATTCCGCAGAACTGATTCGCAGCATTATGCACTCGTATAACATTTGCAGCACACAGATTACAAATTTTCACCCCACCGCGTCAGCAGTCAGAAATCCTCGCTGACTTTCAAGGCGGAGCCTATAAAAAGCGACGTGAAAAACAGAAAGTACGAATTAGTAGTAAAAAAAAAAGCACCAAGCTAACATGTTGTCGTCTATTCCAGTTAAGTATACGAAAGAAGAAGGTGTAAAAAAAAAGGTTTCTGGAATTCAAACAATATCTGGTGAAAGCGAAGCTGCACCGCCGCCAACTTATGATAGGCATAATAAACGTAAACGTTTATTGAAGAAAAACAAGCGCTTTCCTCGCGCACTTCACGAAATTAATATGGCTAATTTTGCCGATCAGGATATTTAACGTCCAGGTTGGCATGTATCTTCGGGTTAGTGGTTTTGCGATGAAGCCTGAACGTCTTCAACAGTCAGCCGATAATAATACTTTCATGTGAAAGAACCAGATCTCGTTCTGAATTAGCCTAGCATTTACATTAACAAAGCACATACGCTTGATATGTCAGCGGACATCGGCCGACGAGGGTCAGTTTCAGAGATGAAGTAATGTGCAAGCGCTGTCTTCCCCTTTGCTGGTAAGAAGCTGCGATTGATTCCACTAGAGAAAATAAATTGACCTTCCAGTGTAAACGCAGGTAACCTTTATTTCAAAATTATTGATAATCATAGCGAAACTTAGAGACTCTGTCTCTTTTTCGATAAAGGTTCGATACCGAGCACGCCGCTCCACTCCAGCCTTCGCTGCACGAATGGCTCTGAAACGAAAACTCAGAGCCAAAACCGCTCTGCAAGTTCACTAAACAGCTTCGCTATAAAACCACAGAGCGAGAAGACACAGTGCACAGTACAGCGCCTGTTCTACGCACTGTGTATTTCTCCTTCCCCTCTTGCGCTACGAATTTTACTTATTCGGAGGCTATTGAGCTCATTCTCGCCCAGCCATAGCTTTGATGCCAAACATTCTATGAGTCGGAACAAACTCTGCTGGCCGTTTGCCTATGAACACGGTATCGTCATGTTCTGTTTCTCAGACAAGTGGTTACGAACACAATGTGTTAGGTCGGTGGCCTCCAAAAAGTCTCGTGGTTCGTTGTGCGAAGTCTGCCGCTCTCTCGGGCTCCGTGTAGAAATCCCTGCACTGGGACGAGTGAGTGTGACGAAGTTTGAAAGCAGACTGATGGAGTGCCTGCGCATCGCGTCCTGACACGTCGCAAGACAAGCTCCCTTGTAAAAAGGTTTTATCGTAATTAGGCTGTGGCTGTAGGCTATATTGCTACGCGGTGTACGCTGGGCTGAAATTCCATATAATATTGATATGGCGAGCTTTCTATGTGTGAAACAACAGGGCCAGAGGGTTCAAATTGGTCATAATGCACAGCGAAAGCGTATTGCTAGCACGTCCGTCTTCTCATTGTATGTCGCTTGCCTTTATAATGTGCGAGATTATTCAATCTTATGATATTCGTCACATGCCAATCACATGTTTATGATCTTCATGAGAATCAAGCTCGCGCCCTCGCATTATTTCTTTTAAGCGTGAGAAACTCAAGAATCTGTGCCTTTCTTTTTAATACTCCCTAAAATTACTCCTTTATATTGGTGTTTTAGATATGACTGACCTCCCATGCCCTCTAGTATGCTCTCTTCAATGGTACACTCAATTCGCCCGAATGACCTTATAGGGCAGCACAAAAGAGACTTAATATTGGATGCAACTGTCGATTGTATGCGTCAGGGCACCACGCAAAGCTTCATGATTCCGTTCAAGCGAGCACATGAGAAACACGTCTAATCTGACACGTCAAACTTAACGTTTCAGACTCACCTATCGGTTTTGTTGTCTACTGTACCGCACGCACTGCCTAGGACTTTGAATAAGGCACAAATTCTTCATGACGACACTGCGTCTTACGTACATCCCTGTGTGTAGCGCTAATTAGACCCTAACTAGCTCAGAGAAAGGTCCCGGATAAGTTCGCCTCTCATTCACCTTCACGACGCACTGCGGTTCACGCATTGATAAAGACGACACGATCCCGTCACTTTTCAGTGTTTCCTTGCTTCTCTGCTTGATTATCGACTTCACATCATGTCTCCGCTACCAAAGCATTAGTTGATACGGCGTAGTACGTGTGTCTGCGGCTCGAGGAACGCGAGATTGATGGAGGCCGCCTGAACGATCGCAATTGTTCGGCAATCAGGGGCAGAGCAGTGATGCGAATTAGTGGCCTGATGCCGCGGTTCCATTAACCTTTTTTGCTGACAGGAGGACTCTAATTGTGCAGGGTCTTGTACGGAGGCACCCGGAGCATCTAACATCAGCGGACTTGTAGCTTTACGTGTAGTATGTATTTCTCTTGTTGAACGTTTCGCACGTCATCCTTCTGATTGTGTGTCATTGATGCACTCGCTCTGCTTTCTCCAGTACTTTGTTTCCTGCAGTTTTCTGTTAAGATGAAATCGTATCTCGGTTTTCTTTCTTCCACAGCTATCTGGTAAAGAGCAAGCTAGCAGCTGTTCTCCATATATGTGCTATCGCGCTCAATATGAGCTGCAACACGCGAGTCGGGGCTGCAGCGTCGCTCTCCATTTGAGCAACATGCATTCCCCCCATGCGTTCCGTCGTCGGCTTTCTTCGCGGAGCGATGATACCCACCGTGCAGCATCGCGGATTTTTTTGAAAAATACAAAAAATAATTATTACGAGGCTAGGGCAGCGTGCGCCAGGCCGTAGCACGCTGTGCTAAGGCCTAAGGACTTAGCGCTGCTTTCCGGGTCACTGTAATAACGCTCCCCGAATAAGGAAGACAGCGTAAATCACGGGCGTATGCGCATTTCTAAAGTGGTGCGAACCTTCTCCACTTTCTTCTCGAGAGCGTAGCTGCCGCTACGGCCCACGTGTTGCAGCTTTTATTGAGCGCGATAGCACTTGGCAACAAATATTTCTTACCCCCGGCTGTGTGCAGCGTTTTGCATTTTCTTCTGCGGCAGGCAATAGACCCAAACTATCTCGCACCCAGATAGGTCATGGTGAAATCTCACTTGCTGACCCCTGTTCTCGGCTACTTAGTTACAGAATGAGAGTGGGTGGATGCACAACGCACTTTTGTGACAGAGGTCGACCGAAGTAACGACGTAACAGTATTGCTTAATTGCGTTGTATTATTATTATTACTATTATTATTATTATTATTATTATTATTATTATTATTATTATTATTCATAAGCTGTTAACTTGCTTCGGAAGTACGCAGCCAAAATGATGTCGCGGAGATATGGCCACAACAGATTATCAAGTTTATCACGAAAGTGCACATGTGACAGAGTATTATGTCCTAGTTATCTTTCCCCGGCGGTTCAACTGGTTATTGTAAAGAGTATTAATTGTCGGAACGCGTTGTGTAAAACAAGTTTGTCTACATACGTTTTCTTTCTGTGTATACATAACCAACAGGCATTCTGCAGGCAAAAGTTTAATAGAGTTACGCCGTAAAACAATATGGTGTATAAGAGCATTCCGTGGCTCCCAGACAGCGCATTTGATGTCTATAACGTAGATTATACGCAGCGTTGAAAAAGCGCCATCAAGTGGCAAAATAAATAAAAATGTAATCGTTACGGTATGCTAAACTTGGCTTTTACGAGTGTGCGCCGCAACGCATGGTAAAATTCTGACGCTCGGCTCTCCAATAAATTCAAGAATCTCGCGTAATAAGGCGCACGTATATGTAAAGGCATGCAGTAGTGGCTCGTAAGGGTTTGTTGAATACATTCTCCCTTCTTAGCGCTTCGCCCTCTGCTTCGTTTCTCGTCAATTTAAGCTCGTTTTTTTTTTCGCGCTGCAGCGTCTAACCACGAGACAGGGTTACGCCTCGCGTTCGCACCATCCGGGGAAGGGCGCATTCCAAGCTCACGGAAAAACTCCATGGATGCCAATCTCCTTGCATTCCTCGCTTCTCCTTTGGTGACACCTTCGCAAAGCCTGCTTTTGTTTTTCTTCCTCGCTTGGCTCCGCGTCGCCGACGCTGTAGAACGCTCGAATCAGTTGGGTACAACCAGTGCCCACCCCAAATGCCAGACGCCTTTCTTTTGGCAATGCGATGTTTCACACATAAACTGTCATGTTTTCAACAAAGATTGCCGTAGAAAGTTTGGCGCGGCCATCATTCACCTAGCTGGGAATGATGGATAATGCTTAGGTTTGTGTGATCTTCGTGCTTTTGGCTTCAAACGCTCTTGCGACGTCATTTACCAACTCTTTGTCTGTCTCGGTTTCCAAGCGCTCATAGTTTTCCGAAATCAAGGGCAGAGCGCGCGTCTCGTTTTCGTAGCCGGGTCGTGCCTGTCCATGGCTTCTCGCGCGGCCGAGCGCGTACGCGGACCACCAACTGTTGCTACGGGTACTAGGGGTGAAGGTCGAGCACACGAGGGTGAGCCGATATGCATGCTGGTGGTGTAGGGCTTCTAAATCACTACTCTAGACGGAAATGTGGCGCTAGTGTCTACGAGGGCTGTGCTGAGAGTTACCTCAACCCACGTGGGAATGATGGGAAGTACAGGCTTCGGATTTAATTCGATCTTTAGACTAGTGGCGTTTGCTTGCAGCGAAGCAAACGAAGCTGTATTAAGATATTTCCGCGTAAATCTCTTTGTATGGCGGCAGTATTATATACAATGCGCAATACATTACATAAGGTTTCTTTACTTTTGAGATCGAAGCACAGTTTACCACCGGGGCACACCAGGGTACGCATTGCTCTGCAATTCTGTTTCCGGTTTAGCGCCAGTGGATAATTATTTATTTATTTTTACAACACCAATAACAACCTTGTATGTGCTTATATAAAAATGCTCCTCAAATATTATGAAACTAAAAATTTTGCATCGTGAGAAAAGTGTTGTTCCTTTGGGAGAAATGTCACAAGTGTCGTCTGCTACCACGCCTTCTCGAAGCGAACGCGACAAAAGTAAATTTTTCTCGCAGACGACAGGCACTTGCGAGAGAGAGAGAGAGAGAGAGAGAGAGAATTTTATTTATCCCATCTTAAAGGGAAATGATGTGTGGGAAGAAGGCGAGGGAGGTTATCCTACTCGCGGTAAGCCTCCTCTACCACCTCAGCCCCCCTCAGGATAGCTTCCTGAAGTTCAAGGTTGTAGCCGCGCATGGCCGCCTCCCACAGCTCGCTACTACTTAAAACTGTACAAAGGTTAGGGGGAGGGGAGTGGTTCTTGCATTGCCACATAATGTGGTTAAAGTCCACTCTGCTAGCAGGACAAAACTTGCAGGCTGAAGTAAGGTGTATTCCCGGGTGAATTTTGTGACGTAAGGTAGGAGATAGAAAGGTGCGAGTCTGTACTTTACGCCATAGTACCTCGTGTATGCGTGACGACCGAATCATTAAAGGAGGGAGGGTTAGGCGACATAGGCGGTAATGCCCGCAAATGTCGTGGTATGTAATTTATTTAACAGGGATAGGCGGGCTAATTAGTGGTTGATATTGGAATGCATCATGTTACATGATGCATTCCAATAGTGGTATGTAAGTAGTCTGTCTTTGGAGGTGAATGCTGAAGGGAGATTATTGGCGTCTGAACCGTCCCCTAGTCTAGCCTTTGCTCGGTTCGTGAAAGATCGAGCACTTAGGTGGGCCGCTTCATTGCCGATTAGGCCTGCGTAAGCAGGTGTCCAGATTAAACTCACAAGTTGGGCTGGCGGATTGTGAGATAGAATGGCTAGGGCTGTCCTGCAAACCCTATCCGCTCCGAAGTTGTGTATGGCAGTTTTGGGGTCACTTACTATGACAGAGTAATCAGGTATTGTTGTGGCGAGTGCCACCGCCGCCTCCTCTGCCTCCTCCTCCGAAGAGGCTATAATAGATGCTCCCATCGCAATACTGCCAGTGGAGTCAACGACTTATATGGCGAATTTGTGTCCACACGGATACTCTGCGGCATCGACATAGAGCACGTCTTTGTAGCTAAATAACTATTTCTGCAAGACTTCAGCTCGTTGTTGCCTTCTATGTTCGTGGTGAACAGGGTGCATATTCTTAGGGAGAGGAGGGATATGAAAGTGCTCATGTATCGAGTGAGGAATATTGAATTTACCATTGGTATGGGTGCTGGGGAAATACATGGGGAGTTTAGGATGTGCCTACCAGTGTGGGTGTTCGATAAGCGCTGGTATTGAGTGCTCAGGTGGGCTTCTGTGAGCTCACTAAAGGTATTCAAGGTACCTGTAGCCAAAAGTCTCTCAGTAGGAGCTCTACTTGGCACTCCAAGGGCAAATTCGTAGAGTCTGCGTATCAGTGAATTAACTTTATCTTCCTCGGCCCTAGTTAAGTGGAGATAGGGAAGGGAGAATGTGATTTTACTGACAGAAAACGCCTGTACCAGTCTTAGCAATTCTGCCTCGCGGAGACCTCCGTGCTTATGGTACACCCTTTCTATTAGCCGTGTGGTGTGACCTAAGCTGGCAGTAACCGTTTGAAGTGTATACGTATTGAGTCGGTTAGATTGAATGTACATGCTAAATACATGGATTTTGTCTACTACGGGAACTTGCTTCCCGTTAATGTTAATCTGAATGTTCGGCGTAACGCGTTTATTTGCGGATAGAAGTAACAGCTCAGATTTGGTGGGCGAGCACTCGAGGTTCATGAGCCCGGCTCTCGTAGCCACTGCATCTGCAGCCTCTTGTAAGGTATGTTGAATGTAGCCATCCGAGCCACCCTTAATCCATAGGGTAAGGTCGTCTGCATATAACAAATATTGGAGATCCGGTATTTGTGCTAGCTTCCCAGCAATAGACCTCATAGCTAGGTTAAATAGAGACAGCGAAAGTACAGATCCCTGAGGAGTGCCAAAGCTACCTAGGGTGATTGGGGGCGAAGTTTGATCATTGAGACTTATGACAGCTGTACGATTGGTAAGAAATTCGTGGGTTTAGTCATGCATTTTTCTACCACAGTTAATAACATTCAATTCACGTAAGATAGATCCATGATCTATGTCGAATGCACCGCGAAGGTCGAGTCCTAAGATGGTTTGGGTGTCATTACTAAACGTAGGAGGGAGAAGGTCATGCTTGAGCCTTAGCATGGCATCCTGGCAAGAAAGCGACTGGCGAAAGCCAATCATCTCTGGCGGGAATAACTGATTGTCTTCCGCGTTTTTATTGAAGTGATAAAGCATGCCATGTTCGAGCGTTTTGCCCAAGCATGACGTGAGGGAAATAGGTCTAAGGTTAGCTATGTGATAGGGTTTATTGGGTTTGGGAATAAACATTACTTTAGCAGTTTTCCATGAGCTCGGACGAGAGCTGTTATTGAAGCAATGATTATAGTATTTTGTGAGGTTAGAGGTTGATTTGTCGTCCAGATTTCGGAGTAATTTATTATTTACATTATCTCTACCGGGAGCAGATGTAGTTTTAAGGTAAGCTAAGGCATGTCAAACTTCTGCCTCCGTTATTGGCGCATCTAGAAGTTCATTAACCTCGCCTGTATAATCTGAATTATCATGAGTTGTGGCAAGAGGGAGGTGTAATCGTGCAAGCTCCTCAAAAAGATGGGGAATATTATCCTTGTGTTTGTGCAATAATTGAGTGATGTAGTGACTGTGTTGCACGCGCGAGGTCGAGGGATCAAGCAAATGTCTCAGCAGTTGCCAAGCATTTTTACTACTGAGATTATCATGCACGCTCTCACATACTTGGCCCCTTTGTTGATTAACAAGTTGGGTCGCATATGCTTGCATGTCATCGTCAAGTGTAGCTACACGGATGCGAAGCCTGCGGTTATGGAGGCGTCTTTTCCACCGCGTTAACAGTGATTCCTTCGCTTGCCACATGTGTAATAGTTTGGCATCAGCTGTTTGAAAAGGAGCATCAGGTGGCATAGCTGTAGTATGATTGTCAACGTCCTTTTGGAGCTGACTAATCTATTGCTGTAGATGAAGTATGGGATTGGGAGCATTATTTGCGCCAGTTTTCCGAAGTTTGTCCCAATCCGTAAGTTTTGGAGGCAGAGCGTGAAAGGGCTTGTGAAAGAAAGTAACAGAAATCTGTATGACGTAGTGATCGCTACTAAAATTGATTTGAAGGTTTTCCCATTTAGTTAAGTTAACCCTAGAGGTGAGGTAAGATCTGGTGATGTATCTATGGAGACACTATTTCCTAAGCGAGTGGGTGTGTGGAAGTCATTGTGGAGGGTGAGTTGATGATCCTGAATGTGGGTCCATAAAGCTCGTCCTTTAGGTGTGGAAGTAGTGTGACCCCATAGTTGATTTGGAGAGTTAAAATCGCCAACAATGAGGAGCGGGTTTCTCCGAGCTTCCTGTTTAGCACGAGCAAAAACGCTAGTAAAACGGTGGTGTTTAGAGCTGGGGCTGCTGTAAACGTTAAGGATGTAAATAGGAGCCGACCTGGTCTTTTCAGGAAGTATTTCTACGAAGTCGTGATCAATGTCGATACTCTCGAAACGCGAGCAAGTAACAGTCAAATGTTTTTGTGCTAGGATCGCGGTATTGGGACGTTCGCATCTTTTGCATTGGAATGTGTTGTATCCGGGGAATTTAACGTAACCATTCGTTTCTTGTAAAGCAATGACTGCGGGCGGTTGTGTAAGAGTGGCTATGTATTTTTGCAGACTGGCCTTCTTTTTTGAAAAGCCCCTACAATTCCACTGACACACAACTAGATTGGAGCGCTTAGGGGATGCGACCAGGCAGTAGATCGAGTCTTTCAATAATTTGATCGGGTCGCTCATCAATTTAGGTAAGTCGCGTGTCATCCTGGCTAAATTTAGCATTTATATGGGCACTGAGGCTATGGACGTTAGTAGTGAGGGACTCAAGCTTTGCTTCTACGGCATCCATGCGTTTTTCAAGGGCCTCAAAGCGATTGTTAGAGTTTCTAATGTGTGTGGTGAGTTTACGATTTAGCTTATTGTGTTCCTCCCAAGTACCTCTCCCATAATCAAAAGATTTGCGCTTTGTGGCGGTTATGGCAGTGAGAGGAGAACTGCCCATGGTTGGAGTTTGATCGCCATTCTCACTGACAGGGGGAGGAGTTACAGTGGGTTGTTCATCAGTAGAGGGTTGAGATCGAGTGGTAGTAGTCGTA
Organism: Dermacentor albipictus; assembly: GCF_038994185.2. NCBI lineage: Eukaryota > Metazoa > Arthropoda > Arachnida > Ixodida > Ixodidae > Dermacentor > Dermacentor albipictus. Next base: position 8,862,646 of record NC_091829.1, on the reverse strand, counting down.
CATGGAGAAGGGGTTTGGAGGTCGGAAATTTGTTTACGCAGAAGACGATTTTCTTCCTGAAACTGCTGTAGGAGGGCATAGATTGGGGCATCAGGTTGCTTAGGTTTAGGTAAGCTGTGCGAAGCTACCGATGCCCAGCTTACCTGAGGAAAGCTTGATTTGTTGTTAGATGGAGCAGCGGATAGAAGAGGCAAATCTTCGTCTTGTTTTTTCTTAGGAAGAGGTCCCTGCTTCTTGGGCGAAGGAGACGACTTGGTCTTCGATTGAGGAGGCGTCTTGTCAGCCTTGGGGAGTGAGATTTTGGGCTTATATCGTAGTGCACACTGAATGGACCCAGTCTCATGACTTCCACTACATAGTACATACTTGGGAATGCACACATGATCAGTCGGAGGATTAACAGTTCCGCATTTATGGCAAGTATCCTCAGTATGCGTAGGGCACACGTCCGGTCGATGTCCAACTTTAAAACAGCGCGTGCAGGCCTCCATTCTTTGTCGAAAAGGCCTGCACCGGAGCATCGCCATTTCATATTTGACCCAAAAAGGAACTTTCGTTCCCAAGAAAGTCACGAGGACTGCGTCGGAAGTTTTTCCCATTCGTCTGGCTTCTAAAAAGTACATTTGTGGCATTCACTCACGAAGCATGGGTAGAATGTCTTCTTCATAGATAAGTTCTTCCAGGCATACTCTGCAGATGTAGATAATGCCTTTGCACGTCTCGGAGTTTGGAACGCTGTAGGAGGTGACCTCGTGCTCTTGGCCGTCGGCCGTGAGCGACTTGATGGCGAGATATTTCCTAAAGCGATCGCAGCTTTCCGTGCTGAGGGTAACAGTGTTTGGGGTGGGGTTGATGGTAACGATGTCTTGGCGCAACTCCGCAGTGGCTGGAAAGCCGGCAGCCGTAGAGAGAATCTTGGTGAGTTGGAAGTGGCTGAAGCGGGAGGCGTCGATGCCTCCGCGAATGTGAAAAATAGACTTGTATGAGCCTTCGGGTAACTTGGGAGGCCTCACTTTGTTATTCCTGGAGATCATCTGTTTCCATACAGCAGCCTTAGCCGTGGCAGCGATGGCGTTTTTGTGAGTGAGTCTTGATATACGGCGTCGTATATGTGCGTTTGTCGCCACTTCAGCATCTCCTCCGGGGAAAAATCTTCCCCTTCTACCCCTTCTAGTACCCCCGGCCTTCTCCCTCTACTACCTCAACCGGTTTCATGACGCCCGCACAAGGCGTGTCAACGCCTACGGCATTGGAGAGCCACCAAGCTCTCGAAGGTGAGGAACCACAAAAGTCACAATAACAAGCGTTCTAATGCACAGACCTCTTCAAAAAATGGCTGTGGCTTAGCTAAGGTTAAGCCCAGGATGCGAAGCATACTAACCTTTATTTTAGTTGTTGAACCACTGTTTAGCCTGGTGAACTGCTGTTGCTTGGCTATATTTGGTTCGGCTAGACGAAGAAACAACTCATGCGTTACTCTGCTTCGCCTTCAAGAGTGGAACGCGACAGCGTTCCCGTCGATCCGCCAGCGACTACGCGCCCCACATTGGACGCGGTGAGCGTCGAGCAACGCAGCGTTCGGCGCGGCAACGAAATGTGCGCCTGAGCAAGCGACGCACGAGAACAACTCGTTTCTAAGGCAACACCGCATTCACTAGAGGCGCTTTTGTACCGCCATAGAGAAAGGAATATTCCTTTCTCTATGGTACCGCTTTGAAGCATCGTACTCGTAGCTCAGTGGTAGCGTCTCCATATGGCGTCACCGTCTCACACTCCGGAGACCCTGGTTCGATTCCCACCCAGCCCATCTTGCGAGAGTTGAGCGACGCCGCGAGCGACGACGCGAGTTGGAGCCCCGTTTCTCCTCTGTCGTGACGTCACGGTGTCACGTGGTATGGCATCGGGGCAAAGGTCATTGAAGGCGACACCGCCGCGCCTGAGGAGCTGGGTTGAGCTCTCGTAATACGCTTCGCATAAAATAGTCTCAAAACATCGCGGAAATATTCACACATGTCGCGTGACAGACCCACTAGGATATAACAAAAAGAACGCGCACTACACCCAAGAACTCACGGCGCCGATGAGACACGTCAACACGCGGCGACGCCACTTCGCGTTCCCGTCCCACCTCGCGTTCCCGTCACTTGCGAACTCTCTCGCTCTTTCGAAAGACTGCGTCGGCTGTCACGATTGCTGAGCGCCTTCAAGTTTTAAGCATATCCGTTGCAGTGCTAGCTGGGACGCTTGTGGCCTCCAACGGTACCTTTAGTACCGCAAGTAAGTTCGTGTTCTCAAATGTCCTCAAAGACACAGTTAAATGAGCGAATAAACGAGCAATGTGCAATGAAGTCCTCAATCAAATTTGATATGTCAGGTCAGTAGGACAACTATCTATGTAGTAAACAAAATGGGTTATGCAAGCAGTCAGTCGTCTTTACGTTGCACTCTGCATCAATAGTAGAAAAAAGTTACTGGCAGGTTATTGAAACGCCCAGCAGATGTGGGCAGCTTTAAGGCTCGCAATGCAAATATAAGCATGTAGACAAGAAGCCAAGCAGCTGTAGCAAAACAGTAAGTTGCATCTACATGCTCACGACGCAAAGAGCGACTGAACGAAAGACTTTACGTGCAATGGTACAAGAGACAGTAAGACAGAACTGTGTATCAGAGAGCAAGCGGGGAAAGCCGATATTCTAATGAAGCTGGGCAGGCTATGTAATGCGTATGGCATATAACCGGCGGACCGGTAAATGCTGGCCCGATCAGTCATCCCACAAGAAAGCACCAGTAGATACAGAGTCGCGACTCATTTTAATGAAAGCCCACTTAAGCAGATTCTTACACACGGCGCGTTTTCTACGTGATGTAAACGTTCTTTTTTATTATTATTATGGGGAATTACGTGCCAAAACTACTTTATGATTATGAGACGCACCATATTAAAGGACTCCGGAAATTTTGACCGTTTGGGGTTCTTTAACGTGCATCTAAATCTAAGTACACAGGTGTTTTCGCATTTCGTCCCCATCGAAATGAGGCCGCCGTGCCGGGGATTCGATGCCGCGACCTCGTGCTTATCGTGCGATACCGCGACCTCGTGATGTAAAGGTTCTAATCATAGAAGATGTGCGTAGTATCGCGCTCGTATCAATAGTACCTTATTATTGTTCTTCTGAAGCTTCGAACTTAACATACTCTGCTTTACTAATTTTGTGAAATTCAATTTATATATTTGCATATCGAGCAATTAATTAACAACCTTCACTTCCTGAAATTTATTTTCATGCCAAGACTTACCAATACAAATAATACATGTTTTTCATTAAACAATTTTTTTTTTACTTCCAGAAGCCCGCACTAACTACGGTACCCAAACAGTTGATATTGTTTTAATTAAATTGCGGAATTCATTGCCTGGTAGTATTGAAGCTGCTGTTTCCGTGTCATCATTTAAATGCTTGCTTCGTGATTTTATGCTTAACCAATAACACAATTTGACTAATGAAATGAGCTGTTATTTATCTTTCTTTTTGCTCAATCATTACTATTTGTTTATTGACTAGAATTATTTAATTACTGAAACGATTGTACTTACCTAATTATTTTAGTAATGACTGTGTTGCTGCTCGTATGTTATTGTAAATGTCTTTTGTTACTATTGTTTTGCTTTTTAGTAGTTTTACATTTCATGTAACATATCATAGGAAGTCCCCCTACAGTGTTTTCAGTATGGGACCTCCTTCTGCGCAATATCATGCCCACCTTTGTATATGCATTTTACCAGAATAAACTTCAAACTTCAAAAGCAGGTGACACTACGGTGCCAACCTAACACACTTAACCAAACGAGGGCAAAACAGTCAAAACGCGTTCTCCCAAAGTTTACGACGCCGTCGCTTTCTCGTCAGGGCTTCGTCACCAGGCCGCGATAGAAACATCGGCGCGGCCGGTACAGCTCAGCGCGCTATCGCCACTTCGAGAAACAGAACAAAGGAAGTGAACTGTGCACCGCACTGCCCCACTGCGCGTTATAGCAAATGCGCTTGGAGTGAAACCAAAACTGAAAAATAAAAATACCTGTAGGCTAGTTTGCCAATAAACAGAATGCCAGTTCGTAGCATGTACTTCCCGTCAGTCCTACGATAGCTGAACGATCGCTGCGCCAGATTTCCCTCTGGTTGTAGCAGTATGAAACTCTGTGGCGGATCGTCTCCCGCTGCTGGCGCTTCTTGTCACGGCAGCGTTGTGACAGCAAGTGCTCGCGCTGTCATCCAGTGAGATGCCTTCACGTTGGTCTGTGCGCGCGTGGCACCTATCCCGTTAGCAGTCGAATGTTTGCTTCAACTTATACGACCTAAACATCGGCAAAACTTACTTCGAATAATTGCGTGACACTTTGCCATCGCTATCGATTTTTCACGTTTAGGGCAAAACTGCGACATTGTTACCGCACGTCTCGCGAAATTCATAATTTGTTCGAAGTTGTTTTCAATGCGCGCTCCTCGAATATGCGCTCTTTTCAGTGTGCGCTCCTCGAGGAGATCTCAAGATAAAATTACACAGACACTCAGACTGTCGGGTGTAAAAATGTTGCAGGGCTTATCGAAGTAATCGCTGCCTACCCCCCCCCCCCCATTAATATTATCAGCACACAGCGTGGGTCTTTTCAACCCAGCCAGGCGTGCGTGGCCATGTCCATTCGACAGGCTTTGTTTAAAAATGCAAGGACGACGGCCCAGATAAAGCGAACGTGTAAAACACGTTAGCAGCGTTCATACTGTTGCTGCGCTAACGACCTTCCACATCATTAGGGCACAGATTCATTAAAAAGCAGCCACGCCGATATAACAATGTACTGCTATCTGCGGCCTTGGTTTTATTAGTCTTAATGATGTACTGGGCATGAACCAGCAAAAGGTTCAAGTTATAATGATCGCCGTGTCGTCGTCCCTGGTCATGCTAGGGAGCAGGCGATCGGAAACGCAGAATTGTATTCACACAAAGGTTGAGCCTTGGAAAGAATAAAACACAGAGCACTACAAAGCAGCGAATATAGTTAGCTTCCTTTATATTCGGCCTCTCGAAGTAACGTCTCATTGGCCTGCCTAATTAAATCGTATACCGTGAGTGTCTGGTAGCTATGGTCTGTTTACTTCAATGAATAAATGAATTGACAGAGCTGGCAGCGAGAGGGTTCCTGGATTCCCACTTCCCACTTTTTAGAGGCATGTTATACGCCACGGCTTCTGACGCGTGACTCGGCCTTAGTGTGTATGTTGCGTTGAAAATTCGTGCGCTGACAAAATTTCACGAAAGAAGACCCTCTCCTTCCACATTCCTTGAGTTTGCCTAAGTTCAACACTGCTTGAACAGAAGAACGAGCTAACGCATGTGTGGATGTCGAAATACGCACAAGAGCGCACACATTATTAAGAATCGTGTCTAATTTAGAGAACTATATATTTACAGAAAACTCCACTGGTCGTTTCGCGGTGGCTGCCTGAATCTCCAAGCGAGCGGTCGGAGCACGCTCAAATTTTGAGAATCCAAATTTGCCGGAGAAGAGCATAACTTTCAGTGCTATATATAGACATCAGCGGATGTCAGGTGCAGGCAGCAGAAGTTGTGCAACGTGCTCTATAACTTTCGGGTGGATCCGCGCTTCGACGGCGGAACCAGGTCGAGCGATCTGTTACGAAGCAAGCTGGCCTCGAATAATGAGCGGAAGAATGCGAACCCACACGGAATCGACCACCACAAATGAACTTCTCCGCCCCAGAAAAGGAAAAGAACATGGAAGGCAAAATATCTCTGTATTAACCACTGACATTCACCTTTACTCATCACTGTACTTAATTAGATTTTTATATTTCATTACCTTTAGTTTCATAAGTGCAGTCGGAGATGCAGGCGATACTCGTGAGCACACGCAAAATTACCGTGCGACTGGCCGCTCTAAGCACTTTGCGAGTATGCGCGGCTTCTTTCACGCTCGCGAAAACACCTTTAGACAGCACGTATTGAGCAACCGAAAGCTATATCGGGAGTTTTTAATGTTGCTGTATAATTTTCGCATTGCCACTTTCCACTAATTATAGCATTTGAGAAGTTGATTAGTCAATTAAGACTAATTCTGTAATTAGGTGGAATGCAAAAAATAACATGTGTATCTCCAAGCGACGCCAGATACGTGGCATTTCCATATATTTACATCTTGTTGCATGATAGTTGGGACACACCGCACCATGTATATGTATATATATATATATATATATATATATATATATATATATATATATATATATATATATATATATATATGAACGAGAAGAAAGGGGGTTAACCGAGGGACCCGATATTTATTAGTCATATAATGAGAAGCCAACAAACACTGACACCAAGTACAACATAGGGGAAATTGCATGTGCTTAATAAATGAAATAAAGTAATGATAAATAATGGAAATTAAAGTGGATGAAAAAACAACTTGCCGCAGGTGGGAACCGAACCCACAACCTTCGCATGTCGCGTGCGATGCTCTACCAATTGAGCTACCGCGGCGGCGTTTCCCCATCCACTTTCTTGGGTATTTATGTGTACTAGTAGAACCCTGGGCAAAAAAGACGTTCCACGTCCGCCGCCAAGGTCTGTGAGTGGGGGCGCTGGCTAACACTCCCAGGGTTCTACTAGTACACATAAATACCCAAGAAAGTGGATGGGGAAACGCCGCCGCGGTAGCTCAATTGGTAGAGCATCGCACGCGACATGCGAAGGTTGTGGGTTCGGTTCCCACCTGCGGCAAGTTGTTTTTTCATCCACTTTAATTTCCATTGATTTATCATTACTTTATTTCATTTAATAAGCACATGCAATTTCCCCTATGTTGTACTTGGTGTCAGTGTTTGTTGGCTTCTCATTATATGACTATATATAAATATATATATATATATATATATATATATATATATATATATATATATATATATATATATATATATATATATATATATATATATATATATATATATATATATATATATATATATATATATGTGTGTGTGTGTGTGTGAAATAACACTTTGCAGTGTCGCACAGTGGTTTAAACCATGGATTTGGGACCTCAAATAGGGACGACAGCGTTTACTGCTTAATTACCAATGAATGCATTTCTCGTTAGTTCGTAACAAGTTGGTGTGCCCCAAAGTGGTTTCATAGTCTCAAGGTTGTACAGGGAAATCTGTTTTTCCTTTTAATTGTTTTTTTTTCGCTTACTACTGCTGTCTTCTTACTCGAGTTTAGCAGCAAGATCGTAATTCATAGTCGAAATGCAATCGCATAGGACATTATTCGATCGGTTATTCGAGAACTTGAAATATTCGCATTCACCTGATTGTGTTACCTGTAAGCTTTGAGAGAGCAAGCCTTAGTAAATTTGGCCAGGTATTCGCGTGGATGCTCGCTTCTTAACTTTTAGAGAACGCGGATTGCTTTCGTTGGGCCGTATATATGCGCAAGCGGTCACGTGTCTCCCTTCCTGCAAAATTGTTGCAGTCGGCAGTCCATTCGACAACGCCGATGCCCATGGTCGTTGTCATAGTCCGGAATGTAAGCGCTATCTCCGGTTCCTTACGGTAAGCTGCATAGACCTTTCAGCATACGCCATTCGACACACCGTATGTCGTTCCTCCTATCTTGGGATGGGTTCGCAGAACATAGGGCCTCTTTTTTTCTTTTCTTTTTTTGCTGGCATGGACCATATGACCATCGCATCTCGCTAACAGAAAACAAAGCTGTGCTCAGCTCCATGTAGCAGGTGCATGTGATGAACTCATTGTCAACGAGGTGTGTGAGTGGAAGACATAGATACGGCAACGTGAGATGCACCTCGCCGGTCGCAGATATTGCCGGCACAGAGAAGCTGCGTCGGTAAATTGCTACGCGGTCTGGCATGCGGGAACGTAAAGACTGAAACCCAGAGATGACAAGGAACTCAAGCTAGGCAGGAGATTATTGTTATAATCTGCCCTTCTAGAGAAAACGTATCGTTACTTCTCTGAACAAGTGTTTCCAAAATCTATAGACAATACATGTGTTCTCTATGCATGCTGTCTCAAAAATTTAGGAGTCTAAGAGTAGTCTGCAAACTTCTTTATCATGATTACAGACGCATAGCTTTTGTATACTATTTGCTTGCTTTTGTCTTATTTCCGTAAGGTCCTGCTTCAACGCGATTCGACGCTGCAAGGTTGTACCAGATCTCTTTTCAATCACGGGACTAGGCTATCGTCTGTCGTGCTAGGTGTACACTGCGTGCGATGCGATGTGTTTTGATCTGGCTTCCTCTTTTTTTTTTCTCTCTTCCTTTATTTCCCCTTTTCTCTATCTCTTTTTATTCTCTCCTCTTCTAGCGGTTAGGAGTGGTGTCCCTTTCAGGAGACAATTGTTAGCCCGCTTGCCTTTTATCTCTGCGTGGTTGTGTTTATGTTTACGTGTCTATAGAGCTGCCACGCACAACACGCTCTCGTCTGTACAGGCCGCAACAGCAAAAAAAGTACACTTCATGGTGGGTGAAACGCTTTATCGTCTTTGCTTGGGTTCGTGTTTGGTGTGGGTGTCTTAACTCCTGCAGTACTGCTTAAATGCTGTTTCAGGGAAAGCAAATGCTTAAGTAATCAATAAAGATGTGAAGTTGGTACTCATAACGGGAAGATATCCCTTAAGTTTCTTTAATCGTGGTGCTTCCTATCCTTCGTTATCTATCCTAGAACGTTTAACGATAAGAGAAGAGCCACATGTTGGCCAATGGGCCTAGCCATCAATGCGATAAGGTAGACGCTGATCCCACTCATGAGCTATTCCTGAGCTCGAGCAGAATTGATCATAAGCTTCCTGAGTAGCTGGCGTTACCTTCACTGCACAGCTCTGTGTTGTTGCAAAAGAGTGTACTCACGAGCAAACATTCATGTGTGGATGATCTCGAATGGATGTATTCCGTGCCTGTGTTTCGATGTTTCTTTCTCCTAGTTCTGCAACGATGACCCAACATTTATGTTCGGCTGGAACAAAGGCGTTCTTGCGGTAGAAAAAAGGCCGCCTGTTTAGCAATGTTTTCTTGTCCGTCTTTTACCTTGTGTTGTTATGGGTTCGCCCTTCCTTCTTTTTACAGCGAAGCTGTATATGGCGAGCGTTCCGTACATTTTTGTTCTCCATGAACAAAAACTATCATCGTCGATTGCTCTTACCCCAATAAGCAAGTAAAACATGCAATGGCTCATAGCCCTGTAAGGCAGAGGCTACAAGCACTCAGAAAAGTGAAGCTCATTTTTTTCTCTCGAGCAGTTTGTAACTGAACCCACTAGAACCACAGACTTTGTTGCTAATACCCTTGACCTCGTTCTTGCTTCGAAGCCCGACCTAGTTTCCAACATCACTAACTTTCCAGGATTGAGCGACCACTCTTTACTCTTTTTTTCACTTAAATCTTGCACAACCTAAATATGTCAAAAGACCTGTAAACATCCGTAATTGCAATAAAGCCGACTTTGACGCGAGTAATATAGAATTATGTTCATTCCTTGATGTTTTCCTCCAGGACTTCGACAGTCGTGCAGTAGAAACTAACTGGGCAATCTTCGTAGAAAAAGTTACATGAAACGCGTCAATTTAGGGCTAACTAACGCCCATACTATCGTTTCCACCGGCTGCAGTTCGTGTCACATCGACGTAACTTTGGTGTGTACACTTAGAGCGGAGTCAGAGTCACCTTTAGTGACCAGACTCATAGCGACATGACATGGTACTCTCGAGTTCTCTGCACATATGCTGGATTCAACCAAATACTCGCTGTCGCGTTTCATTCCGTGAGCACTGTACATTCCCATTCACACCGTAACTAACAAACCAGACGCTCCCTGGTATAATGTTCATTTAAGATGCTTATCAAATAAAAAGTGTCGATTGTACAGGTCAACAAAGTTTCCCTCGAGTGGAGTTCGTTGGAGTGCCTACCGATTGACTTCAAGCGAATATGTATCGGCGCTAAGAAATGGCATAAAGAATTTTTTATGTCACACGCTGCCGTCCATGTTAACAAATGATACCAAGAAATTCTGGCGCGTTATTAACCAAAAAGATGACGACACCATAACTCTTGTAGGTAACTCTGGGAATGCCATACCCTGTGATCACATCGCGTCCGCCCTCAATGAAACATGTATTCAAAACTTTTCTGTAACCTGCAATGTTTCCCCACTCACTGCACCTTGTTATGATTACCAGTCTATGTTTCCAATTACAATTGAACCATGTGATGTTGGAACCGTGTTTAAGTCGTTGCGCCTCTCCAGTGCTCCTGGCCATGACCTAACTTTCGTGAAATTTTTGCACAGCACTGTTGTTTATTCATCTATATTACTAGCAAAACTTTTCAACAATCACTTGACACAGGATACCTGCCCCTTGATTGGAAAGTCGGTAAGGTGATTCCACTTTATAAATCAGGTGACAAGCATTCTCCTCTCAATTATCGGCCTATTTCACTAACCAGTATCCCATGCAAAATATTAGAACATATCCTGTATTTACAGCTTCCTAACTTTCTTGAGTCAAACTCATTTTTTTTAAATTTCACAGCATGGCTTTCGAAAAACATTTTCTTGTGAAACACAGCTGGCTTCCTTCATACATAAGCTAAACCTAATTATTGATACTCGTTCAATGGCAGATTACATTTTCCTTGACTATTCCAAAGTTTTCCATAAGGTGTGTCACAAACTGCTACTTCATGCACGAACTACAGCTGATGTACATAGACCCCAGACTTCTTGCTTGGATTTAGTGTTTCCTTAATAACCATTCGCAATACATGTCAGCCAATAATCTTAATTCTCACTGAAATCCTGTTCATTCCGGCGTCCCACAAGGCTCCGTCCTCGGGCCTCTTCTTTTTCTAATTTACATCAACCATTTGCCTTCTTCTGTTTCCTCTCATATCCTTTTATTTGCGGATTACTGTGTAATTTTCCGAGAAATAATAAGCAGTGACGATGTAACCGCTCCTCAGTCTGACCTGAACGCTATTTCATTGTGGCGTAAAACATGGTTAATGGAACTTAACATCACAAAATGTAAATCTCTTCGCGTATCCAGAACTTGCAACAGTATTCCTACTTATTTCTTAGATCATGTCCTCTTAAAATCGGTAGGCTCCTACAAGTGCCTAGGTGTCTACATCACTTCCACTCTCACTTGGTCTCTACATATCACATACATAATCAACAATGCTAATCGTATGCTTGTTTACATCCGCCGCAACTTTTCTAAAGCGCCCTCAATCCTTAAACAGCTGTTGTACAAAACCTTAGTTCGTCCGAAACTAGAATACGCCACATCCATCTGGGACCCTCATCATGAAAGCTTAATGCATTCACTAAAAGTGATCCAAAATAACTCAGTTCGCTTCATTCTTTCCAACTATAACAGGACCGCTAGCATATCTTCAATGAAATCAAGCCTTCATCTACCATCCCTATTATGCAAAAAAAAAAAGAGGTGAGGCATACAGAGAGGACACAAGAGTAGAGTAGTGGACAACACGAACGCCGAATGGGTGTGGTTTATAAAATTCCCCTTAGCTGTGGCCAGTTCTACGTAGGGCAAACGGGGTGCTGTATCAATCAAAGGCTAATGGAGCATAAAAGGTCATTAACCGGTGAATCGCCTTCTAATATTTCCCTGCATTGCCAAGATTGTAACTGCACGCCAGAGTTAGATGAATGCGCGATACTGTACAGGCACAGGAATGAAGACACGTGTCTTATGGTAGAGGCATGGCATATCTATAAAGGTGGAAGTGCGTGCGTGAGTCAGCCTTCGATTACCTTACATAAGGAAGAGATTAAGTGCCTTAACAGTTATCTCTCACGTAGACCGACACATGTACCCGACTGACACGTGGTGATACCATTCCTGAGCTTGCGCAGATGAGTTTTATGTCTTCTTTCTTTTTTCGCCTCAGTGCTCCCTTCCGGCGTTCGTGTTGTCCACTTCTCTACTCTTGTGTCCTGTCTGCGCGCCTCACCTCTTTTTTTGCATAATGAATCCTTACCAACTAGCTCAACGTTCTGTCGTTTTACCATCCCTAGCCTCACGTCGCAAAGCGTTTCCTATCTGTCTGTTCCATAAGATGTTTCATCATCCACACTTACCCGCCGTGGTTGCTTAGTGGCTATGGTGTTAGGCTGCTGAGCACGAGGTCGCGGGATCGAATGCTGGCCACGGCGGCCGCATTTCGATGGGGGCGAAATGCGAAAACACCCGTGTACTTAGATTTAGGTGCACGTTAAAGAACCCCAGGTGGTCAAAATTTCCGGAGTCCCCCACTACGACGTGCCTCATAATCAGAAAGTGGTTTTGGCACGTAAAACCCCATATATTATTATCATCCACAATTGCGTAGCGAATTAATCCCTCCCCCACGTCACCTATCATCGCGATTAGATCATGCCTACAAGGTCGGTGTCCCATTTTGCAGGACTAACGCTTTCTTTCAGTCGTTTATACCTCGTACAGCAGCAGTGTGGATTCTCCTTCCCGCACTGACAACAACCATCAAAGATTACCAGCTTTTCAAGAACGCCTTAGCTAATATTGTATGAGTAGAAACACCTGTTAACTTTTCATTGCAATACTCCTATTCCTTGTATCACATTTCCCATTTTTTTCTTGTTAAGCACTCCAGACATCGACTGCGTGGAAGAAACGGCGATAGCCCTGGCGGCCACTACGGGCCAGCGAGAGGAAGATCAAATCACAATGATCACCGACTCACAAACAGCTTGTAGAAATTACCAAAACGGCCGCATTTCCAAACAAGCCCTGAGCATCCTCGAAAAACGAGACAATTTTCCAGAACTGTACATTGTTTGGGCCTCGGGACACGAGCGCCTGGCGGGTAATGTAGCGGCTAATGCCGCTGCCCGAGATCACGTTCTCCGGGCTATCCCACCAGGTTCACGAGCTCCGGTAGACCAACAAGACAGCGTCCCGAAAAGATACGCCGATATCCTGAGCCACTACAGATTGGGTAGGAGGATCTATCCACCCCCGCATCCCAAGCTGACGAGAGAAGAGGCGGTGATCTTCAGAAAACTACAGACCGGCACATTCCCGCACGGCACCCTGCTACACGCCATGTATCCTACGAGCTGTACTCACAAATGCGCCTTCTGCTCTACGCCCAATACCCTCTACCACATGGTATGGGAATGTCAACAAAACCCATCGACACCGCCCATCATCGGACCAACCGTCGAGCAGTGGGAGGCCCAGCTGACAAGCTCGAGCCCTGAAGACCTGCATCGCCTGGTGAGCAGGGTCAAGCTATCGGCTCAGGCCCACGGCATCCTGGACTAGGGACGCCACCCACCGCGGACGATTTAACCGTCGGCTCATTTCTACTAATAAAGTTTATTCCTCCTCCTCCTCCTCCTTGTTACCTGAACCACTCCCCTCTCCAATGCCAATGGCCCTGAGGGTACATGAAATAAATAAATAGATAAATAAATAAATAAATAAATAAATAAATAAATAAATAAATAAATAAACAGCGCTTGAATTCTTTCTAATCACGCATCCAGCACACAGAACGGCATGTCGAAAACAGTCATCATCAATGGCTCATACCCCCGTGAGCAATAGTTCATATCCCGGTATGCAAGCGAAAAATGCAATAACTCATAGTCCTGTAAGTTTCATGGCTACTCCCTTCCGTCCTTGTTTGCTGGCGCTAAATATGCTGTCAATTTACCAACACGCCCAACAAATGGCAATGCTAATCACTTCGCGTGAATTAGCTGCGATGACAATACTGCTGTTGTCGTTGTCGGTGACTTCAATGTGAATGTGTTGGTACCGAAAAGGTAGTGGTTTACGCGTTCCGTCTTGCAGACATATACCCCGCGATGCCACACCTATCCGGCCCAAGTGACCACCCAGCGGCGTACGTGCGTCAATTTCACATTCATTATCAAGGCATGTGATGGCAGTTGCGAGTGAAATATTTACCAACGATCAAGACAATAAATGAGTGTGCCTACCTTTCGTTACGATGACCACCCATCAAGACAATAAATGAGTTCGTACCTTTGTTAAAGATTATGTCACCTCCGTGTCGTGTGCTAAACAGCTTCGCTAATGAACCACCTTCACAAAGTGGAATGACTCATGATTTCTTTCTTTCTTTCTTTCTTTCTTTCTTTCTTTCTTTCTTTCTTTCTTTCTTTCTTTCTTTCTTTCTTTCTTTCTTTCTTTCTTTCTTTCTTTCTTTCTTTCTTTCTTTCCTTCCTTTTTTCTTCCTTTTTCTTTCTTTATTTCTGTCTTCCTTTCGTTTCTTGATTATTTTCGAAAAGCAAAAAAAATTCCCCACCGACAGCCCAAGAACAACGGTCTAGCGACCAGAGCTAAAGTTCGGCGTATTCGTTGTTTGCGAGAGCAGGGCCTCCCGAGGATTCAGGATGAGTGTTTCGGAATCTCTCCTGGACGAGCAGCTGTGTGAAGATATCAGGTGCTGCTGCTGCTGCCGCATCGTCTGTTGCCAGCTAGCTTGTCTCTTTGACCCCAGGGAGGCCCCAGGGAGGCCCCAGGAGGCGAGGCAGAAAGCATCGGGTATGAGCCAAGAACGATCGATGAAACGTTCTAGTAAGCTGGCGAAGGAGACCGACAGGGAGGACGCTACTCCGTTAGCCACAGCGAGCTGGTTAATTTTGTTGCCGCTAGTACCAGCATTGTGCTGGCAAGATCAGGATGTTCTAGTATGCAATGGACTTGGGAATGCACTTGCTTGACCTTTTCAGCACTGTATGAATGAATAGGAAGTTCGTTGATTGCCTCACAAGAGTATGGTTGCAGACATTAGTTGGCTTCAAGTGACTACATATCTAAGTTATTCTTGTCCTTAGTCCGTTGTTCCTGCACGCAATAAAAGATGCCCAATCGTTCTCTGCCACGGCATGATGTCTTTTCTCACTTTTATTTTCTTTATTGAGATAAACATGAAAGTGAGCTTATTCCTTAAATTGTTGCCTAACTTAAAGCGGGTGCACAAATTAACAGTCGGACGTGGTAGCAGCAGCGACTGTTCCGCTTTCTTGAAGTAGGCACCCCACTAATTCAGTGCTTCACGATATCCAACTTTACATGTTGCCGTTAGACAAAGAAGGCGTTTAGCCTTAAATTGATCGTTGTAGCTTCGTTGACCTCTAGACCGCAGGTGTAAGGATTTGAGAAACCTAATTTCATTCCGTTTTATTGGAGTGGCTCATTTTACAGCATCAGTAAAGCCTCACCCCTGATGTGTGGCTCTGAGACTGTTGGAGTCCTCCGCGCGGATCTGATGTACACGTAACAAGGTCATCAAATCTCGCTTTCTTTTTCTTACGACACAGCAAGCGCATATTACTGAGGGCGCACGTTTCGTGCCCTTATGACCGTAGATATAAAAATTACGCATATGAAGTTACGGAAGAGTGAAAGGGTGAAAATTCTAATAGAGCAAACACGCAGTTAGGAGGAACAAGAATCATCACCTTGCGGTCATCATTACTTCACAACTGAGGACGAGCGCTGAACGCTCTTACCAAAGGCTGCGCTAATCGTGCCAGAATTAATAAGACGGCGGGAATGAAAGGAACGAATGGCGGGCGTTCGTGACCGAACAACCGAAAGTGTCGCGTGTCACGATAAAATCTCAGGACACGGTGGCAGGGCCCGCGTACTGCGCCGCTGACGAGGCTCATCCGGGGCACATAAAACGAGCCGCGTCGTCTTTCGGCCCAGATACCGCCTGTCCTCCGGCAACGGTGTTCAGCGAAATTAGAATCCTCACGCAATTCTCTAGTACACTCAACTCCGATGGCCGGAGGCACGCTAGCCGCATGGAGCGCAATTTGGCGATTATAATGGAAAACTTGGTAACAGATTCTGAAGTGCAGTGTACTCCCCGGTGTGGAAGTAGCACGTGCGCGTTCTAGAAGACCGAGAGATACACAAATGGACGGACCTAACGCATATGTGGAAATATGTGAAAACAAAATCGTAATCCTCTGATGTCTACTGAAATGTCTTCACTTCGCTTTAATTCTTGACTTTTATGCAGCTCAACACTCGTCGCCCAATGCACACTTCGGACCAATTTTGTTCCGTTTGCTTCTTTGTGCACCCTCGGCTGCTTTTGTTACCGACTTCTTCAATTCTTATCTCTTGTACTGCTTGTCACTTAGGACGCATATCCATTTTGGAAGGGCTGAACAAGAACGTTCACACACCCAGTGCCACATGCCCAGTTAGACATACCAAGTGGACCGAGTTGTCTGTTCGAGCACATACCCACCTACCCAGTACCCGACTGAGATGTACGAGTTTACATTTCACTTCAGTTTGTAACAACGTTTACGAGGGTTCTGCAAAATAGCAAATTGTGCAAATTGTTCTACAAATTGGTAGAGTCTTTTAGAACAGTATATAACAGATTATTTTTGACCGCTTTAGATGTAATAATATGGACCCGCGTACTTGATTTGGTGACCGCATTTAACCGCCTAACAAATATTGGAAGTTAGCGCTCAGCGCAAGACTCGCGTTTTCGCATCGGAAATTCAGTGAATGTTATCGTTGGTCCTAGCTGTTGTCTTATTTCGCCGAGACTTGTGTAATAATATTTCCTGAACGATGTGAATAGCTGTGTGCATTCTATAACTTACCTGAGACCAACGATTATGCTGGAAGTTTCAATGAATGATGATGTATGGACTGCCCACGCGTCTCAACCGCAGATCAAATTTTCGACGATCGTCACGTGCTCGCCGCTATCGTTGTGCTTTGAGTGTAACTTGTTTTTCTGGGCACAGGTTCGCTCATTGAAGAGTTAGTTCCTGATTCACAGTTTTCGCTGCTGTGATTTTCATTGTCACTACAACGTGACAATATGTGCAGTTTATAGCATTCTGACCCCATTTTTTTTTATTTTTTGCCGAGTATCAGCGGCGTAAGTTTGATGCTTAAGTTTCCTTTTCTCTGCCTTTTTTGTGGCATTGAACAATCTTCGTAAGAAAATTGGTGGCCTAAGCAGAAAACCTACTTCCTGCAGTTGGTATACTTTATCTTCTTTTAAATGCAACAAATCTAGTTAATTTCGGTGCAGTGGATGCCCAATAAAACAATTTCTCCGTTCCCGTGTCTTTAGATAGGAGCTCCTGAGTTAAAGCTTCCAGTTAAGGTATCTAATGCCAAGCGGCTGGCTTTGCTCCGTAAAATAGTCAGACCACGGAACGAGAATGCCACACACAAGAGCTGGGATTTCACTACAGGTGTCGTAGTCCTTCTTTATTGAACTGCAGCTGCTCCGCGGGGCAACGTTCTCGTGGTACTTTTGTTTCTAGGTGAACTCTTGTCTCATGACAATCAATCACAAGCCGCACCTCACTAGACCTAGCGCAGCGAAGTGTTTCATTATGGGCTGCTTTGCTCTTTAACGCAGCCCGGAGGGTCAAGGAGGGGCCGCCTAGGTGACCGGGGTGGAAAGGGGCAGCTTCGAAAGGAAGCCCACCCAAGGCCACACCCACTTATCATTACGTTACCCGCCAAAACCCCTCTTTATAATGACCGACGTGCCCTCTAGCCGCCTGCCCCACTTCCCTAGTTTATTGCTGATCTTGACAACTCGGTCTAGCAAGTGTCGCATGCACCTGGTGGTCTAACAAAAATTATATTTAATAGAACAAAAAGCACTGGATTAGGGATAAAAGGTTCTATCCGACGACAGGTTGACGGAAAAATGTGATTGATATGAAGCATTAGCCTGTCATTTACAAAAAAAAAAAGATAGTTTACCGCCTATCATTCCACATATGATCTATAATTGGCTACAGAATATTATTTAGGTTTGTCACTACTTAACTCTTAAGTTGACGCTCATCGCAGCTTTTCGTTGAACCAATATTGTGCAGTTACGTAAATGTAAAAATACAGGTGAGGGATGAAATAATTATTTCATTCATGGGCCCTGATGATTGTATGCATACGGCTAATAATTACTGCCTGCGCCACACAGGTCATTTCGAACGAGGGTGAGAGAGCGGACGATAAAACGAAAGTTAAGATAGTTGGTAAGGAATTACACGGGATTCGCTACCCTGTACATGCAAGCAAGTGTACAAAGGGCAGAAGATCCCGTAACAGCTGCCGCTGGGAAACCACTTCGCAAGGACTACGGCACAAGGACAGGATAACAGTGAGAGTCTTCTCTCGTCCTGCTGATGTGTCCTAGATATGTCCGCTCCTATAGAAGCTTCGGTGTCTTCACTGACTGTTGACTAGAACGTTGCATGTGTTTGCGGTCTTGGACTGTATGTAGTGTTTTTTTCGGTGATCTCTGTAATTTCACTTGTTTTTTCCGTTCAAGGAGGAAGAGCCGGTGTCACCTAAAGGTACCAACCCCTCTCGTTTAATATTGTCAAGAAAAAAAGGGGCAGTGGGAGGCAGGAGCATCTAGATTTCCTGACTTTCTCACGATAACCGGTTCTGGCTTATTCTACTGTCAGATTTCTCTACAAATAACGAGCAAGGAAATAACAACAAATGTCACTCTGTCGGCAAGACACGAAGAATTGAGCGGCTTGATCCACTACATCCGGGAGAGTCGCTGACGTCGGCTCTGTGCCGTCGACGCATCAACGTGTCTGCTTTTGCGCCCCGCCAAAATAGCTGGACTAAAATCGATGCGCGCACTTGTTTAAACAGCGGCCTATACGAAGGGCGTGCCAGGCGCGCGGAAAATCCACTACCGTCCGGCGGCGGCGGCTTAGCGTGTGTTTGCACCTTCTGCGCCGCGCGCACTCGTCGGCTCGTCCTGCTGCTTGGTTCGGTTCATTTATTGTGTCTGCTGTTTCTTTTTTTTTCGGATGACGGCCGCATTTTGCTGCTTCTGTTCCCACCATTGAACTGCTGGAAATCAGGCCGTCTCCGAGTAGGCATATTCGCGAATTAACCTATATTATGGCCACTTTCCAGCAGGTTAAAGGTGTGCTAGGCGAGCAATAGAAAGAGTGACAAAAAGGAAGAAAAAGAAAACTGCTCGAACAGCAGATTTCTGAATATAAAGAGATAGAGGAAGGACAGCAAGGTTAACCAGATATCAGTCTACGGTTTGCTACCCTACACCGGGGTTGGGAGATCGGAATTAGAAAGGGGACAGAGAGGAAAGGGTTGTTTTTTTATTTCTCTAGAGTTGCTAAGAAAGATAGAGAGTGAGAGAGAAAGGCGAAGGAAAGATAGAGAGGTTAACCAGAGATTATCTCCGGTTGGCTGCCCTAAAAAAAAAATTTAATTATGGGGTTTTACGTGCCAAAACCACTTCCTGATTATGAGGCACGCCGTAGGGGAGGACTCCGGAAATTTCGGCCACCTGGGGTTCTTTAACGTGCACCTAAATCTAAGTACACGGGTGTTTTCGCCCCCATCGAAATGCGGCCGCCGTGGCCGGGATTCGATCCCGCGACCTCGTGCTCAGCAGCCTAACACCATAGCCACTGAGCAACGACGGCGGGTGGTTGGCTTCCCTGTTCTGGGGGAGAGGCAAGGGGATGCGATAGGTGAGAGAGAGAAGGATAAAAAAATAAAAAAAAACCTACACACACGCACGTAAAAACAAACTGCTTTTGTGGGCACTGTCACACAGCCCGTAAAGACGTTCCTAGCTTTACGCAGTGTCACCGTACAATCCTACGTCACACAGTGTAATCACAATTTGTCAGAAAGTGCAGTGTCTTTTAAGTACCGCAGCAGCGCCTTCATAGTGGATAGCGCAGATGTTCGCGTAGGCCAGTTTCCAATGATCTTGTTTTCTGTCATTGGGCGCTTGTCCAGTTTCTCCAGGGTGGCTGAGAGGACTGCTCTTGGCGGGTTGAAACGAGAGCACTGAAAAAGAAGGTGCGCGATTGTTTCATATATAGAATAGAACATATATAGAAGTATGCGAAATCTATTGATAGAAGTTGGTTCATACCGTATGTGTAGTTCTCTCTATATATAGTTGGCTTTTCACAGAGAATGTTTTGAAATACGAGGGCTTGGGTGTGCAGCAAGAGGCATCTTCAATGCATTCTGCATCAAATGGAATTGAAACTACATGGAAAGCAGTCTCAACAAAAGAAGCGAAGGCCCAACGCATTCGTGAAAGCCTTTCTTGCCTACTTTTCTTTTTTTTTCTTATTTTATGCGTGTTGGATTCGCTGTAGAAATGACGCAAAATCATCTAGTGAAAATAGCGTCCCTGTTGTCAGCTGTTGCTGTAGTTTTTCCATGGTGATCTTGTCGTGCCAACGATGACTACAAGAACTTAATTAAATGTTAAAGAAAGGAAAGTGCTGTAGTGATTATCGAGCCTTCTATTCTGAACCCTAACGCTGAAATCAACAGATCTATACTCTTTATCACGCCTAAGTACGCTCACAAAAAAAAAAATCTATCGCGGCAACCGTTTCCACATGAAGCTGCCTGTGATTTGCTCCGTCTTCCAATAAGTAACTTCTTCACGTAACAGACCTATAACACACGACGCTAAAGTTGTGCCAGACCACTTATTATTAGCGTACATTCTTTGCTTTCTTTTGCTTCAAATATATGCGCCGCGAATTGAGGCGGTCTGCTGTGGAAGCCGCGTAAAAACTGCGCCGTCGTACAAACGTGTCAACGTGTCCTGTCGAGGCGCTCCGATATGTACTCTTTGTTCATGGCTAATACGTATTTCAGTGCCACATACTTGCAGACCTATTTGTGACTATTTTCACTGCTCCTATGCTACTCAGCGGCCACAGCTTCTGCAGTAGCCGAACGTTGTTCAGAAATCAAATAGTCGTCAATTTCTTTTTCATCCTTCCCGAGCTATCCTTGTGACAAAAAAAAAATTAACTGCCTTCCTATAAGAAGTACATCGCGTAATTGATTGCTTTCCAGCACGCCATACGACTTTCTCTGCTGTAAGGTAACTGTAATATGCAAGCCTTTTTTTATTATGTCTTCTAATATAAAACGTCGTTGTGCTGGACGTAAGAATTTCAAACGGTGTTTTGATTGGTTTCAGATGCACTTATCTTTGATAGCTTTTTTTCTGTCCTTTTTTTGTTTTATTTTCTCAAGGGGAACGAATACGTAATTAAAAACTGCACATGAAACTGTAAGGTAACTGCAATTTGCGAACCTTTTTTATTATGTCTTCTAATAAAAAAGTCGTTGGACTGGGCGCAGGAATTTCAAATGGTGTTTTCGTCGGTTTCAGAGGCACTTATTTTTTATTGCTTTTTTTTCCTGTCATTTTTTTGTTTTATTTTCTCAGGGGGGAACGACTACTCAATTAAAATCTGCACTTGAAACTTTGGTATCCAGATTAGGTTATTTTA
This sequence comes from Dermacentor albipictus, assembly GCF_038994185.2. Taxonomy (NCBI): domain Eukaryota; kingdom Metazoa; phylum Arthropoda; class Arachnida; order Ixodida; family Ixodidae; genus Dermacentor; species Dermacentor albipictus. Next base: position 8,841,194 of record NC_091829.1, on the reverse strand, counting down.
CTCAACTAAGGCCATCGAGAAATATTGGTCGCTCTAAGGACGACGACAACGACTTTATAGAAAGCCGAAAAAACGAAATGTATAGAAAAAGCAAAAGACGCCGCTACCGTGATTCTTTCTGCAATACCTACCTCCCCATGCTTCTAACTCTGGTCAAAGTGTTCTACAGTGTCCTGCTTCCTTTCTTTCTTTCTCTTCTGTTTTTGGTTTCTTCGGTCGATGAGCGTGTTGCTTGGAAACCATTGCAGGGCATCGATCCCAGAATCACGTCTCACCATTCGCGGCGATATACGTACCGCATTTTTCATCGCCACCGGAGAAAAGCAATTGAGCTTCGAAAGAAATTCCCAGCGACGCCGACCGCAGATCAAATGTATCGAACGAGTGGTCGAGCGTCAGCGGTACGTCCAGCTGGCCTCCCTGATTGCGGGGCGTTTGCTGAGAAAACTTTTTTTCTCGCTGCTCAAGGGAGACCGAGAGGCTCGATTGCGAAATCACAGCCTGATTTAACCCCCGTGTCCGGTTCTGACACAAATTGGGAGCAACATCTGGTCAAGCTTTGAAGGCTGTCCACTTCCGTGGAGCCTGCCTTAGTGGCTCAGTGTTGTTGTTGCCGTGCACAAGGTTGCGGGTTCGAGTACCGGCCGCGGCGGTCGCATTCTGCGAACGAAACGCATAAGCACTCGCGTACCACGAGAAAAAAAATCCCGAGGTGGTCAAAATTAATCTTGAGCTCTCATCTATGCGGTGTCCCTCATAGCACAATGTGCGGCTTCTGGGCGTTAAATCCCATCGTTTATTTATAAGTTATGTCTTTGGAAATTCACAGTGCCAGACCACGCAGAAAAAAACAATCCAATCTAACTTAAATATTTCAACGGTAATGCTCTGTTCTTACAATTCCAGATATTACGTCACAACAGAAGTCCCGCTGTGTGTCAAAAAGAAATTATGTACTCATCGAAAAGAGATGTTAGGGTTATTAACAAGGGCAGGGTATCCTCACACAGGCATACCCACTAACATCTTTGAGAGTTAACACGTCAAACTTCCCCAATAACGTCAAATGGTGTCTCGGCTGAAATAGCCTTCCGCATTATATTCTCCTCACCAACGTTGACAGACTGTAACCGCTATTTATTTATTTATTTATTTATTTATTTATTTATTTATTTATTTATTTATTTATTTATTTATTTATTTATTTATTTATTTATTTTGAAGACAGAGTTCTGCCTGCATTCCGCGCTTGCTATGTTCGTGTATTCCTGGTATCGCTGTCGAAGGAATAACTTCACAAAAAAATCCTTTGGTGGCGCTTTTCATTATCGCTCCTTCGTTTTGCTTCGTAAACAAACAGAACGATGCTGCACTTTCTATAGAAACAAGCTGCGCCTTTTCAGCGAGCGAGAATTCGCTGCGGGTCTTGCGTGTGCGAGCAGTTGTCCTTACCCCAGAGAAAAAATTCAACTTGCCTGTGCACACTGTTTTGTCGTGTTATACGGCTGTCACCCGGTGCAATTTCTACTGGAATAAAGCGTGACTGGGATCGAATTCCTAGTCGCTCTTGGAATTTTTTTTTCTTTCTTTTTGCGCAAACAGCGGAAGGGAGCCAATCGCGGTCGTGAAATTCGGTCCCGATAACGTGCGATTGTGATCGAAAGTGCACTATGTGACTTGGGTATTAGTCTATACTGTACTGAACGACAACATGATTGACGGAAAAGATCATTGACCTACATGCTCATGTGAAGATGCTGAAGGAGTCACAGAACACGTTCTTCTACATCGTAAAAATCATGATGCTACCCACCAGAGCCTTTCGAAATTACTACATGGCTTGGATAGACAGCCACTGTCCTTAGGAAAACTTTTAGGCCTATTGCCATCAGAAAAACTTCAAACCATCGCTGTGTGTGCCTTAATACAATTTTTGGAGGAATCAAACATATCACAAAAATACTAGGTCATACAATAAACGAAGAAAGGGCGTTAACCGAGGGGCCCTATCTTTATTAATCATATCATAAGAAGCCAACAAACAAAGACACTAAGGACAACACAGGGGAAATTACTTGTACTTACTAATTGATATAAACCAATTATAAATTAATTGAATTGAAAGTAGATGAAAAAACAACTTGCCGCGGGTGGGGAATGATCCCACGTCTTCGCATTACGCGTGCGATGCTCTACCAATTGAGCTACTTTCAATTGCATTCATTTATAATTTATTTCACTTAGTAAGTACAAGTAATTTCCCCTGCGTTCTCCTTTGTGTCTTTGTTTGTTGGCTTCTCATGATATGATAAATAAAGATCGGCCCCCATGCTTAACCCTCTTTCTTCGTTCATTACGTAACGAGAGTCTCGGATCCGGCAACATTGATGCATTCAAGTAGTACGTGTGGGTTTATTGACCAGTTGCCTTCACCCAAAAAGATCACGTACTCGTGACGCCTGTGGTAGAAAGGATGTTCCACCTCCGCCACCAAAGTTTACACTCCCAGGGTTACTTCTAGTCAGGCACATACCCAAGGGGGGGCCCGGGGGGGCCCGGCCCCCCCCCCCCCCCGAAATCAAGTGGCATACCCTCCACCCCCCCCCCCCCCCCGCCCCACCCACGCCACCACTCCTCACACATTCCTAAAGCGCCGCCAGATCAATGTTGAGACTTGGCAGCTGTTCATCGGTCAGCATTATGCTGCCTTTTTCACTCCTTTTAGATGGCGGTAGTTATCGGCATCTCTTGTATTGTGAAGGACAGTTTTCTCATAGAGTCCGCACCCGCGCGATTAAATCGAGATGCGTTCAGTTGTCACCATCTATTCAACCGTCACGCGCATAGCTGTTGCTTTTGTTAGTTCAACCTTCTTTGTTTAGGCTGATCCTGGGACCAGGAGAGGGATGCGGCTGTTACTCAGCTGCTCTGTACTCTCATGGAACGAGTTGCGGCAGGAGAAAACGCCAACTGCGTTTAACTTATTCCTTTGCTTCATTATTTCCTTGAGTTACGGCTCGCCGTGACGCTGGCAGATGCCCAGAACCATATACACGTGATATGGGTTAGATAAGGTGCGAAATAAAATAAAGTGAAAGAGCGTCCATCATGAAACCCTGCAATAACCCTCACACCCATAAGCAAGATGACTGTCGCCCGTTACCTCGTCTGTTTTTCCTTAATTGTATAGCACTTTTCGTGCAAAATTGGCAACTGGAAACAAAAATCCCAAGGAGTTGAGAAATTAAGCGATCCACTAAGGTAGAGAGCCAAGGCAACAACCAAACTGCAAGCAAAAGCGAATAATAAAAAAGTTAACCGTTGTTTATGAGAATATTTATTGATCAACATCTTTTTATTTAAAAAGGAAGTAGAGAAAACACCGCCGGAAGTGGAGAACAATTACTTGTTTTGAATGACGCTTCTATAGTTATCGGTCGAACCGCCTCACGTAGCCACTTCTCTGCTGTGCTTATGTGGATGTTTTTCTAACCTTTCGCGGTGAGCGCAGTACCTCTAGAATCGCAGAGTCCTGCGCTCTATGCGGTTGTATGGGACTGGCGGCCGCACAGCGTTACGCAATTCGCGGAATTGTCAAAATTGATCAACAAGGCGAAAATAACTGATATTCGAAACTATAACATGAGAAAGACTGAAGAAGCCGTAAAAAAAGAACGCAACCTGAAATCAGTAAAAAGGAAACCTGGCATAGGACAAACCATGATGTATGCACTAAAAGATAAGAAGGATAATATCATGAGCAATCTCGAAGATATAGTAAAAGCAGCGGAAAAATTCTAAGCTGACCTGTATACAGTACCCAGAGGAGTCACGATACCTCACTTAGAAACAGTAATGAACAGGATACAGAAGCTCTCCTTTAACTAGCGATGAGGTCAGAAGGGCCCTGCAAGACATAAAACGATGAAGAGTGGGAGGAGAAGGTGGAATAACAGTCGATTCAATCAAACATGGAGGAGACATAATGCTTGTAAAACTGGCGGCTCTTTATACGAAGTGTCTATCGACTGCAAGGGTCCCAGAAAACTGGAAGAATGTAGACATTATACTAATCCACAAAAAAGGAGGCGTTAAAGAATTGAAAAATTATGGGACCATTAGCTTACTCCCAGTATTATATAAAATATATACCAAAATAATCTCCAAACACTGGACTTTAGTCAACCAAGGGAACAGGCTGGCTTCAGGAAGAGATACTCTACAATGGATCACATCCATGTCATCAATCAGGTTATCGCGAAATCTGCAGAATACAATAAGCCTCTCTATGTGGCTTATATAGATTATGAAAAGGCATTTGATTCAGTCAAGATACCAGCAATCGTAGAGGCACCACGTAATCAAGGAGTACAGAACGCTTACGTAAAATGCTTGGAAAATATTGCTACATGCGTGTGGTATTTGTTTGAACGAGACGCGTGGGCGCCATCACTCCAGAAAAGAGGAGGAAGAACGAACTGGGCTCACGCTGTTAATCTGACCGGCCTTCGCTGCAACCGTTGTTGTAAATATAATATGTAAATAGTTTCTCGTCTTACTGACTCTTCCTTCACGTAAGAATATCTATAGTGGTTCTACAGCTACCTTAATTCTACTCAAGAAAAGCAGGGAGATACCTATAGAGAAAGGGGTCATACAAGGAAACACAATTTCTCCAACGCTATTCACTGCATGCTTAGAAGAATTCAAGCCAATAAATTGGGAAGGCTTAGGAGTAAAGATCGACGGCAAAACTCTCAGCAACCGTCGGTTTGTTGATGACATTGTTCTATTCAAGAACAATGCAGACGAGTTACAACAAATGATTGGAGACCTTAACGGAGAGAGTGTAAGAGTGGGGTTGAATATTAATATGCAGATGATGAAGATAATGATAAATAGCCGGGCAAAGGAACAAGAGATCAGGATCGCCAGTCGGCCACTAGAGACTGTGAAGGAGCACGTTTACCTAGGTCAATTAATCACAGGGAACCCTGATCATGAGAAGGAAATTCCCAGAAGAATAAAAATAGGTTGGATCGCATACGGCAGACATTGCCAGCTGCTGACTGGAAGCTTACCATTATTATTGAAAAGTAAGGTGTGCAATCAGTGCATTTTGCCAGTGCTGAAATATGGGGCAGAGACTTGAGAGCAAGCTAAGGACAGCGCAAAGAGCGATCGATCGAAGATTGCTAGGCATAACGTTAAGAGAGAAAGAGAGCGGTTTGGATCATAGAGCGAACGGGTATAGACGATATTCTAATTGACATCAAGAGGAAAAAATGTAGCTGGGCAGGTCATGTGATGCGCCGGTTAGATAACTTTTGGACCATTAGGGTTACAGAATGGGTACCAAGAGAAGGCAAACGCAATCGAGGACGACAAAACACTAGGTGGAGCGATGAAATTAGGAAATTCGCGGGCGCTAGTTGGAATCGGTTGGCACAGGACAAGGGTAATTGGAGATCGCAGGGAGAAGCCTTCGTCCTGCAGTTGACATAAAAGAGGATGATGACGATGATGATGATGATGATGATGATGATGATGATGATGATGATGGAGGTGGTGGTGGGCCCCCCCCCCCCCCCCCCGAAAAAAAATCCTGCGTACGTGCCTGCTTCTAGTAGTAACACATAAATACCCCGGAAAGTGACTGGGAAGACGGCGCCGCGGTAGCTCAATTGGTACAGCATCGCACGCGTAATGCGAAGACGAGGAATCGTGCCCCACCTGTGGCAAGTTGTTTCTTCACCCACTTTCAATTCCATTAATTTATAATTTCTTTGTTTCAATTAGTAACTTCAAGTAATTTCTCCTGTGTAGGCCTTGCTGTCTTTGATTGTAGGCTTCTTATGATAGAAGTCATAGAATAGTCATTGCTCGCATTGTTATTATTAACAGGCACCCTTAATTACATGTTCATTGTTTCTTCGTGTTCATGTAGCATCTGTATTTGTTGCGTTTAGAGTGCGGCAATCACGTGCCCAGCACCTTCTGTGTGAACATCTTGGTGTCGTCAACATTTATGCTGTGTGAACTCATGTGTTCCTTGCGAAGATTTCGGTTTTGTGAGTATTTATTTTATGAGAACCCATCTGTTGGGCGCGAACATTTATTTATATTGGGATACTGAGACTTATTACGTGAATCTTCGTTCAAGTGCTTATTAGTCAAGTTTGGTGATTGTTGACAACATTACGACGATAACTATCATGTAAGAGAAGATGAGTAGCCGGCTCCACACATAGACACCAACCTCTCCTTAAATACATTTAATAGCAGTAATAATTTGAAAAAAAGGTCATTGACTGTCACTGACATTGGTTATTGACGTTGTACTAATAATGCTCTTACCTGACCAGACGGTGTTCCAGTTTAAACTCTGAATTGCATTAATATGTGAAATATAACATGTGAAATTCTCACCAACTCACTCGATAACGTTTTTTTTTTGTTACGTGATGAAATGGGACGTATACGTTTAGTTAGCGTTTGATACATATAATGATATTCACTCTAATAGTCTTGTACACGTAACATGCACGTAGAACACGTACCAAATCCAGTAGAATGATCCAGACTTTCCGGCATTTGTCGCATGCAAATCTCCTTCGGTAACTCCATATCACATTGACCGCGAATAAAGACGGGGACAGCGGAAGAGAACACAAAAACGGCGACACGGGCGGTACTTTTAAGGAAAAGACTGGTGTTAGTGATACTTCCATTAAGTTGCTTGAATCAGAGATAGATTTTTTTCTTATAAGCGGTTGCCCTGCTAGGCTGGTGTGTGGTCTTGTTGCTGCGTTCTGCGCATGTTCTATTTCTCTATATATTGCCACGCGTTCCCGTGAATAAATCAATTGAAAGTACCGCCCCTGTCATCGTCTTTGTGTTCTCTTCCGCTGTCCCCGTCTTTATTAGCGGTCAATGTGATATGCAGTAAGCACCAACTCCTGATGTTCTTCTGATCCTTCGGTTACATTTCCACAACAGTCATAAGATTTGCACAACAGTCATCAGTCTACGCGCCGTGGTTGCTCAGTGACTATGGTGTTGGGCTGCTGAGCACGAGGTCGCGGAATCGAATCCCGGCCACGGCAGCCGCATTTCGATGGGGGAGAAATGCGAAAACTTTGATCTTAGCCAAAAGGCCGAGAAGCGATTGAGAAATGCGAAAACACCCATGCACTTGGATTTAGGTGCCCATTAAAGAAATTCACCCCAGGTGGTCGAAATTCCCGGAGTCCTCCACTACAGCGTGCCTCATTATCAGAAAGTGGTTTTGGCACGTAATACCCTATAATTTAATTTTTAATTTTATGTCGTCAGTCTTTATCTACTTTTATGGCATATCACCTAGTAGGTTTCTTCAAAATAGGAAGTTCCAATGTATTCATAGGCAAAGATTTTAAAGCACGCGATAGGATCTAAGGCAGCGATCACTTTGGCGCTCACGGAAACGTTGTTGAGTGCGCATTAAGTGTTTTCAGTGGTTTTTTTCGCCAACATTTCTCCGCCACTGTCAGTATGGAAGTTGTGTTGACGTTACCCGAATTTCTCAAGGTTTGGTGCATTGTTTGGGAACGGCAATGAACCTGGAAACATCTGGGAGTGATCATTCTGCCATCGTCGTAAATCACCCTTGCTTTCGCAATAACAGAAGCCAACAACGTGTGTAATCTGCCACTCACTCCCTGCAGAATGACACGAATGTAGCACAACCGATAAGGCGTGTGTTTTCCAGCTTTGCTGACTTCAGGTATCAGGGTTACGATGACCGCTCGTAACCAGCATTTACGGCGTACACGAGCTCGCAAACAACTAAAACGCGAGGTGTGCTGTTCGAACGATCAATCAGGTAAATTCGACTTTTCCCGCCTTTCACCGCAGTGCGGTTCGTGTCATGGCGTCGAGGCGTGTGCTGCCGCCTTTCGGCGATCGATAGAAAAGCGTCGCCCATATTAGGAAGGAAACCCGTCCGAGGGCGCCTCAACTCCGCAACGTCATACTTTCCCTCAAACCCAAGCCGTGCTGGGGGACTGAGTGGCGAAGGTCGCGGCCAGATAACACCACCTGATCTTGGCTCCATCTCCCCCTCCCCTTGGCTTCAATAAAGTTTATTTCCTCCTCCTTTGTTTGTGTATGACTTTCCGGCAGCAAATTTGGGCGGCAACTTTGCCTGCGTGACATCATTTTCTGCGCTGCTTGCCCATTAATACCCTGGCAAACACGGAAAACAGTCCACGGACGCTTCTGCGGACTTTCGGCATCTTTCGGCAATCCGACGCAAGTTTTCACCTGAAGGTGAAACTGCGACTGCGATTCGGAAAACATAGCTAGCAGGTCGGTGCGGTCAGTGCTTCTCGTGTTGATCGAGGAAGTTTGGTTTAGATATACTCCTGAGGCTCTGAAACACGTCGCAGACACCATGACAGTCCAAGTTCGTTTTTAGTTCCGTCTCGTGTTACAAACGTGAAAAATATATCGTTAGTTAAATGCCGCAGTTGGCTGCTAAAAGCGGAACCTCCGTGCACGCAGAGAAAGTAGTTGTCTGCTTAGGTTTATTGCGAGGAAAAAACGCTTTTCGTAGTCTAAACACATAGATGAAGTCGTAATACAGCGCGATGAGTTGGCATGTTGATGCTATACGTTCCAGATTTCCATAACAGCCCGCAGTATTGGACATTGAATTTTACGGCATATCTTTGTCATCTATGACGACACAACGGTCTAGATCGAATTCCCATAAGCTTGGGGCCTCCCGTAAATATATGAATTTCCACTTTGTTGGTTTCGCTGCGCAGTGAACTGATGAATTTGTAGTCAAATTGTGTAGTAGAACTCGATAGGTTGTAAGCCAATCAGTGAAAAAAATGGATAAAGAAATAAAGAAATAAAATCAGTAAGAAGGAAACGGAAAAAAAATAATAAAGCATTAAAATATGGAGTTGTACGTGCAGCACATAGATATGATTGTGACGCACGGCGTTGTGGGGGACACCGTATTACTTTTGACCACCTGGGGTTCTTTAACGTGTACCGAATGCGCTGTACACGGACGTTTATTATTATTATTATTATTATTATTATTATTATTATTATTATTATTATTATTATTATTATTATTATTATTATTATTATTATTATTATTATTATTATTATTATTATTATTATTATTCAGCCACCGCGCCACGGCCGGGATCCCGATCCGATCCCGCTCACTCTGGCCTTAACAGGGCAACGCCAAAACCACCACGTCGCCATGGTAGTAAAATAAATAAATAAATAAATAAATAAATAAATAAATAAGGCTAAGAAAAAACAATATAAACTGCGTAGTCGCACGTCAAAGTGAGAGAAAGAAAATTGTTAGGCTTTGCCTGCCTACTTCGCAGGCTTTATATTTTCGCGTTAGTCTTTTCCCAGGCAATCAAAGGCCAGGGTAAGTGTCATTCGAGTGTCCCGTGGAAGCGACCGACGCTCTTTCATATGAGGAGCTCTGACGGACGCGTTTGACGGGGAAGTGTTGACATTGCACATATTAGCTGCGGCGAGCCTCTTGGTGGCGCGGCACAGTTTCGGAAGATTCTCGTCCACGTCACGTCTCACCCCATTCCTTGACCGCTCCCACTTCTGAGCTTGACGGATATGCCATCCTGGCAACTGGTTCCGCAGCTCCTTCGTGCTGTCTCCGCATAAAACCGTGCAACGTTATTGCGTTGTAGCCGATGGATGATTCGTTTTGCGGGTCTGCGGATAGTGTGTGAGACATTTATTCATGAAGTTTATAAGTTTTCCGTTGACTCCCTATGGCGGGCCTCTGTATGCAAAACTGGAATCACGTGCCTTGTACATATGATTTACTATTGTGTACGCTATGTCCGACGTTTAATAAAGAACCAGCAATGGGCGCTACCAGTGTTCAATAAGGCCTCGGGCTAATTGATGCGTACAAGTAGAGCTGACACCGAGTTGACACCCTAGAGTTGGCACCGTTGCATCCTTTATCGTGAGATTGATTCTGGCGCGCAGTCGCGTAAAGCATCCTAATATCGACACTCGCGCACGTGGATCTTAAGGCAATTCAATTTTTTTTCTTACATTTTCATGTGTTTATCCATCTACTTACTTATTTAATTGTCTGTCTGTTTGTCTATTTCGCTTACTTAGCACGTAGAATATGGATGGCGTGTATTGACACAAGCTAGCTTATGATTTTTTAAGACGTAACGATCGTCTGAGAAAAACAAAGCCTTCTCGAAGAAGAGTGCCACGGAATAGTTTCTTGACCACACTTCTATTATTTTCACGAGAGCAGACAACTGGAGAAGTCAGCACAGAGATCTATTGCGAAGTGCTGCGGCATCAAGCAAGACGGTACATGCAATTATGGAAAATATGCTGCCTTTCAATCGGAATAGCCCTTTTCAAAACATGCTGCAATTTCAGATACGCGCGTAACCGAGGGGCGAACACAGATCGCTGAATAGGGCATTATTTGCTTGCTCACGGATTGGCTCAGGTTGCCTTCTCGGCAGGTACGTCGGATGGGTCCGCTGATGCATACTTGATTTGGCTTTTGCTATTTTTGGCATTCAGTGTACAATAATGAATACAGTTTGGCTTGTCACCTGATTATTTCGCTTGGATTGGTTTAGCAAACAGTACGTATTTCGATGATGGCGCTTTTCTGCAGCAGTCTGACGCTATTCTGATGGGATGTTATCCTGGCCTGCACCTCTGTGTCCAAGCAAATTCTGGTCTTAGATGCGCGGTAACATCCATGCCTTGCACCTAGAATATGTTGATTTCGTTTCTCCCCAAATCTCGCTGTTAATGTGATAGCATTGAGCAGTCGCAATGCGTACCTATCGTGCCATTCCTAGGAACTCTCAAATTTCTCTAAACGTTGTGCGAAATCTGTCAAAAGAAGTCTGTTTCGCCCGAAAGGCGAAGCATCGATTGGGATGGCAAATTAGCAGACAGCCATACGAAATAAGGATGCAGTACTTTTATCGGCCTCAGCAACTTACAAACATTCGCCTGCTAACTAAATTAACAAGCATGGTGTCAGCGCGCAATACAGAGATGAACATATCACATTTGACGACCGCAAACACTCGCTGTCAAAGCGCCGGCGTGAGCAAACGCGGCAGCAGCAGCGAGCGAAGTGATGTTCGTACTGTCTGTCGCCTTAACGCAAGGTGAGCGCCGAGAACACACAGCACGCGCAAAGCTACGAGCCCTCGACGTAACTAGACTCTGCCCCCAACCCAGATCACTCTCGAGATACGGCCGCGTGACCGTGCGCAGCCGACATATGAGCAGTTGCCGCCGGAGTAGGGCGCCGCCTCCCGGTGCCTCGCAACGTTGGGATGGCCTCGCGCGCCACGGAAGACGGCGCGCTTCCTCTCCGCTTCTGTCCCTTCCGTGCGGGCCAGGTTGAGCCGCGATCGTCGCCCCCCCCCCCCCCCCTCGCACGCTTTCACTACAGCGCATGGCGCTGCAATGGTGTTATCGCCCTCGGACTTTACACGGAACCTCATAGCGACGACAGGAACGCGCTTGGAGTGTCCATATAATTGCTATCGCAATAAAACAACTTGCAACCCGTTTAAATGCTCATTTCGGCAGCGAAGCCATAGGCGATGCATGTGCTTGTTATAGGCTTGAATATTAGCTACATTCGGTACAATACTAATACATGCGTATATTCATTTTCCCACGCACTACCAAGTACCAGAGTCATGTACCTGCGGATATCGTAACAATACCATATGTTTTTACTTTACAGGCGCACTTTCTGAGTTTTGCTTGAATGTTTTTATCGCGCTTTCCGTCGTAGGGCATGTGGTTAATTGGTGTATTGGTGTTATTTCCGGCACATGCAATCCTGTATGTGTTTCTTATTTGTGTTTTTGTATTTATTGTGTTTTGCCAAGTTTGTATTTCTTTTCGTACATTTATTGCTCTGTATTCCCGGCCCTCTATTTCATGCTTCGGCGATGGAAGATACCTGGAGTAACCAAATATAAAATAAAAAAATAAATAATATTGGTGTCAACATTCTGGAAGTTTAGGTCAACAGGAGTGTCATTTAGGTAGTTCAAATAACGTTTATACTTGGGCTCCAGTAGATTAACAATGAACACTAAAGGAGGGGCCAGTCGAGGACGGCATAGGACAAAGCATTGTTCAGTAATGAAACTAAATGTGAAATGGTATAAAGTAAAAAGGAGAAAACAGGCAATTATTGCAGCTAAACAATAACCTGTGGACTAACTACATACATGAAACCGACGGTGTTTAACATATAAGATATGCCGCTTTAGAAAGTGCAAAGCAAAGCCACTTTGCTCCATGGAGCAAGGAAACGGCAACACACATGGAAGTAAAAAGCAAACAGGTGATGTTATGCGACAACCGCAACAACAAAACCGTCGTTGCTGTAACATCTATGCATACAACGGGTGTACGAATGCTACAAGTTGCAGCTGGACACAAGAAACAAAGATGCACATTGATGCTCGTGCACCGAAATGTTTCACGCTTGGGTTTTCGTTCACAGTTCGCGTAATACATAAAATGTGCCGTTGGCTTCAATAAGCAGATACTGCGCCTCCGTTGCTAGGGTGCCGAAGTAATGAGAAACTTGTGGTGAGAAGGGAAGCTTTTCCAAAGATCGTGCCAATACTTTTATCACGCTGAGGTTTAGACAGAAGCTGAGAGCAGGTAAATGAGGAGCTAATGGTGGCCGAAGGAGAGTCCAAGGAGAGGCCGTCGTCCTGGTGGTAACGAAATAGCGGGATTCCTGCTGCGAAAGAACACCGGTCCAAAATATATTGCTTTGTACATAGCCCGCAGAGTTGGGTCGCCACGATTTGGTAAGGAATGTGTGACTATGTTACCTACGTTAGTACCAGTTCTCTTTGCCAGGCAGCGCTTGATTCGAGTGCATCCCTAAAGTCGTGCTCTGTTGTGAGGGTTTCGTTCGGATAAAAGTATCGCGTTCTGTCTTGCGTCTGAAAAGGCTTCAGGATCACCGACACCACACTCGTGAGCTTCGCCTATTACTGTATCCTCGTATAACGGTAGTCTTTTTGACGAGCTGCAGGGAAAAATGACCAGCTCAATCTTCTTTGGAGAAATTTATGAGTAGGTGGCCCTATATGAAGGACGAGCGTCCAAGACACTGCTATAAGACTTTCGATCAGCAGAAATTATAACATTGAGACAAGTAGTTTATCGTATAGAAGACAAAAAAAAAACGGTCAAGGTTGTGCACGTTGCATCGGACGTTCCAAGGGGAGACTATGAGGTGGCTTGGTCACGTAATGCCATGACATCAGAGCCACGCTAGCAGCAAGCACATGCGGAGCTTCTGAATGCGGAACTGAGGTTGAACAGCGCCAATAAAGCAAGGACACGAAGAAACAATTACTACAGACAAGCGCTGACTGCCAAATGGAAATGTGTTTGAATTACTCCAGCTATTTGATACCTTTTCCTACACACACACACACACACACACACACACACACACACACACACACACACACACACACACACACACACACACACAAACACACACACACACACACACACACACACGCACGCACACGCACACACACACACACACACACACACACACACATGCACACGCGCACATGCACACACGCACACACATACACACACACACACACACGCTGACGCACGCACGCACGCACACGCACTAACAACAAAATAAACATAATAAAGATGAATGGCTAGGTGATCGCTCTGGCGTAGGCAGTTTCGGTAAACGAGGTAATAAAAAATTGTGACTCCACGTAGAGGGATTGTATGCAGCCTATGTAAACATCAAAGCGTCGAGAAACCTGGTAATATTGCGTTATACGTGCTCGGATCAAGTGAGATGATGGCGGTTTCACACGAAGAACACTTCCTGTTCACTACTGTCATCGACATCATCAGGTTATTTGTGTCCAACGTGGGACAAAACAGTTTCGCTACTTCTGTCCTGCGTCAGCTAAATGTATACTGCGCCCGAAAATTTCTCATCACTGTATATAATCGCCTGGCACGCCTGATCGCGTTTCCCTTTTCTCGGTACTAATGTTGCCTTAACAGACGACCGGCTCAGCGCATTACATTGCGGAACCTCACTTCTTCGACTTTCCTCGACTAGAATTCTTACCCGCGTTTTACCTCTAATCAGAGCACGAATAATCACTCGCACGTCCTGTTCATTTCGGTAACGAGCTGAGGGTGAAACATAGAATCTGCGCCAGGCTGTAGGTCGCCGCAACGCCACTCTGTGTGACTGCATACCTCCGAGTCGCCGTAAAGTACGGCGACTGCTTGATGGGATCACGCTATGGCTACGGCGCACGCGTCTCGTGCGCGGCCTGATTGTTTCTGCCCGCCACCGGCAGCGGTGATGAGCTCGACGGTGGGAAGGGCGGGCGGCCGGCGGCACGCCTCGTGCATTCTTTTCCTCCTCTGACATTCGTGCGCGTGCAACATCTTGGTGCATTAACCTCTGAACGCTGCGGAAGACTTCGGGCGCTGTTGATACAGAACGAAGGCCGTGGTCGGAATTCGGCGGCAACGGCCAATCGACATTTAATTTTACGGTGCCGTCGGGGAGCGGCTGCGAGACCTTACCGACGGAAGGGGCCTGTGGGCTGCTTGATACGTTTTAGCGTGCGCCTACGCCCTTCGATCAGCTTCCTTGATTACGTTGGTGCAGCGGGAGTCTGTTCGTGTGAGTGGCTCTTAAGAAATGCGCAGCGAGTTGTGCGTGCTCTGCGCACTTCCTATACCGCTTGAGTAACCTGGATTCTATGTATAACTTAAATTGACTCCCGTTGTTCTAAATGGAGAACCAGATGCAAGAAATAACTCAAGCATATTTGTGCAAGCATATTTGTGTGTGCAAGCATATTTTAAGAACAGCAACAAACAAACAAGTGTTTGGCGTCGGGGACGACGACGCAAAGTGAGTGAAAAAGTTAAGGCTAGCTGGCTAGTCCTTTCCTACAAACTAGTAACTCGATAAACTAGGAACTCTGCATGCATATTTTCTTTAGCCGCTAAGCGGCCTCTCCTTTCTCCAAAGCCACAAGCTGTGCAGTGCAGTGGCCTCGCAGCGCTTGTCTGACCATATTTGCAAAGCTCTCCCTCATGGCGCGCTCTCAGCCCTCTGGGGCTCATCAAATGTGGCCCGCTTAACGAAATTAGCCGCCGCTTGGCACTCTGCTCTCTGGAGTCTGTATACAACATCGCTATTTTCGCACTACGCGCCGACTTCCTGGACATGTTTGTAAGCTGTGGCTTTGGGGCATGTCTCGCGTGAAATGTGTGCTTTAGGCTTACGAAGGTGGTCCCGCAAAGTCATTATACAGGGAAACATGGTTGTAGTGACCCTCTGTTCAGCATTAAAGAAAAAGAAAAGAGAGAGGAGCTTTATGTAAAAAAAAAGTTGATGGTCCTGCCTCACCTTTCATGCTGTATACAAAAGAAAGAAAACGCACTAGTCCAGCTGCGCTACCGCGTTGCACCATCCGCTAAGTGCACAACCCAAAACGCATGTCACGGGCTCCACGAGAGAAAACAACGCTTCAATAACCCGACCCATACACACAAATTTCGCCGCGAGCTAGATTTACGCCTATAGATCGCAAGTGTAGTTTGTAGGCACGATGAGAATTCATTTTCTGTGAAATATTTGCCTCGCGTCCAGAAAGAGCTGCCGCGCATTCCAATGAGAAACAAATATGGACACGCGACACCAGACCACAGCCGGTGCATCAATGTATCTGCCTGCGTAATAATAATAATAATAATAATAATAATAATAATAATAATAATTAATAATAATAATAATAATAATAATAATAATAATAATAATAATAATAATAATAATAATAATAATAATAATAATCTTTATTAAGCCCCCAAGAAAATCAGTACAGCAAAACGGGCCCGTCTAAGCCAATGGTGACTTGTGTGATGTGGCCCGGCATCGTCAGCTAAGCGATGTGGTTGCAGTATACATGTACAAATTTAAAACCAACAAAGAAAAAGGGAAACAAATGAGCGTGATAAACGTAGAGCAGTTTTCCAAGGCATCGTAACAAAAGCATAGAGTAATCAAAACTGCGACAAACAAAAGGAAATGTATGTACATACATCTGTATTACAACATGTGCAATAGACTTTTCAATTTCGACCAAGAGTCCACAGAAAAATAGTCGTCTGAAAAGTTATTAAATATCTTGGGGACACACACGCAGCGTCTTGCTGCTCCGTATCTAGTAGATACGCGCGGTACAACGAAGCGCATTTCTTTGCGCAGCGGTCGCGGGGAGGCGTACGGATGCCTAAATTCATCCGTCCAGAAATGGCGCAGCACAACCGTAGAAATGAATAAAGATTGAAAGGACGGGAAACCGAGATCATGAAAAATATCTTTGTTTGATGGTGTTACGTGATTATACGCCACACTTTTTAATGTATTTGTTAAGAGGTTATCAAATCTGTCCTGCCAACGTTGGGAGCAGAAAGCGAGAACGGTTATACCATACCTTAAGGTGCTGTATGCCAGGGAATGTACTATCATTTTTTTTTTGTCTGAAACGGCACCATACTTTTAATGTTAAAGATAAACATGCAACAGATCTTACTTTGGAGCATACATGTGCCCCGTGATTATGTCATGACAAGCCACTATCGAAATGAATGGCGAGATATTTAATTGAGCTTGTATTTTGGACAGGAGCACACTTACAGGATAAGCAGTCTTGGGTATGAAGATACACTGAAATGACCGCGGTTCCAATCTTTAGGGGATCTTTGAAGCATATAATTCTTGTCTTTTTTTATTGACGGTAAGCTTGTTTTTAAAAAGCCAGACCATAGCTTCATGGACCGATTGCTGCAGATATTCAACAGCCTTTTTTGTAATTAACATGCTTTGTTAGAAGGACGATATCGTCTGCATACTGATACACTTTACCATTTGGGATTACTGAAATGAAATCGTTCACAAATATGTTAAACAGATGAGGCGATAAAACTGACCCTTGAGGGACACCAGCACCAAGGGATAATTTGCTGGTATAATATTTGGCACCTATAACAACTATTTGAGACCTGTCCGTGAGATAGTTTTGAAGTAGTGTACAGAATGGGCCCCTAAAACCAGTTAGATATAATTTGCGAAGTAATATGTCATGACAAACTGAATCAAAGGCTTTGGATACGTCGAGAAACAAAGCACAGCTAAAGAGATTGAGCTCAAAAGCAGAATACAGATCATTTGCAAATTCTTCCAGGAGCGAAATTGTACCCCGGCCTTGTACGAAACCAAATTGTCGGTCAGACAAAACTAAAAACTTTTGAATGAAACAAGTCATGACCTCAAGCAAACTTTTTTGATAATAACAACAACAACAATCATAATAATAATAAGAAGCAGAAGAAGAAGTAGAAGAAGAAGAAGAAGTAGAAGAAGAAGAAGTAGAATCAATCAAACTTCAATCAATCATGTTTACTTAACGTGCCCAGGAATAGCCCTTATTTCTGAGTGCTGGCGCACGCATACATTAAAATCCAAAAACAAAAATCAGATAATTATAATTTGAAAGAAAATGGATAAAGAGAACAATTGGGAAAAGAAGAGAGTAGATGCAAGAAAGCGCAATGTAAAAATGTAAATAAAAGGAAAAGGAGGGGAACAGCAGCTTAACCGTGCATGAAATTATGACACAACAAAGCAAAGTTTGGAAAGGAACGATGACAGCGAGTTATGAAAAATATCAACATCCAGAAAATAAGCGTTATAAAGACCCTGTATTTTACGGATAGTTGCTTGTTGCTAATGACAGGCAGGGACATGGAAAGGTCTATGTTCTCTGGTGGTGTTGAGCGGAATATGAGGCGTGATAAAACTGAGGAGTTCGGGACAAGTGAGGGTACCGTGAAGGAGTTTGAAGAGAAAGAGAAGGTCAGCGGTGATTATGTCAGGAGCGACGTAAGGGCAATGACAATAATCCAACAGTGTTAGAACAAGGTCCAGTGTCCATGTTTGGAAATCGGTGATGATATATGCTTAGAAACATTTCCTGGACCCGATCTATAATGTCACTGTTGGATCTCGAAATGCCATTCCAGACGACCGACGCATGCTCAAGTTGAAGAAGACAGTTTTGTACAGCTTGCGGAATGGTGTAGGAGACTTGAATCCCCTAGATAGTCTGCAAACACAGCCAAGACAGCGCATACCTTGCATTGCAACGCGTTTAATGCGAGTAAAAGAGTGTAAGGTTGTATCAATAATTACACCGAGATTATTGATATCACAAACCTCACACAACGGTACAGAATTGAAAGAATAAAAAAATTAAATGCTTGTTTTTTTTCGTGTGAAAGTATGACTTTGGTTTTAGCAGCATTCAAGGTAAGGTTATTCTCTTTGTACCATTTAGGAAAAGAAAACAGGCCCGACTGCAGGGTGCAGCAGTCATCAACAGCGTGAATATTAAAAAGGAATCTTGATTTCATCGGCATATAGAAGGAATGAAAGGGTTGCAAAAAGCGCAAAGAACACTTATAAAAATTAAGGAAAGGAGTAGTGTTTATACTGATCCTTGAGGGACATGGCTAGCTACCATGTAGAAAGTGGACGTTTGGCCATTGACGTTAAGATAACATGATATATCAAGAAGATAAGTGCGCAAGAGATTGACATTTGACGAGTCAACACGAAAGTGCGTAAGCATGGCCAGTAGCAGTGAGTGGCTGACTATGACGAACCTTTGTTGAGGTCAGCTGCTGTAAACGCTCTGAGTTGTGCGGACAGATGACGCCCCGACCTCTCAACACTACACACACGGTGATGTTCCCCAAGGTGGCGTCTTGAGCCCCACGCTATTCAACCTTGTTCTTGTGGGTCTTGGGGAACGCACAGCAAGTGTTCTCCAGATATCAATGTACGCCAATGGCATCTGCGTGTGGGCATCTAGTGTAACACGTCCTCAAGTGTGCGCTAGGCTTCAAAAAGCCACGACTTGAACATCAACGAATCTTACCGAACAACGCTTTCAGATTTAACTTCAGGAATGCGCGCGGGTCACGTTTACGCGGAAGCTAATGGCGTCCTGCACCACATCTATAGATGGGCAAAACCTGTTACGCCAGGACGCACACATTCTTAGGAGTATATCAGCTATATCACCAACATCACTTTTAGGTGGTTCCCAGGCCACTGCGGTATCATGGGCAACGAACATGCCTCTGAAGTTGCTAGGAAGGCTCACGAAAATGCCGCGAAGGAACCTATCCCGCTATCAAGAAGCAATGCAGCAACGGAGCTTCGCATACTTGGGCGTGCTGCCACACGATCCATGTGGAACTTGCCAGGTTTCCGGCATGCTCGACTGCACCGCCTGACCTATCCCTCTGACTACGCATTCCATCTGGACTATTCCGAATTGAGACAACTGTTCTCTGCCGACTGCGGCTTGGTGATCTTTTACGAATGTAATTGCTTGCCGCATCGGAAGGGCTGACAGTAATGCCTGTGATAGTTGCAGCAGCGAGGAAACAATTAGACATATCCTCTGTCAGTGTCCCCGCTACAGCTCCCCGAGACAGTCGCTCGTGACGGAGTCGGCACGCCTCGACGACCGGCTGCTTTCTTGGCAGACCACCTTAGAGTGCCGGCTGATGTGGTCTTCACACCATAAGGCGAAGAAAGCGCTACTGAAGTTCCCCCGGTTAAGCGAACTGTTTGAACGACTGTGACACTCCTGCGTTTCATTGTGTATGTTTTGCGTGCGTGTCTGTGTGTGGGTTTATTATCCCTGTGTTTCTATCTGGGTGCATTTTTCTTTATCTTTCTGTTTCCCCTTTCCCAGTGCGGGGTAGCAAACTGGGAATCTATCTATCGGTTAACCTCCCTGCCTTTCGCATCTCTCTCTCTCTCTCCCAGCTCCATATTTTCCTCTTGATGTCACCCAGAACATCCGCTATCCCCGTTTTCTTTCTGATCCATACCGCTCTATTCTTATCTCTTAAAATTACACCTAATATTTTTTCGTTCCATCACTCGTTGCGCTGTCCTTAATTTGCTCTCGGGCTTCTTTGTACACCTCCAAGTTTCTGCCTCATATGCTAGTACCGGCACAATGCAATGCATCGCGTTATAATACGGTATTGCATCGCGTCATAATACGGAGGTGCAGACACTGGACAGCCGGCCGCTGTCAGAACGAAACATATTAGTACAGGGGTCACAACGGCCGCACGCGCTGAAGGCAGCTTAAGCGTTAGTTCACCCGCCGCGGCAGAAAGGTGGGTATACGACGTTGTGCTGCTGAGCTCCTTGGTTAGATCCCGGCCACGGCGGCCGCATTTCGATGAGGGCTAAATGCAAAAGCCCTCGTATACAATTAGATTTAAGTACACGGTAAGAAACCCCAGGCGATCAAAATTGATCCGGAGTCCGCCTCTATGACGTACCTCATCATGATATCGTAGTTTTCACAGGTAATTTTTACTACAGCGCTAGTTAGGTTCCTACGCTCTATGCGGGCCTGCGAGGTAGACTGTGACAGTGAGGCTGCCACCTCGGAATTTTGTGCGCGGATTTTTGCATAATTCGTCTTCCTCCCTTCCTATTTCAGATCCCTTGTCTCCTTGCCACCCCGCAGGGTAGCAAATCCGCCTTTTCTCGGTTATTCTCCCGTCTCTCTCTCTCTCTCTCTCTCTATCTCTATCTCTCTCGTTTTCATGTTTTTTCCCTCGTCGAGCAATGCAGAAGATCTGATGAGAAAGAGGGGTGCGAGTTTGAGGAGTTGTCCGTTCATTCGGGGAGGTGGGATTCAGGGCAGAATGAATTGCGTTGAGTGCGTTAGTGTTCAATATCTAGTCTGTAAAACATTTCTATAAAGTATTCAACAATTGGTAGAACAAGCTAAAATTCAGTGTGGAGCAAGTGTTTCCGCTCGGGGGCTTTCTGCGTCGTGGCAACAAGCCTTTGTAGTCGGCGGTCCCAGGGTTCAGTGATTGCCCTGATGAAGCTTTGATAGTGATTATGTTGCCCTGCTGCCTTTCTGGAAATGTTGGCTCACGTAGGAGGCATACCTTGTTCGCCCAACTGCTGCTTACTTCAAGATTTCATCTTCCTGTGAACACATCGTTTTGGTTTCTTGTAACGTTTGTGTAGAAGGCGAGAAACCGCCACTTTGTAGGTGTATTGGGATGAGTAGTCTGCTGTAGTCGATTAGTCTTTGAGAAATACAGTGGTAAGAATGAAAGGAAATGGAATGAAATCGAGTATACGGCATGTTCCATGTACTTTCTCTCATGTCTTTGGCATTTCTCCATGAAAGAGCGTTTTGTTTTTCTTCGCTGAGCGTCACATTCTTTTATTACGTACTGAACTTTCACTTTTTCTCTTTTCCTTCTATAGGTGAGTGCGTTTTTGTCCAGTCTGCATCGCCATCTACGAGCCTCGTTCTTCGCTTGGCTGTGTGAGTAATGACACCAAACACTCTTGATTTCTGCCTTCTGTGGCCCTTGAAAGGGTATCGTAAACTCTTGTGAAGTTAGCGGTACGTGTCGCTTAACAAACGGCATCTCTCGTGGTGCGGCGAAATTTGCGAGGAAACCTACGGCAAGCTGTTTTTGTGCAGTAATACCGACGTTTTTCACAATACATTCAAAGTGTCTTCTCACTTCTCCGGTAGTCAAGTTTATGAGGGAGCTTCGACTTGAGGTCGGGACCTATTTCTAAGTTCAAATACTTGTGAAATGCTCTAATGAACTCGTTAAACAACAGACAATCCGATATGAATATGTTTTGAATTTAAAAGGGACTTTTAGCTTGTGTCGATTTTCGCAGGTGCAATTGTTCACGGTCCCATTAATTTCTTGGGAAAATAGGCGGGAATCGGTGAAATAAAAAAAATGAAGCACAATGTTTTAATGTCCATTACAGTGCGCGAAAGAGAGATGTCACAAGGCTGTAAGCTGTGCCTCTTACGTTGTATAAAATGGGGGAATATGACACGTTAGATTTTCATCATCATCATCATCAGCCTGGTTACGCCCACAGCAGGGCGAAGGCTTCTCCCATACTTTTCCGACAACCCCGGTCAAGTACCGTTAGATTTTAGCTTACATGAAATGTTTACAATGTTTACGACACGTGTGCAATAAAAGCCTTATTAGCAAGATATTGGGTAATATGCAGCAAGGTGTATATTGTATGAAATTCGTCCGCTTTAAGTGTTCCAATACATGCAGTTTACAGAATCTTTATATCGCTCTGTATCGCTGCGTTAGTCGTAAACTTTATGCCTTGGTATTCTCGTTCTTTATACTTCTTGAAATTTCTTTAAGTAGTAGCTTCCACATTAAAACTTCCTTCTAAGCATTGCACGAAAAATTTCACTATCTAGCACTCTACGAGAACTATTTTCAATGAAGACATAGGCAACCTTGTTTGTTCATGTTTCTTTTACAGCGAAGCTGTTAGCATCTCGGTGGTCAGCACTTCCCTTGTCCGTCCGCGAACAAAAATTATTGTCATCAGCAATGTCTCCTACCCCGGCCCCTAAGTAAGCAAAAATGCAATTGTTCATCCCTTTCATAATGCAGAGGCTACAAGCACTCAGCAAAGTGAAGCGAACAGCGTATACATCCGTTTTAATCACGCATACAAAGTACAGAACAGCGTACGTTTCAATAAAGAACTAACTCAAAACAGGCATCTGTCATCATCACCAATGGCTCACACCTACTTAAAAAAGCAAAAATGCAACACCTCATACCCCTGTGAGCAAGCAAAAATTGCAATGGCTCATACCCCCGCAAGGCAGAGGATACAAGCGATCAGCAAAGTGAAGCGAAGAGCGCATGCATTAATTGAAACCACCAATACCACACACAGAGTAGCATACGTTTCAATAAAGAACAAGCTCAAAACAAGTATTCTAACCGTAAATTAAGCATTGCATACCCTCCTCAGCAGTTGTAGTGGTGGTTTTGCAAAGCTGCGCTAGACATCCACTTTTGCAGGGCCTGGATGGCGAGTCAATTTTCTTTCTTTCTTTCTTTCTTTCTTTCTTTCTTTCTTTCTTTCTTTCTTTCTTTCTTTCTTTCTTTCTTTCTTTCTTTCTTTCTTTCTTTCTTTCTTTCTTTCTTTCTTTCTTTCTTTCTTTCTTTCTTTCTTTCTTTCTTTCTTACGGCCGAACTGTCCTGCAGGTAAAATGGCGAAACACCATACCAATAAGGGACTGAATCGTACGTTCCCTAACAAAGGAGTCTTCGTCCTTTTGAGTACCAAGTAATTTGCAAGAAAGTGCCTTGTTACCTATACTTCTTCCTTCCATGTCTCGTTAGTATTTGGGATGAGGGTCATATTATGAGTGCGAGTAAAATAAGACTAACTATATACGCGGAGACGTAGATATAGTCAGTTGGAGGTGAATCCATCACAGGAGAAGTACTAAACGAAGTTCAATGAGTCTGCTCGCACATCGAGGCAGAAGGACGCTAAATACCCAATTTCATTGTAAATTGGGATACGAAGGACTCAAATTTGAAATTGGGGCTTTCGCGCACTTGCATCTTTAACTAGCTTATTCTGCGTGTCCCAGCATTTATTCGATCTCATGTGTATATTTGCGCATCTTTGATTAGAACGTAAGAGTAATTTAAATTTATAATGCATACCTGGGACTTCATTTCTTGGCCCGTATCCGAGTTCCTGAAAGAACGGCCATTGTAGAAATCTGCTTTAACCGGATATCTGCGTGACGTAATTTTATTTCTCGAGACTTCGAGCGCGTTTAGGAATCACCACTACACGGCACTGTCACGTCGCAAAATCACGCCTTCACTTCGATTTAACGTCGCAACAGGATCTTCGAAGTTCAAAGGCTGTGTTTGCGCTCAACGCCAGAGTTAATGGATGATATGGAAAATCTTGAACAGAAATTCCGGAGGTATTATATAACTTATATTTCCTTTCTGTTCCAAGCTGGTTACTTGCGGTTTACAAATGTCTGAAGCAGCGCTTCTCCTGCGTTATCATTGTGTTCCAGCGTCAGATGCGGTGAATGATAAAAATAAATAGAATCAATAAATTCTTCTATCAAATACTATTAAAGGTTTATTCATGCCACTTGTTTCTTACACTAACTGTCTCGTAGCATCACGCAGTCGTTTCTTGACCAAAATCAAACCGCTCAGCTCCCCTGACTCCTTCATCCTTCAGCTGTGCACGTTTGTGGCCGAAAGTGAGCGTAAGGCCAAAGTATCGCCTTCTGTTGTCTGGTAACGGTAAACGATGCAAACGTAGTCCACAGAGACGAACTTCATATGAGGAAAAAAAGTATTACGTGGTTCGCACGTTTTCTAGAATGGCCGAGTGGCGCTTTATTCTAAGCATAGTTACCAACATACTTTTCACGAACAGAAAGAATTCATGAAATCTCCAGAACGTTCTTCTGGGACCATGAAAACATCGGAAGATCAAGCATATTTCATTTGAATTTTTGTTCTTGAAACACAACCAGAGTGGCAGATCGGTGTTTTTAAAAGAGAGAGAAAAATGAATTAAATATAATACCGAATCCTCGACAGCTGACTATGCACGAAATTCTAGATCTTAGAAGAGAATAATTCGTGCACTATAGACTGGTAGATACGGTACTCATCTTTTCCTACTCTCGCGGGTGAGTTTTCTGCTTTGTGATTGTTTGGATACGAAGTTGCCACCGCGCCGCTGTGAAAAGATTGCCAGAGCTTGCATAATGACGCGGCTTTTTCTACACAGATTCATGCCCGTACGTTGTGATTGGCTGCGGGTGATCGGAAAGGCGTGACGTCTCGCTATCGTAGCAAAAGCCGCATTCGTTTCCACGTTGTAGCGATGTTCCATCTCGCCTAGTGCGTCTTAACCTACTTGCTGAGTAAGGAGCGGGCTTGCCATGTGGTAAATATAATATTACATCTTTTGGCAACGTGTGATCGAGTTTATTTCGAGAGCGGTTAATGGTTAATATTGGGCTTTAGAAGCAGAAGAGGCTGCACGTATTCCTGCAGCGCATTTAGGAATGCTTTACTGACGGTGGAGTCACTGCATAGTCATACTTAGAAAGATGTGCACGTGACATGCCGATGAGGGTAGGTGGGTACCGGTATAATGCGCGTAAATTGCGTAGTTGAACTGTCTGCACGTCTGGGGGCTTTCTAGCGCTGGTACCTACTTAGGAGTGCAGTATCACGCATACTTTCTTTCTATAATCTGTTTGCTATGGTGTAACGCTTAACGTTGGCGCATGTCGGCACACTCATTAGCACACCCTCTCTTACTCTTTTGCCACAAGCTCCGAGTGCCCAAGTTTAAATATTATATATGCAATCCTGGGGTGTTACGTACCCAAACCACGATATGATTAAGAGTCACGCCGTAGTTGGGGGACTCGAGAATTATTTTGACCACGTGGGATTCTTGAACGTGCGCCCAATGAACGGCACACGCGTGTTTTTGCATTTCGTCCCCATAGAAATGCAAAACTCCGCAAATGCAAAAATGCTGCTTTCGCGGCCGGTATTTGATACCGTGACCTCGGGCTCAGCAGCCTGTACGCCACCACGGCAGGTGAGTTCACGAATGACGACCGGCAATTGTCAGTCTATCTGTCAATCAACTGGAGGGAGTTTAATGAGCGCGACTGCATCGAAGAGCATTGTGAGGGCATACCTGAATAAGTTATCGCTGACTGAGCGTTGCACTGGAGCGGTATGTGCAGCTCTGCATGGTGCTTCCGAGACTGAATGGATGGCTGAAGTACGTAATTGCCACTAAAAGGAAATGCTTTATTTCTGAGTGCGTCCTCAATTATGTTTTCAGCAACTAGAAGGAAGGTCGGGCCCTTTACCGCTTCAAAAGAAGTCGCTTGATGTTTCCACCAGATGGCGAAACTGGTCTGTTGCGAAAGGCAGGAACTCCGCGCCCAGCGTTTTCAGGGGAATCGTCTGGTTCCAAAAAAGTGCGCTGTTCTTTTTAAAAACTTTTCGTCCACGCGAGGACAAGAACGTACAGAAGGAAATATTTACAACAGGGCAAGACCCGTGTCTGCTGCAGAATACTCCGGAGATGACTCGGCGCAGTCCAATGGATAAAAAAACAACCATGTGGCGCGCGCACGCGCGTGTGTGTGTGTGTCTGCATGCGCGCGCGCATTGAGTTTACCTTTTTTCACGCGTTCGATTAAAACGTAATAGTATGCTTTTGTCTTTGATGAGCCAGGCGTCGCTGCCTTCAATTATATGGTCATCACTTGTCCATGACAGGTAATCGATTAACTTTAGCTGAGGAACCCGAGCTCGTGTGAACTATATAGAGCACGCACACGAAACTTTGTTACTACGTATATGAAAGATAAAAAAAAACAAGAATCAAGAAAAAGTACTGGGAGAATTGAGGAACATAAAATTTCCTGCAATCCACCCAGCAGAAACTTACAGGCAT
Source organism: Dermacentor albipictus (assembly GCF_038994185.2). Lineage (NCBI taxonomy): Eukaryota > Metazoa > Arthropoda > Arachnida > Ixodida > Ixodidae > Dermacentor > Dermacentor albipictus. The sequence goes on along the minus strand of NC_091829.1, from coordinate 8,814,637 downwards.
AAAAAATCTAACTCTACAGAAGCATATAACTTACAGATCAGCAGCATTTCGAGATTACACGTTACAACTATAGTGCCGATAGGATTGCGTTAAGCTCTTGAGACCCTTGTCAGCCTTATCCCACCTCTCAGTAGCTCAGAAATTAAGCGAAGAGGCTTCTTATCACTAAATAAGACTACCGACAAGGAATTTAGGCTGGGAAACAGCGTGTATGTTGTGTTATTTGGGTCAAAGATGCATATAAGCCACTTTAAATGGTATCTCCCACATCAGATCTTGCCTTTAAAGAATAGTATAGCTCTAAGTGGCCCACCGTTGTTCACCGCAGCACTACAGAACGTAGGAGACTCGACGATCGCGATCTGCAGGACTTGCAAGGCCTAGGACGCCTGAATCTCTAACAGAGACTGGATGAGAATGATCGTTGAAATAGAGGGTGATATACGACTGGGTAGGAACAGCGCTTTTGAACAGATGCTAATTGCTCCGAGTGGGGTCCAGATAACCATAGTAAATAGAGAGCCTTGCTGGACTTGGCGCCCAGTGCAGGGTTGCATTCCTACTGGTAGGTTCTTTTTCTTTCTTTTTTTTTACGCAGTAAGGCAGCTCTCTCCGGAAAAAATAAAAGAAAGGATACGAGCAATGAATAGCAACCGTAGTCGGCTTTTAGCTAATATGTAGCCATAATCTGGAACAAAGAACGCGTGAGATTTTTCATGCTTTTACTATCCACAAGTATCGTAATGTCTGCACCAGCGAAGCCTTTATATTTTCGCCCAGGAAGGAGTGTCATATCTTGATTGGGAATTGTAAACGCGTCATGCTCTCGTGCACTTACTGATGACCGCATATGAGTAGCCTATCACTATACGAATAAGCAATTAGGGTTAAACATAATTAGAGGACTGACACGAAAGCTCAATAACAATCGCTTTTCAACGCTCGTGTCTGTCGTCTCTTCTTTGTCCCGTTCAAAAGTGCTGCTTCGCATGAGTAAACCTCTGCCGACCAGCCCAATTTAGCGCACATCATGATGATCTCGCCGGCTTGTAATCACGCCGTCTGTCGCCCGCTTCTGTGCTTGTTCTCGAAAACTAAAGATACGTGCGAACTTTGATCACGCATCTGTAGGTCATCGTCCGTTCAGACCCGTGGTATAGGAAAACGTAAGACTCCAGGCGCCGCGAGTGACGCAGTATAAGCTGCGACCTCGATGCATGGTTTCCCGTGCTCGTATAATCGCGTGTCGCGGAATTGACTGCACGCGAACGGCTGACGAGACGTACATCAACTATCGATCACTGTACACTGCAGTGTGACCCGCGGCATCGTCGACCACGTAATCGTGCCGCTCGTCACGCGCTACTCTTTCGCCGAAAACAAATTACATTCCTGGCTAGTTCATGTTTGCTCGCGGGAGCCTCGACCTGCAAGCAACGTTGAATAAACATCGTCCTCGTTTCTTCATTTACGACGGTAATTCGCTACACGCACATTTTCACAGAATATATAACGCTAGTGCAATGTATGGAGGATTGGCGGGGCGCCTCTTCTTCTATACAGCGTCATCACGCAACCCTCCGAAGGCTTTCAAGATGGTGAACCATTTGGCCATTATTATCCTACTTAACGTCCGGTTCGCCTTCCGCGAGGCTGACGGTACAGCTTTTATGCCTGTTTCAGAAAGAGGGCACATAGATACAGTGAACAGGAAGGGGAGGGGGATGAAGGGGAGGCTTACTCCGCGTAGGAGAGTCCCAACGCAAACGACTTCATACGCACACGCCGCGCGTTATCTCTGGAAATTTGCTCCCGCGAGGCCTCACCTGCGTTCATTTGCCTTTTCTCTATACGCACGCCGCAAACACACGCACGCCCCTCGTACTCAGCGGCAACCCGCATCAGCTTGCCTCGAAACACCCCAGCGGTTTCAGTTCGGCGAGCCGCCACGCTCGCGCTAATGACGATATTATAACGTCGTCCCTCGCCGAGGCGTCGTGATGAAAGGCCCGTTAACTCAATCACCGTTCGCAACCAGCAAAGCGCGTCTCTTCGGGTTTACTCTGCGCTCCTCTGTTTCTTGCAGGTACCGCGACTTCGACGAGAAAATTGGTGGGGTTCTCTCCAGAGCGTAATTATAGAGACCGCCACAATAAAGCCATGCAGCGTTGCAGAACCTCCAAGGCGTGCAGAGGCCGCTGCGATGACACATGTGAATGTGGTGCCCGGTTTGCTGGCCGTCATATCTTCGTAACATTCCTTGCTTTATAAAAGGGGAGGCATAAGTTGCCCGTGACTGTGTCAATGTACATTGGGGTTTTTGTTGTGGTAGACTTGGTCAGTTTTCGTGCAAAGTAAAAGTTTCAGTAATAGGAACATAAAACATGGATGCGACAAAACGCCGCCACCGTTCCGTATATGGAGGCGAAACTATGATTTTTCGCTGCTTTCTCTTTATATATTCTACGTTTATAGCGCTAATTAGTATGTAAGGGTACGCATTTGAATTCGGCGTGAAACAGTTGTTAATACGCAACCTTGTGCCTTGTTTCTGCTGGTTTTGCAATGTCGTCTTTTTACTCGTTCCGGAAAGCAGACGGCATGCAGCCAGCGTAAGGCCGCGTAACGCCATTTTGGGCCTTGTTTCTGCGAGCTTTGCAGTGTCGTCTGTTCACCTTGATTTTTTTTTTCTGGAGAGCACTCAGAGCAGACGGCATTCAGCCTGGGACGTGAATGCCACGAAGGAACATGCTGCATTGCTACACCGGTTTGGTTATTGGCTGATGCTAGCTGCAACCCACGCAACTCTGCACGGTATTGGAGCGAGGTATGTAAGCATCCGCGGCCTCTGCAGGCCCTCACTTGCCCCGAACCTACATATTCTGCTTCCCGCAACCTTTTGACTCAGTCGCGCACTCTATGTAGTTCGGTTGGGGGAAAAGCAGTTTCAATAATGAGGTACTTGTGCCGATGCTACCAGTTCACTGTCGCGTTTAGTATAGTGGAGTTGTGCTTTTCTCCCCACAGCACTGCGTTCAAACGGCTCAATGCGTTCTCCTTGCTCTTGTTTCTTTTTATTTACTTTTATTTAGTTTTGTTCTTTTTGTGGCTTATGCGTTCAAACGCAACAATTTGTCGGAAAAATTCGTTGGCTATGAGCAAAACAACGCACCAGTGTGCGACGGGAGTCATTTGTATAGTTCTATAGTTTATAAGTATGCATACGTTTGCATAAGCTTATAGTCGCCCAATGGTACTAAGATCATCAAAACGACATAGTAGTTTGAAGGAAATCAAGTAGTTTACAGGGTATGTGGCAGTTACTCCCACATAATGAGCGGGTCATTAGCGAAATATATAACTAATACATCTTACCAGCACTATCATATGGGGCCGACACCTGGATCTAACAAGGCGCCCTTGAAAGCTTCGGACCGTGCAACAAGCGATGTGAAGAACAGTTATAGGTGTAGCGTTAAGAGATACACATACAGCAGTGCCGCTTAGAGAAAAGACAAGGGTCGTCAATGTTCTCGTCGAGATTAACAGGAATACCTGGAGTTGGGCATGCCATTTCATGCCTAGGTAAGTTACAGGGTGGTGGTGAAGGGAAGCGCAGTCGAGGACGGTAGAGAACTAGGTGTCGGGATGAGATCATTAAGTTTGCTCGCAGACGACGGTGTCAGCTGGCGCAAGACAGGGGTAAGTGGAGGTCCCTAGGAGGGGTGTTTAACCGGCAATGAAAAAAAGATAATAAAACAAACATGGTAGTCATGATGACCTAGCGCAGAATAGACGCCTTCTCCTTCTCAGACCGAGCACCCGCCATAACGTTGACTTTTCTGTGTTATATAGGTTCTTTACCATAACGAGTCCATTTTCTTCGAAGACTTTCACTATTATGTGATGCCATTACCATCTTCAGCGACAGCCCACTTTCGACTAAACATCGCGTTCATCGAAGGCCTACGCAGTCCTGATTGCGAACCTCGCGTGTGAGGAGGGACCACTCTATTTTTACAATCCTAATTTGGGTCACATGATCTTTACTGACTCAACTTGCCCCACGGTTAGGAAAGAGAGAGAGAGAGAGAAGCGATAAGAAAACAGCGCAACGCTACGCGAGAACTGGAACGCCGAATCGCCTTGAATATCGCAAGCTCACTGCATTGCACGCATACCCCTTCGCACGCGGCAATATCGCGCGCGTGGCCTCAAGTAAGTAAACAGCGACTCGGCTGCGGTCAGGAAAACGTTGCAGAACCTGCGGCACTGGCTTTCTGCATGCGGTCGCGGTTTCTTCGCAATTAGCGCTAATTAGTGAAACGCGCCGCGAAAAGCAGGCGCCGCCGTCCTGCTGCAGCAGCGGACACGGCGGCGGGCAGGATTGAAAGCGTTAATTTGGATGACGCGTGTCTGATGGCTCGCAGCAGTGCATTGCTGCATTGCTTCCAGGGCGCGCCCTCTCTCGTACGGGCTGCGTACCTGTGCTCCCCTGGGCACCTGCTGTTGGCGACAGCAACACATCGTTAAGTGCGTAGTGCGCGCAGCTGTCCCCTTGCGGCGCTGCTGCATGAGGCGGCTATTCTCAGGAGAGCTCGAAGCCAGCGCTCGCATCTGCTCCCGTCAGGCAGTGCCCTCTAATGGACGCTTATTCCTACCTGCTGGCGGTGACGTAGAAAGAAGGAACGCAGAGAAAAGAAGCCCACGAAAGCGCAGGGTTGCACCGGTTGCCCGCGCGGTCTTATTAAAGTGTGCCCTTATTAGCGGTAATAATAGCCCGCACACAACCAGGACCCTAGATGGCGGAAGGTAGACGAGGGGGCAATTCTTGGCTTCGAGTGCAGAAAGGGTTATGAGGGCCCCGCGGCTTGCAGCCTACGTCTACCTGTCATTGCTAGCTTCTCATTGACGCAGGCGCTTTGTGGGCCACGGCGCATGCATGGTCACTAGCGTACCGCGCTCTGCATTGCATTTTCGTCGATTGCTTGTTAGATTTAGGCGGCGTTTCGCAGAAGCTTGACGGCCTGTCTAGCTCTTTTTTTTTCTTCTTTCATTTAGTCAATCAAGGGATGGAGCCGCTGCCTGGTACGGCCTTCGCAGCATCCTACCACCTAGTTCGATTAGAGTAGCTTTGCGGAAGCTAAGCCTCGTTTTTCTTATCTCGCTCTAGCAACAACAGTAATTCTGTGCGACTTCAGGCTTTTTCTAACGTCTTGGAGACCGTGTTGGAAGGCGCTTTGCAGCAATGTGACCGTTTCTATCAGCTGTGAGCGCACCAGGGATCTTGCGGAATGAAACGATGCTCGTCATCGATTGCCGTTTCAAGTCGGACGAAATGTACCTGTTGTGCTGTTTACTGTTCCCATACCTCACTGGTGAATTACTTTTATCCTCACAGTAAACAAGAATTCTTACGAGTATTACGCTGCTGCTGTGATAGTACTGTTGTAGTGCATGTGCCTCCAGACCCTTGCTTTCGAGGGTCCTGGTAAGGCAGTGGTGCTACTGAGACTGATTTCTTTTAGCACAAAATCCCCTTGTTACGTCCATTTATGTCCATAGTACATCTCACACCTTACACGTCATTGCCATGGTTTTAATGCACATATGTTTTAAGCTTTACAGCGAATGTTTTTTAAAGGCCTCTACACAGCAGTGTTATATCTGCCCGTAGAAGCTCATGTAACTCACATAACGTCGCTTCCTACACTTCGTGATATCTGCACAATTTTTTTTACTTGTCTTCATCGTCAGACACAAACGCAGACTCAAACTTCCTCACCGAAACGTGGGAGGCTGCAATTTCCAAGCCGGACCTGGTCGACCAGCGCAAAATGGTCGCCCGGGCCCGGCGGGCGATCCAGGCCGGAGGGTTCCTGGAATAAGGGACCCTCTCACCTAGAGTGACAAGTCACTGTTTAAAATAAACGTTTATTCATTCATTCTTCGCCGTCAACGTGACTACCTGCCGAGAACTTATATAACTGCACGTACAGCGTCCGTTAGACTTAACCCGAACATTGAAAATACGCCCATAGAGGCCTAACCTTAACGCAGAGTGCAAAGAGCAAACGTCGAATGTTTTGGAAGGAAGTCTCATTAAGCTAGCACATTCGATTGTGCACTCCAACGAGAAATCTCCAGCACTTAAAGTAGAAAAAGGGAAAAAGCGCTTAAGGTGTGTTGTAGTTAATTGTGGCGGTGACTGTAGAGGACAGTGCAGAACGCTCAAGCGGTACCACGGATGCAAGAACGCATTTTTGTAACTGTTTATCTATACACTGTACTTTAGCAATAGAGTTTAGAGTTTGCTGTATATTACGTGTACGTAGATGTCAGAACAACATTTCTTTACATTTGTGCCGTAGCAGCCGTGATGAGCAACAGCACTGAGAAAAACGAACTCGGAGCGCAGGTGTAAATGAATATGAAATGACGAATTGATGGGATGGCCACTCATTTTTTCTAGACTTCAGGGAAAGAAAATAGCTCCTCCAACCGTCCGCAAATATCAACGAGACAAGTATGGAAATCAAGCAAATCATGAGAGACGTCTGGCTTATTGCTCAGTGACGTCTTGTCGCCATCAAAACAACGTTGCAACACTGTTCGGTTCACATTATTATACTGATGGGAACTCAAATTTCTCGAAAAAAAAAAGAAAAGCCCCCGGCACCCATTTGCGGCTAGCGGCGACGCCCCCGACAGCTTTGCCCACATGTGCGCGGTCCACGGGTCCGTCACCGAGCCCGCCTGCTGCGCCACCTGGCGTATCCGATTTCTCGTCATTCTCTCCTGGACAATGGTCCGCCATCACGCTTTATGGGGATCCCTATACGATGCGGCCGACGTTCGATACCATCGCTGCTGACGCACACCCCTGAACCTTTCTCTCTGCTTAAACAATGCGACGGGTCCTTGCTTCCTTCTTTCTTCCCTTGCCTAGTTCATTCATTCATTCATTCATTTTTCCTCTATTTTTGTTTCTTGCCCAATGACAACTCTCCCGGGAGAGAAGGAACAATTTATTTTAGAAAAATGAGAGGTTGGTCTGAGGTAAACGCCATCTAGTATGCTACCCATCGCAGTGAGAAGGGAAGAGGAGAAAAAATGGGAGCCTGCCTAAAAGCATGCGCCAATATGATTTCTATTACGCTTTTGCTTAATGCAAAGTGATTCATGCGATGGTATTCTAGAACATCCTGTAATATGCTGTAACTGAGATTCACAGCGTAGACGTAACTTAAGTGTACCTCCAGCGCGTCATTTAAGTTACATTCTTGGAACATGAGCGAAAAACTCGCTGCCCTACCCTTTTCCTCCTTTCCACTTGGTACTGTTGGAACCTCAGTGCTGACACCCGTTGTTGCAACCGGACCGTTGGCGCCCGTGGTTGCAAATGGGTCGCAAGCCCCAAGGGTAGCGTTGGCCTGGCGGCCTGGGGCACACTGGAAGCATCCGAAGGTCCCAGCAAAGCATGAGGCGACTGCTAACAGAACAACTTGTTTATTCTAGCATCGCAAAGAGCGGGCGGTCAGGTCGACCGAAGTAGAGAGACGGGAGAGCACGTTACTCAACAGAAGAAATCGGAGCCTCTCTCCTGGCGTCCGGGGGCAGCTGCTCTTATACTCTTGGCGTCGCGGGCAAGAAGGAAGGTCACGGGACGACACCACGTGATAGCGGCGACGGACGGACTGAGAGACACGTTGGAACAAGGAGGTGACGCATCAGACGGGCCGGCGCCGGTCAGACCTCCTCGCTTCACACTGGGGGAGCTCCTCTCCCCGGCTGCCGCGCTTTGACAAGCGTGGCCACACACACACACGCGCACACACAAAGACACGTGGCACTGAACATGCCGGGACGCGCTCGGCGGGGATGCGTCGCGGCCGCTCCGAACGGGCCAAAATGTCCGCCGCTTTGAACGAAGCCCCGGCGTACGTTGCATTCGCGCCGGCTTTAACGCGCGTCGTAGGCGAAACGTAACAGACCGCCCCGCCGGGGGAGGGAGATCCCGATTTTCAGGGGACTGCATCCGCTGTCCGGAGGGATGTCGCTCGATGATGCTCATAACCGAAGTCGGTCGTTCCTCGGCGTTTCTTGAGCGCAGCGCACCGAGAAGGCCTCGTTCTCACGTTCAGGTTCACACAGGACACTGCAAAGTGACTTCAGGAGAGTTGCCATTTTTGTTCTCTTTCCCAGCAAGCGTTAGAACTGCGTCGAAACTCAGCCGCTCAGTCAGCAAGCACGGCACAACCCTCACTAAGCCATGCCAGGCTCTTTCCCCTTTTATACTACTGCCTAGTTCCTTACAGTAGTCTAGCAGCACTCAGAACGCGTCCACGAATCGGAAAATTGCACTAGAAAGCACATCATCACTTTGAAACACTACGCAAAAGCAATATGTTAAAAATCCTGCCTCAGGAAGAAAAACATCAATAACAAACAATTTTGAGCCTGATTCCCACGTTAGGGGCTTCGACTTAAGCCATCGGCGTTACCGTTGAGACTCCCCTTTTTGTGACGCACCTCAAAGGAATACTGTTGCATAGCGAGGCTCCAGCGCAGGAGGCGGCCATTTGTGAAAGAGATAGTCTGCAGCCATTGGAGAGGGCAGTGATCCGTCTCGAAGTATGCGAAGCGGAGATCGCAGCGAGCGACCGTACACCAGCTCAGCTGGCGAAAACCCCGTAGCCGCATGCGGCGCGGTCCTCCATGCAAACATCACCCCAGGCAGAAACAGCTCCCAGTCAGTTTGTAGTTCAAACCATAATGCTCTAAACACGCGCTTCATGACGGAGTGGAGCTTCTCAACGGAATTCGACTGGGGGTGGTGCACTGAGCTGTGTAACAGCTTTACCCCGCACCTTTCGAGAAAGGCTGTCGTCAAAGCGCTAGTAAACACTGTGCCCTGATCTGATTGGATTTCCGCAGGAAAACCAACTCGCGCAAATATGGACAGTAGTGCATTGACTATCTCAACTGAGCTGAGTTCTTTAAGCGGCACTGCTTCAGGGAACTTTGTCGCTGGGCAGATCACAGTCAAAATGTGTCTGTACCCCGTGGCTGTTACCGGCAGAGGTCCCACTGTATCAATAACGAGCCGTCTAAAAGGCTCCGTAATGATAGGGACCAACTTCAACGGCGCCCTCGATTTGTCCCCTGGTTTGCCCACCCGCTGACAGGTGTCGCATGTCTTCACAAAGTGGTCTGCGTCTCGAAAACACCCTGGCCAATAGTACTCTTGCAAGAGACGGTCCTTAGTTTTCTTAACTCCTAGGTGTCCGGACCACAAACCCCCATGAGACAAGCGCAACAGATCCTGACGGTAGCATTGAGGCACGATCAGCTGATCGAACTCCACTCCCCTGCGGTCTACATACTTCCGGTACAGGACCCCACCTCTTTCCACAAAGCGAGCATTTTTCTTGGCGATACCTTCCTTGACAATGCAGCGTATGTTTTCTAGGCTGCCATCCTTCTTTTGCTCGGCTATCAAAGCCGACCGGCTGACTTTTAGCAACCTATTAAGTCCGTCTGACGTAGGCGCGATGAGCAAATCTGCAGTTATCTCTTCTAACTTTCCCGCATCGGGCATTTCTTCTCCAGTATCTGGTGCGTTTAACGCTACAGACTCAGTTTTATTCAGCTCGGGCGTGATCTGAATATCAGCTTGCTGCGCCTCTGACCCTTTCTCATCGTTCGACAACGTCGGCCCCGCAACTACCGCCTTTGCAGCGAGCTCCCGAACCTTCGATCTGGTTAAGGCCTGAACGCTAGCCTCACCAAACAAAAGCCCCTTCTCGCGCAGGAGGCGATCGGACCTGTTCGAAAATAGGTACGGGTACTGAGGGGGCAGCATAGATGACACTGCGGCCTCCGTCTCAAGTGCTCCGAAAGGTCCTTCAATAAGCACTTTTGCTACGGGCAGACACACGCTATGAGCTTCCACGGCTTGTTTGATCCATGCGCACTCGCCCGTGAACATATCGGGTTCTACGTAAGAGGGGTGAACTACATCCATCGTAGCTGCGGAATCGCGAAGCACTCGGCACTCTTTCCCGTTCACGAGGAGGTCTCGCATGTAAGGCTCGAGAAGCTTCATGTTCTCGTCAGTGCTGCACAATGACAAAAACACGACTTTTGTTTTTGTTTCCGGACACTGCGCCGAAAAGTGACCCGGCTTCTGGCACGTATAACACACGCGCGCTTGCCTCGCCTCGAACCGCTTTCTGCGTTCGGCTTCGGCTGCCGCCGTCTCCTTACGTTCGGTCGGACTGCTTTCACTCGCGTCCGCACTACGTGTGTCCCCCTTTGCTCTCATGGGCGTGAACTTCGGCCTCTCAAACTTGGAGCCAAATTCACCCTTTTGACCGTCCTTAGCTCCGCGAGCCCGACGCGTCACAAACTCTTCGGCTAGCTCAGCGGCTCTAGCCACCGTACTAACGTCTGGCCTATCCAAGACCCAGTACCGCACGTTCTCAGGTAACCGACTATAAAACTGCTCTAGCCCGAAACACTGCAGAACTTTCTCGTGGTCACCAAACGCTTTCTCTTCTTTGAGCCACTCCTGCATGTTTGACATAAGCCTGTAGGCAAACTCTGTATACGACTCACTTTTGCCTTTCTCATTTTCCCGAAACTTCCGACGGAACGCCTCCGCTGACAGCCTGTACTTTTTTAGCAGACTCGATTTCACTTTGTCGAAATCCTCTGCCTCCTCTCTCTCCAAGCGAGCGACTACGTCGGCCGCCTCGCCGGGTAACAAAGTGAGCAAGCGCTGTGGCCACGTTTCCCGAGAGAACCCCTGCTTCTCGCACGTTCGCTCAAAGTAAACCAGGAACAAACCAATGTCCTCTCCAAGCTTAAACGGCCGCATCAGGTCAGTCATTTTAAACAATACTCGTTCTCCTGCACCGTGTGCCTGACTTCCATTACGAACGCGTTCCATCTCCACCTCAAGACGCTTCATTTCCAAAGCGTGTTGACGGTCACGCTCTTCTTTTTCTTTCTCTTTTCGTTCTCTTCGTTCAAGCTCATCTTTCTCTTGTTGCTCTCTAAGTTCGCGCTCCTGTCTTTTTGCCGTCTCCCTCTCCTCAATGGTCTCAAGGCATTCCGACAGCTCGTCATCCTCAGCTCCTAACTCAAGAATAGCCCTTAGCAGTTCTGGTTTTCTGAGTTTGTCTGAGACATCCAGACCCAACTCTCTTGCAAGCTCCAACAATTTCGGTTTGCGCAACGACTTCAAATCCATGGCTGCTCTGAATGCTGCTTTCTCTACTGCCTACTATTGTCTTGCCGCAACTAACCCGGCAGCAACGACAACCCCAATTACCAGCTCTGTTTCTGACACTAACAAAAGCCTGGCAAAACTCAGAAGAAGAAAGTCCCGCACTCACCAAACCTCGCTGCCAAGAATTCAGCGCAGTCGTTCCGCTGCAGGCAACCAGTCATCACACAGGGCTCGTTGCACTGCTCCCGGATGGTCGTTGTGCTGCTCAGCATACAGTAAACCGCATATCTTCGCTGCTGGCCTCCGTTGTCGCGATCCCACCGCTGCCACCAGCTGTTTGATCCGCACCGATGGCACCGGCTGTTGGAATCTCAGCGCTGCCACCAGCTGTTGCAACCGGACCGTTGGCGCCCGTGGTTGCAAATGGGTCGCAAGCCCCAAGGGTAGCGTTGGCCTGGCGGCCTGGGGCACACTGGAAGCATCCGAAGGTCCCAGCAAAGCATGAGGCGACTGCTAACAGAACAACTTGTTTATTCTAGCATCGCAAAGAGCGGGCGGTCAGGTCGACCGAAGTAGAGAGACGGGAGAGCACGTTACTCAACAGAAGAAATCGGAGCCTCTCTCCTGGCGTCCGGGGGCAGCTGCTCTTATACTCTTGGCGTCGCGGGCAAGAAGGAAGGTCACGGGACGACACCACGTGATAGCGGCGACGGACGGACTGAGAGACACGTTGGAACAAGGAGGTGACGCATCAGACGGGCCGGCGCCGGTCAGACCTCCTCGCTTCACACTGGGGGAGCTCCTCTCCCCGGCTGCCGCGCTTTGACAAGCGTGGCCACACACACACACGCGCACACACAAAGACACGTGGCACTGAACATGCCGGGACGCGCTCGGCGCGGATGCGTCGCGGCCGCTCCGAACGGGCCAAAATGTCCGCCGCTTTGAACGAAGCCCCGGCGTACGTTGCATTCGCGCCGGCTTTAACGCGCGTCGTAGGCGAAACGTAACAGTACGGTCACGACAGCCCCTCGCGGAGGACGCTTGCATCCCACCGGCGGCGCAGACGACGTCCGCCCGTTCTGATCCATGCTTCAGCACACAACACTCATGTTATTTTCTCGTTCGTGCAGCTTATCATCGTACAATGTGTTCTTTTACAAAAACAATACCGTAAAGAATAAAGTGCGCGGCATGCTGTAAAACTGCTACATAAAGGAATGTCACCTTATGGAGGTTATGTTTATTCTCTGCAAGATACAGTAAGTTCGTCTGTTCGCCCCTCAGCTCGAAGCTTGCTTCCGCGTCTCTCTTTCAGTAAATCTTTCGCTTGTTTTATGCCTTCATGCGCAAGTATGTTTTATTTACCCGGGTGTTATATTAATCGCCCAGCAATGCATCATTGCTGCGTGACTCAATGCCCGGGCGTCTGTCGCTAATACCATAATGTTCATCACCCACCATGCCTCTTATGTATTGCTTCTCAGAAAGTACCAGAGAATAGAAACCGTTTCTATTTTGAGAATGCGAGCCCGAGGCCGCGACATGTGCGCCTTCGTCCCGTCTTGGGAGATGTCTTCGTCAGGCTACTCCACACATAAAAAAATATTTTGCTCCCTTTGGGGCATATCTTCATTCCGTAAAATAACGGCACTCACGTGAGGTCGTGTGTGTGTTTTCTGCTCTAGGACCCTGCGCTCGCTACTTTCCTTCAATAACGATATGAAAAGAGAAAGAAGAAATAAGAAACACGCAGGATTGGTTTGGGGACAACGAAAGCCCCAAAGCCTTCGAATTTTCTGTTGGAGTATAGTATATGTTTGCACAGAACGGCGGTGATTGTGCAGTGCGCCATGTATGTGCGCTCAGTAGCGGGGAGAAGCAGGCGCGTACTGCCGCAAGCGCACGTCAAATAAATTGTGGGATGCGCTGCTGTGTGTTCCAGCAACCGTTCGAAAGTAAAAGAAGATGAGGTAAAGACCAAGTACATGGAAATGTGCGCTTTTTAAACATTTTTCAAGGTGTACACATTCCTGTATCAACACGCGCGGATTAACTCGCTGCGACTCCTTACATATACAGGGTTTGCTGTGAGCACGTTTTATCAGGTACTTGAACCACCGTTAAACTATGCGAATTCGTCCCGTGCAGTCTGGTCGGGTCACCGGATCACAGTCGTGCATATTTTTCACTATGGTTTTCCAAGCGGGACCGTATGCACAGATGCAGCACATTGTTTACATAAAATTGGCACTAATATCACTTATACGTTGCACCTGTCGCTGCATAGTCCTTAATTTGAAAACGGCGCGCACGTGAACGAGGTTGCACTTTACTACGTTTTTGTGTTGTAGGCCACTGGTCGGTACTCTTCGACGACTGCAACCACCACTGAGCTCACTCGCAACATATGTCGCCAGCGCTGTCATACAGGAATGATACTTTGTCTACAGATCCTTCAGACTACGCGACATTTTTTTTTTATTTTTGAATTCAGGTTTACAATTTCCAAACATTCGTTCTGCTCTGCACGGCAGATGCATTCAGCGCATACCTCATGTGTTGTGACGGAGTCCAGTAGGGGTTGCAGTCATCGAATAGTTCCGGTGGGCGACCTACAACACGGAAACGGAGAAATTAAAGCCTGCAGCGACGGGCGTAAGCTAGAATTGATATTAGCACCGTTTTTATGTAAACAAAATGCTACATGGCGCACACGGCCCCGCTCGGAAAACTATAGGGAAGATTGTGCACGAGCGTGATCCGATGCGCTTGCACGGGGTAAATACGTACAGTTTAACAACCGATGGTGCGGGTAGCTGCTAGAAAGTGCCGAGAACAAACCCCGTGTTTGTAAGGATTCACAGTGAGTTGATCCGCGCATGTTTGTACGGGACATTCATCGCGTCGTCGCTGTTCGGAAAGTTGCGTATTTTTATCGCACATGCATGCGCACCACTTGGAAAATGCTAAAAAAAATCGCGCATTTCTATTACTTCGTATTTAGCGTATCTTATTTTACTTTGGAGCGGTTGCCGCAACGCACCACAGCGCATCACACCACTTGTTCGACGCGTACAAGCTTGCGGAAGTACGCCGGCCGTGCTTCTCCCAGCTGCGAAGGGCACCAACATGGCGCGTTCCCCGGTCGCCGCCGTTTGTGCATACCCCTCGTAGCGGTGTAGTCGTCGCCGTGTCGTCGTCGGCGTTAAAATTGATGGTCGTAGTTGTTGCCATCGGGTCAGCTATGGCTGTTTTGAGTACATAGAACTTATGCCTATGTTTTCAGTAGCCGTCAACTGTGTCTACCGCCGTATTACCGACAGCATCTGCGCTGTACTTGATCAGTAATATATCTGTTTGTTAACCGCTATACCATAGCCTCCTTTACTAGTTCAATGACCACAGTTAAGTACGCGCGCTCGCTTTCTTTAGTAAATGCACTGCCGAGTGTGGAAATCCCCCAAAGACGCTTCATAAGTCATCCGAAAACAATTATTATAATCTTAAACCAGGTTGGGGGCGAAAACGGAGTATGCGGTTTTAACGGTGCCAACACTATAACGGCATCGCTCGTCGCCTGTAGTTCGCCTCGGCACATGCAGTCGTGTTTTATGCCCTCTGTTTGGACGCGCCCGACAGTTAGAGCACGCGTTGCAGTAACCGGGCGCTCTTCTTGCGAGCGTTTAGCGAAATATGTGAGCCTTTGACCTTTGACGGGTGAAGCGCTTGTATCGAAACGTCGAATGGCCTTCGTCTGGGAGCATTGCGCTGCCGGCAGCCTCCTAATCGACAATGGGGCGCCCGCCGTTTATGTAAAGGTTCGTCTGGTTATGCCAACTGTAAACAAAGGAGCATAAGAGCGAAACGAGTCAAGTTGTGTTGTAACTGAACTTACAGGCGGCCCTTACTTGGCTATATAAACATTTCATTTGAACACGCGTTTACGACAAATCGCTTTCAGGCAATGGGAGGGACTTCTTTTGATCGCTTTTCTTTTTCTTCAGTCTTAACCCGCCGTAGCGCAATGTGCAACGACCTGTGCTGCTGTCTGCCTTTAAAATTTTGTCTTTATTTTTTTAGAGGGCATAGATTCTAAAGGTTCATTACGTGGGCTTCTATTTCTCCATACATGTGTGACTAATATTGCCGGCTTCAAGGTCGACGCAGTGCAATGCCTTCGTAAGTGCTTGGAAGGCAGTAAATTGCAGGTTCGGGCTGGTCTGATAAATAAGTTCTCCGATTTCTTACGCCTGAAGTTGCTTAGAACTATTGAAGAAGTATTTTGACTAGAGCGTATAGGAAAGCAGAACTGCAACGACCACTCTATTTAATTGTATATGCCGGAGCAGCACTGCGCGTTTATCTCTCGGCACATGATTGCGCACGATTGGGTGCGTTTTGCACGAAATTGCGCAAGATTACACATAATTGCACAGCATATCCGACTACTGAAAAGGCGGGGAAGGTGGGAACGAGCGGTGGCGGGGTATTAAAGAGTTGTTCACTTCGTAAGGCCCGGTAAGCGCTCATGCTTGAAAGGATTCATTCTGTTTTTGCTTCGACTTTTCATTCATAATTTTAGTCCTTCTTTGATGCTGCTTTATTACCGTTGAATATTTGAAGTATTCAGCTTTGAAAAAGGATGTCTTCCAATCTTACCGTGTTACCGTAATACGTATACAGTAACGACCTTTACCGTGCCTTCTATGCACACGAAGACGGAAGAGAGAAAGACTGGACTTCTTTCCATGTTGAAAGGAATCAACATCAACTACTAATTCCCTCAAATTATGGTGCTTATTGTCGTGCGTCTGCCACATGTTTGTAAATGCGCGAGTGGTAAATGTAAAATTTGTGTCGGAGAAGGTATTTGCACTCGCACATTTGGCCCACCAATTCCTTCTTGGAAGATAATTGAGCGAAAAGACCGCATGCTTAGTAAATGTGCTATAAAACTCAGTAATGTGGATAGTTGGGCGTGTTGGTGATTAATTGTGAAGCCGTGTTGGCGAGGCAGTGCAATGACCAGGACAAGACCGAGAGACACAAAGATACACGGAACTCGTTGCAGCGAGTGTCGTGCATTTTTGTGTCTCTCCGTCCTGTCCTGGTCAGTGTGCTGCTTCACCAACACGGTATGGTGAGTACTAGAAAACATGAAAGTATAAGTAAATGCAGTGTGCTGCACCAAAATTTTGCGTGCGAAAGGCGTGTTCCCTGAATTAAAGCAAAATATAAAAGCTGACTCTCACAGTACGTTGGTAGAGCATCGCAACTTTAGTCCGCTTGCTATCATATGTGGCGTTGTACAAAGTTATGTGATGGCTAACGTATGGGCGAGTCATCCACAATCTGGTATGACAGCAAGTCCGTATATGAGCACCGAAAGAGTGCGTGTAGTGTTGCTGAATATATGGCGTCTCGCAGTCCAGTTGTGAAGCGAGGTTTATATATGCACGCCTACACGCCATTTCGAGAATTTTATTTTGATTGCACATAAATTGCATGGAAAACTTCCACTAAGTGGGCGTACATAGAAACTATATAGGAGCTGCATAAGAAGGCACGAATCATAGATCTGCCGTCGTGCATACGCAACTGTGCGTTTTATATAATGATATATATTACTGGAGCAACTTATTTGCAAAATACGTATGTTACGCAGCCGTTGGTGTCATCGGGAAAAGAGGAAAAGTGAGAGGACGTAGTAGCTGGACGTTACAGGGCACAACAACTGAAATGTCGATGTAAGGTCGCATGCTTGATTTAATTCATTCGCCCGTGACCCCTGACCGACTTCCAGGAGATGCACCTGTCCTCTCAATGAAGTCAGCGATACTCTGGCTCAAATAATTATACATTGTCTTATCAGATCCGTGCAGCGATGTTGTGAGCTTCAAGGCAAGCGAATATCGCGATGCGGAGACTATCGCCGGTGCTTATACAACATATTCCTCTTTTATGCTCTTTGCGACTGCTGTTTCAACACAGTACTGGCCTGCCTTTTTTAATCAGGTTTGCTGCGTCCTCTGCTCCCCTTATGCAGAGCAGAGGAATCGCAGGTGCAGGGATGAGTAAGTCGCGGGCGAACACTGTGACAGCACGCTCGTGGTTGCGATCGCGTGCGGCAGCACAAGTTAGCATAAAGGCACCTAGACTCTGTCTGTAAATGGTGAGAAAGCGTGTTCAGCGTAAACTGTCAGGCATTGTGAAAACAATAAAGCTTGCAGAGGTTTTTATAACTGCGTGTCAGAAGATATTGTACCGAACGTGGCAAGTCTTTGTATGGCATGCACACTCACTGTAGGAAAGTAACAAGGTGCGATACTATTGACGTATTTATGAAGTTTATACCTTCATGTTCAAGCTTAAGCAGTACCATCTGCTCAGAGCACGGATAGTTTAGTCGACGACGCGATCGTAGTTGTACAGACGACACAAATAACTCGGCAAATGTGCAATGTGTGTTGTCATATCGCGGCACGAGCTTGCAGCGTACTGCACGCTTTTAGACGAGCGGGCGCATTGCTTCCCAATGCGTTTCTCCTTTTTGCTCGGGCCGGGCCTGGCCGCACCGACGACTGTACGCTTATAGGTTGCGTGAAGCTTCGGTCGCGTCGTGGCTTGGCGCCTACGGAGCGGGTGATGCACGACCTGTCTCGGACTCGCGAACCGCGAGCCCAAATTGGACGGCGGAAAAACTCGCAGCGTTCGTCCCGCGGGATGGAGAAGGGGAGTGGAAGTGCCGGCGGACCGACCGACGACTCTGGTCGGCCTCTTATCCGATACAAGGAGCCCCCGCACGCCTAAGCAGCGCCGCTTTATTACCGACTCCCGCTTTGTGCGATTTACTCGCAGACTACTTTGCGTCGGGCATTCGGTATCGCCGGTGTGACACCTCACTCATTCCCCCTCCTATCTCTCGAGTCGTACGTTTCGTTTTCTTCTTCACCCGCTTTAGTACACGTACTGCTTTCTCAGATTTTATTTCCGGTTCAACGTGTCGCTGTGTTGCGTCCATGGTATAAGAGATGTCCCTTTCGCTCGAGTCAGGAGGCAGGTTTAGCAGTTGGCATCGTGATTTATATCACGTGCCCTTGGTGGTCTCCCGATGTCCTCTCGGTAGGCTTCGATGTCATTACTTACGTCGCTAAATTCCTCCCTTTATCCGAATCTTCCTTTTGTGTGTGCGCGCACTTACACAGTGTGTTACATACTGCCTGCCTGCTTCTTCCATCATGCTCAAAAATTACTTCTTTTCTGACTTCAGGTGGTCTGCTTCCAGTTCTCATCGGAATTTTGTTTTCCGCAGTAAGGTTTGCTCGTTCCTTTGCCCTTCTCTGGTCACCTTGCTTTTGCAGACAGTCGATATAGTTAACGCTGCGACGAAGTTAGCCTTTGCTCTAGCGCGTTTCCTAAAAGGTCGCCACGTTCTCGTTCCCTATACCTTTAGTTGTTTTTTTTTTTCCTATTTGTACTCACCTGTGACCATGTGTCGTCTTGGCTTAACCTTTCGTAGTACTTAGTATACACTGAAAAGTGAGCAAGTTGGTGTACAAATAGCTGCTCTACTTTCGGCAGCGTAATCAGATGTAAGAGCAGCACAGTTAGTTTCAAAGGCTCTCAGTTTTTTTTTACTTTTGTTTCTACTGATGTAATTCCGCGGTTTGCAGTTACTTTGTTTATAGGAACCTGTTCGGCAAATTTGACGTCAACCTGAGCATTTTCTTACGAGTCCTTGCGCCGTCGGCCACGCTTGGGGCTGTCTTTCGGTCACGCCGACTACGACGGATTTTCG
The DNA here is from genome assembly GCF_038994185.2 of Dermacentor albipictus. Classification (NCBI taxonomy): domain Eukaryota; kingdom Metazoa; phylum Arthropoda; class Arachnida; order Ixodida; family Ixodidae; genus Dermacentor; species Dermacentor albipictus. Next base: position 8,795,600 of record NC_091829.1, on the reverse strand, counting down.
CATAATAAGGCATATAAAATGCTTTCGCATTAAGAAATGAATTTTCCACCTTTGTTTTTAGCCCTCTTTCCCGAAGAGCAATAAGGCATTGCGCTCCTTGCGGTGCGAGTTGCCAGCCTTCGAATCTTTTAATTTGTATATATTGTTACGCGAACGAGGGAATAAACACTGAAGACTATTTACGAGGCATACTCTTAAAAACAATTACAGCGCTGACCAGTTCAGCCGACAGCTCGATACCAAGGAGCAGTTCATCTTCTTCGTCAGGTCGCCCGCGCGCATCGTCCAAAGGAAACATGCAATACGCATGTAGCATTATCCCCGGCTGCAGAAGCACGGTGCGTCTAAATATTGGTATTAACACGACGGTAACGAGGTTTGACGCGTGCGACAATGGACAGCATCAGTGGACTGCGGGTCAGTTGAGGCACTGGCAATTGACTGGGGCGATTCAGCCTGTAACTGGAGTCGCGGCGCGCAGCACTCGGTAGGGGCCTGTCTACCGAGACCGTATGTAAGTTTTCGTGCCAAAGTATGATAATAATTATCATTAAGACAGTACAGTTCAAGATATCTAGAAGAGCGAAGCTATTGCATTGCTCCGAAACATTGAAGCTCATGAAATGCCACGTGACGATACGTGACGGGACACGTCGCGCATGGTTACCCGCATTCGTAAATGATCATTCTTCACTGACTGACACCAGTTAGTTTATCACTCCAGGTTTCACGTCATTGTTACAATATAGTATTTCACCTGCAGTGTAAAGATACAAGACATTTAACACACGCCAGTGGATATGGCGCTGCACTGCTGAGCTCCAAGTCACGGGTTCGATTCCCGCCGCAGCGGTCGAGTTTCGATAAAAGCGAAATGCAATACCCCATCGTGTACTTATATTTATGTGCGCGTTAGAGAAGCCGGAGTAGTCGAACTTAATCCGCTGTAGTCCCTTACGGCGTGCCTCATAATGAAATCATTGTTTTGGCACGTAAAACTACATAATGTAACATAATTTCAATAGCACATTGAGCTTGCTCACGGCTCCCCACAGTCGTCGTTTATTTCCAAAATACGTCTATTGACTACCAGCGCAATGTTGTTGGAAAGCCTGAGCTTTCGGCTAGTTTTTCCTTCGTTACTTTATTCTGTTACTCACATTGTACGTCCTCTTTCCGACGTGCTTCGACACTATTCGGCAAGTATAACACCGCATTCCACGAGGTATTAAGCGCGTGGTAGAAACACTGGCCCGAGAATTCCGACTCCCCGCGACACACGAAGGGTTCTCGCACACCCAGAAATGAAAGGATGAAGGAGGAACGAACACTTTATATGGGAGGCTTACACTGGAAATCGAATTTAGGAGTCGGCTGCTTATTTCGGAATCTCTTTACGCTGACTGAACCGAGAGTCCCTTTCTTGCATTTTATTTTTATTATTTCATTGCCTATTTCGGGCTTGCTACATCCTGTAAGAAATTTTGTTCCGGTACACATGGGTCATACGGGGCAAAGCTAGTTGTTTAATCTGTTTTATCAAGGTGAAAACAGCGTGCAAGCTTTCCAAGTGATCCGGGAGTGCCACCAAATTTTCTGCTTCATTTGTTTGTGCGCCGTTTTATTGTTTCTCTCCATCTACTTGAAAAGTCATCGTGTGATCTTACGCTTACTAGTTTTCATTCAAAAGCTCTCGGTTCTTTTTCATAGCGGCCGTGATGCTAGCGGCCTACTCTTGCTCTGGTGCTCTGTGTTCTTGCTCTAAGTAATAAATTTTGCTGCACGTGTTTTCTCTAATCTATGCAACAGTTTTTACAGGCCCATTGCCTCCAACCCTAATCATCAAGTAAGCAATAATTAATGTAAGGCCAAAGTGATCAACAGCGGTTCATCCAAGACTGTCGCTACGAACAATGTTTCGACAAGAGGACTTGTCTTCTCCAGGGGTGTCCTTGTAAAACGAGGTTGATTATAGTACGAAAACGTTATAGCTTAGGGATGTCGGTGCAGGTCATATTTCATATAAACAGAAAATTTTGCACTCGAAGATCAATTACATCGTGAGGAGTTATTGCCTGTTATAGCAAATGGTAATTAACCCGTCGCTGTCGTTAGGCGGCTGTGGCATTCCGCTGATAGCACGAGCTTGCGCATTCGATTCAAGTCTACGCCGACCGCGTTCCCCTTTGTGCGAAATGCAAAAGTTCGTATTCGCTACTTCACATTTGGTCTAGTTTCAATTTTATTGCTGATGCTGCGCCCCGTTAACTTTTTACACGGGTAGCAAATTTCGAGAACGAAGTTATCTGGTGCTATGCCTTGTTTCATTTCTTTGATAATGTCCGTTCGTAAGAGGTTCGTACTGCTTTCCTTGAGCGTTAGCTCGATGAACTTTCGCTGCTGTATGACTTTACATACAAGGCGCCTCGGCGTCCCCACCTTGACATCAACTCGGCGTTCTCGTTAACAGAACAATGTTTGCACAAGCACACAGACAAAAAAGGAATTATCCAAAGTGGTGCCCGTTCTCAATCCAGCGATCCTGCTTGGTCCGAGGAAAGCAGTAAAACTCGCCATGGGCATCCCAGTCTACTCGTCAACGCAGAAGCTGCTGGAAATGGGTGCCCACAACACGGTGGAAGAGCTGGTGGAAGCACACCTATCCCACCAGAGGGTAAGGCTGAGCCAGACAGAGCACGGTCGGGCCGTCCTACGCAAGGTAGGATGGCAAATTGAACAGCTACCGACAACGGAGCCGCTCCCCACAACGTGGAGAGACATTATTAAGACCAAGCCCCTCCCCCGGAACATGCAGCCGGGGAGGAACAACGAGAGACGCTCTGCGCGGGCCAAGGCACTGGCTCGACAGCTGGAAGAGGACCCCGAGGTCCTCTACGCGGACGCCTCACTTCCCAAGCACGGAACCAGAGCAACGGCGGTCGTCACCACCATCGATAAACTTGTCACAGGCGCGTCGATACGGACGACGAATACAGCCGAAGCAGAAGAAGTGGCCGTGGCCCTCGCACTCGCACAACCGGGAGTGAGGACCGTTGTCACAGACTCCCAGACCGCCTACGCAAGCTACCGCAAGGGGAACATCTCTTCCGTGGCACTAGCGATCCTCAACAAATGCAAATCACCGGGGCGGGCCGTTGAGCTCGTGTGGGTCCCGGCTCACTCGCAAGTGGAAGGCAACGCACTCGCCGACCACTATGCCCGAGAACTATCGATCCGGGCCGAGGACGAGCGAGGGCTACCGCACCCCGTGACAAGCTACAAAGACATCACGCAAATGTACAGAAGCGGCAGATGTAGGCTTCCCCGTCCGCACCCGCAACTCAACCGAATTCAGCAAACGATCGTGCGACGCATGCAAGCGGGGTCGCTAGCGAATCCAGTGCTCTTGCATAAGATGTTCCCAACAGAGCATGACACTTCATGCCCTTTTTGCAGACGGTCAAAAGGCACTCTAGCACACATCCTTGCAGAGTGCACTAAGCTCAAGAACCCCCCACCATCCCTACCCCCCACCCTCCCCAGCCCCAACCCCCCCGAGCGATGGGAGACCTTGTTGTCCAGCCCCGACCTACCGACCCAGCTCGCGCTGGCGGCTAGGGGCCAGGAACTGCTGGACACATATGGGACCTGACAATAAGGTTCCACCCCATCTGGTGCCAGCGCGCACCACCCGTCACTAAGGGCTCAGCACAAAAGTTGATTCTCTCTCTCTGGTCCGAGCGTAAACTGCGGCCATTGTTTGCAAGCCGCTTCCTGCTCTCACGTTCTCTGCCGTATCTACTGGGCGAGCTAACGCCGTTGATAAGTTTAGAACTGGGCTGTCCGTGAAGGGAAGACTTTTGCTTTTAGTTTATTGCCCGATCGCTGCGCCGTCAATGGAGCCGACTTTCGACAGCCTAATCTCGAGATGAGCTTCGGCGCCGCTACTGTACTTTGAGAATTTTACCAGGTGACGCTGTGGATATTTTTGTTGCACTAAAGAGATTTCAAGCTTTACTGTTTCTCTTGATTTTGGACTTAGGAGAGAGAGATTAGCAAAATGAAAGGCTGGGAAGTTAACCAGGACTGAGCACAGTAGGCTACGCTGAACTGTTCGAAGGAGAGGAAAAGATTTGGGGAAGCTGACAAAGTCCGCTGTCGATGCTACCGCCGTAGTGAAAATTCATCTTTCCGTCCCCCTTTCCCTTTCCCCGGTGTAGGGTAGCCAACCGGGCTCAGTCCTGGTTAACCTCCCTACCTTTCTTTTATCATTTTCTCTCTCTCTCTCTCTCAGCCATGTATCACAGATGGTCGCCCAGTTCGGTTGCCTTCAGTAATTGTAGAAGCGCTTTTGTGGCCTTCTGCAAGTGTGATATGCGAGGTCATGGTCCCAGGATTTTGTTCAACGGAAAAACTCTTCTGTCTTACCGGTTAAGAGATGTGCAGGGGCAAGCCTTTTATTCTCGATGGACGGGCAGATAAATCGTTTCGGCTGTATTTGGGAGCAGTAGCTTCATCCCAGCGTCGTATTTAATGAGAACATGGTTAATCTAAAAACTACAGGCAAGCTGTCGACCTTGCAGCACAACGTGAGGTAGGTGGAGAATACGATAGGAGCGACCAAGCGGACCACCAAGCAAGCTCCTAACTTGTGAACAATCCAATGCACAATGAACTGCTGCCCCCCTCCCCCCCACCCCAAATTCCCTATGCGACGCCCTCAATAACTCACATTAACTGAACTTGAATTTAAGCCTATTGAATTTGTAACAGGAGCCGCAAACTTGATGTCGTTTCTCATTGCATTTGTAGCATATTGTCCTCGTTGTTTTCATTTATGGTGTGTCTCGTGTTAGTGGCAGACACGACCTCATTTAGCGATTAAGAATGGTAGAACAGCAGTTAAACAAGGAATATCGCCGGGATCCGACGTTTCAATATGAAGACTTGTATTTGCCAGGGCCTTGTATGAAGCAATTATTACCAGGTGTTGTATTCCCCTTTTCTTTAGCTGCAGCAAATTTTCAAAAGCTGCCTATGGCAGTTAGCACAATTCTAACCCTTTAAACTAAATTACACGATGAGGCGTACAATAATTATACGAAAAATCAAAACGCTTAAATAAACAGTTGCCATAATTACACTAATTACTTTGTGAATTAGAACTAACAAATTGTAGCCGGTGAATTCGCAAGACGTATCCACTTGGCACGAATTTTCAGGACTACACCAATTTCGAAATGATAATTTTCAATGTGCCCGACGAAATACGTTGGCGTTCCAGTTGCTTTTGCGTGAAGCTTCACAGCATAAAACAGCGGTTTGTTTTTAAAGAAGGAAAGGGAACAACGTATTCTTACCCCAAGCTTCACGGCGCATTTCTTGAAACCGGTGTCATACTTAGAATTTCTTCCGATTCGGCATGCCTTGCAAGCTCACTAGCTAAAATTTGTAGATTTCAATATAGGAAACCTAATTAGTGAAATTCGGTAAGTTAGCCAATTCCGCGTTTGATTTCTCGCTGAAGTAATGCTCACCTCACTGAGTAATTTAGTTCGAGGGTTGGAATTGTGCCATCTGCAGCAGACGATTTTTAGAAGTTTCGTGCAACTAAATAATAATAGTAATAAAAAAAAACACTCTACGTAGAAGTTCCACTTCCACTGGCACCATAAGATTATTTGTAGAATGTTGCAAGGCAAACAACGCTCATAGCACTTTGCGCTGATAGAAGGCTGCTTGCTTGGCATGGGAGCCGCATAAGAAGTTGCGCGCAAAAGTTTTTACAGCGTGCACCTTCCCTCATTTGGCTCATTTGCCTTCCTTCAATATCCGGTTAGAAGCAACTGTAATTAGGCTCAACTCATTTCTCAAAGCGTTAAACTATTGGTCGACCAACCGTAGTCAATCGGCACATTTCTAATTAGGTCTGCGTTGTCAAATCGACTCGAAGGTGAAATGTAGGCACCTACCAGCGTGAGTGAAACGTTCTTGCATTTTATAGTCAAACATACGGCACTGGTCCAGACGGGTTTCGGCACTCAAGGCCTTAAGGGCTTTGCTCAAGTTCTTAAGGACATGTGAATTGTGCGAACGCCTTTGACTATTGTTGCGCGTAACATCGCGTTACTGTGTGCATTTTTTTTTCTTTTTTTCCTTTTTTTTCTTCTCTCTTCCTTCTCCTTTTATTCCCTTTACCCCTTTCCCCAGCACAGGGTAGCCAGCCGGTATTTACACTGGCTAACCTCCCTGTCTTTTCTTCCCTTTTGTCTCTCTCTCTCTCTCTCTCTAATTAGGTCTGCATGTAACGCAGTGTTTCCTCGGTCTCGCTTTGTTCGTATCAGTTGTTGCGATATTCAATGGCTCAAAGTTATTAAACCCTCTGAAGTATCCTCGCATCAAGGGCGGCGCTCCAAGACGTGCGAAGCAGTCGCTATCCGTTTCCGAAGTACACGTTGAACCGTCTTCTCAATTTAAAATTAAATTTTGAGTTTTTACGTGCCACAGCTATGATCTGATTATGAGGGATGTCCGCAGTGGGGTTCCTTTGCGTGCACCCAAATCTAAGCACACGAGCGTTTCTGCATTCGGCCCCCGTCGAAAGGCAGCTAGGATCAAGCCTGCGACTTCGAGCTGGGCAGCGCAACGGCTTGGCCACTGGGCTACTGCAGCCGGTCAACCGTCGCCTTCGACGTTGCGTGCGGTAGAAAGTGTCCGTGAGTCTTCTTTCTTGACGACGTCAACAGAAGTACCGTGTTTTTCAAGAGTCTATACACAACTGGTCTCTTTTTCTCGCATGCTAAGCATTTTGTCGACGGGACGACGTTCGCTTAAATTTTCACCCACTCCATGTCGTATCCTAGAACCCAGATCTTTCTGGGTAGGCCTCCGCGTTTTTGTTTTTCTTTTTCCAGAGAACGATACCATGCTACTGGGCATGGTAGCTGGTCCTCGTAATGCGTATACTATACGAGCCTGCTTGTCTTTACTTTCTGTCTTCTTTGTTGACCCTTAGAGTTGGTATCAAACGAGAACGACCGCGGGCGCCTCCCAGACGAGCTTTTGATAACTGCGCGGCGGTTCGCCATGATCCCTCACTCTGCCTTCGTCTGGCGTTAAAGAGCAATTCATTCCCCCTGGTGCGGCCACTTGGGAGCTGTTGGCTCGCGCCTTAACTTTCTTGTGACTTATTCTTCGCGAACTATGCTGTTGCCAGTTCACTGACATAACTGATCGCCATTCTCAAGAAAACAACAACAGCCAGCGCGGAGCAGCAAAACTCAGGGCACTTGCTGTTGAATTGTTGGGTGAAGACTTAAGGGGCTGCTGTTGATGCGAGACAAGCGACGGTGTTGTGAGTGCTTCTGGTTTCTATTCGTGGTCTGCGCAACAACGTCGAGACCTCCTGTCGGAAGCTGTCGTGTCTCTAAACCTTGAGCCGGAATACGTCACAATTATAGGGGTCGTACGTCTTCATTAGATGCACGTCGCCCCAAGGCAGCGGTTCATTCAGGTCCTCGTTCACTGCACAGAAGCGCTATTGTTAACGCCATGTGCCATTCATATTTAAAACAGCGCCAAAAAACACGGACAAGGGAGGACACAGGACGAGCGCTGACTGCCAACAACACCTTTATTGGAGCGTGCGCAAATATATACAATTTGCAACAGGCATAAAGAGTGAAAGAAGAAGGGGAGGGGAAGGCGAGTCATCGTCGGTCAACTACTGCTGCACATGCGTCAAAAACATTAAACAATATAAAAGAAACCATAACATGGTGGACACGGACAAACTGCTTAACTTCTAAGGAACTTAAGTTCTTTATCACAAAGTGCTATGGAAGGGAACTAACACAGGTGGCTCCTAAATGACACATTGAAAATGCCTCAAAGATTTCTCTGGCCATCTGATTGCTGTACCTTTTCAACACACGCGTGTCGTCAAGGGGTGGAGAACAGCCACACTTGGCACAATGAACAGCCAGATTACTGCCAGTCTTAATCTTGACACAGTGCGCATGCTCACGCAAACGTTCATTGATGCAACATCCTGTTGCCCTATGTAAGTGCAGCCGCAAGAGGTGGGAATGGAATACACCACATTAGTACTGCAATCTACAGGCTTGGCGACATGTTGCTTATTGCACGGTCCAGGTGTTCTCCGGCTTTCGTTTATTTTTTTGCACATCTTTCCCAACTTGTTAGGCACAGTGAACACGACCTTTATACCAGCCCGGCCTGCGGCTTTCTTGATGCGATGGGACACACCATGTATATACGAGATCGCAACAGTCTTGGTTAAGACATCACCCGCTTCGCGCTGTTTCTTGGGGCAACGAGCCTCTTGCAATAAAACTTCCGCCAAGGATGACAGCAGTTGTTCAGGATATCCACTTGATTTAAGCAGCTTGACTTGATTGGAGAGGCTGCTGGACATCGAGTTGTGGCAAGAGCGAACGACCACATTTCTAAGGGCCCCTAGGGCGACGGAGCGCTTCACCACTTTAGAATGGTTGGATGTGTAGGGCAGGTGCTTTTTTGGAACGCGGGGCATACATCCAACACGTGCCGGAATTGCCGGGAAAAGGCCAAATCCGCTTCCTAGACCTTGCACTACACCTTCAGGAAGGGCACACGTGTGTGTGTGTGTGTGCGCACACGCGCGCACACACACAAACACACACACCAAATCAAAATTAAAATTGCATGTAAACTAGTGTTTGCAAAGCATTTACCAAAGCATTTTAATACGACATTTAACAAGTCACTGACCGCGAGAAAATTGCGGAGAGCCTTGAGAGCTAATCCCATGGAGCGCAGCTATACGTAGAAGCACTGTTTCATCTGGGATTAAAGTGCAACATCATAAGGTTGTTCAGCTTTTTGCTACCTGCTATGTATTCTATTGGGCAGCCCGTTATCGCCTGTTATATGTTCCTGTATCTATCGGTCTCGTTTACTTGGGTGCGCTCTTCGTGGTACATTTCCTGAACGTCTTATTTCTTTTTATTTCTGTCACGTGTAAAGGAGCAGCGGTATCCACTGTGAGGTGACTGCATATGTTTCTTTTATTTATTTTAATCGTTAATTTGAAGAATATATTGGCACGTTTGCGCGGTACCCTCTACTCTTCATTGCAGGAAAAAGAAAATGAAAGCAGTTGAATATGCTGATGACAATCTGTGAACACTAGCACTTTGCAACTTTTGCGTTCCTTCACTGCAGTAAAGAAACTATTAATCTCTTGCCAGTAGTTTAATAAATATATTGGCAGCAGGACCGCAGACGCGAACCTCACTCGCGCCTAACTGGCACCCGACTCGTTCACGGAAAGAGGTGCAGAAATCACGCACTGAAAGTGAATACATTGCCTCGTTGTACGCACACGATGAGAAACAAAATAGGGGCCGTTCGATCGGCGAGGAAAGCGTCGACCGCGGAAGTCTCGCGTTGCGCATTTTGTTTCGCTCACTTACGCACGTAGCGACGTCAAAATGGATGCGTCACAGAGACGACGTCAGTGAGATCGGAGCGTCCCCTGCACTTTGTCCCTGTACGTTGCTTCGAAAGGTTGCACCTCACCCATTAGCTCCCAGTCTTGCCATTAGCTCCCAGTCTTGCTGACGCTTGAAAGCAAAGCAGAAGGAAAATGGCGACGAAAATACCAGCCGCGTGGCTTCTTTCCGTGCTGCATTGACTTTTGTCCGGACTCGCGAAAACAACACTGCTGCACCGCGGCGACACGCTGCCTATAGCCACCCGAGACCCGCGTATCACCGATTTCTCCAGATATTTCTATTACGCCGCTTTGTCTGAGCATTGTGAACAGATTTTTTTATTTGGAAGCTTTGACATTCTGCACAGCGCTGCCTAAAATTTAACACTAGGCAGCATCAAGTTATGTTGACCTTACATGGGTGCTCCGCGTTAAGATTTACGCTTGAGCGTTTATATTTTTTTTATATCTGTTGTAGAGAGGGATGCACGGAGGCTTGAAATTTTGAGTAATAATGCAATAGGTATTTCTATTAGATTCTTATTTGATTTCAGCATTCACTCCTTCAAAGTTGGCGAGTATTCGTTCTTTTCAAATACTGTCAGGTACAAGAGCAGTTTGTTGAAGTCTACAGGTATGCAGGGAGTTTCTCAATACAAGTGGACGCTCTTACGAGCGACCCTGCTGAAGGAAACACAGCAATTGTCGACTATACGAGCGAGTTAAGCGTGGAGCTTGTCCCATGTCCACCCATTTTCATTTCGTGTTGTGTTTGTTTATTGCGCTCATTACCTCTATTAAGTTTTCACCAACTAGGCGCTCAGCTATTCCTTGTACGTTCACTACGCGTGACTCGTCTTAGGCAGCCCACGAACTTGTCTGGATTTATTCAAATCCATTCATTATTTTTCCCCGCATCATTGAAATTGGATTCCTTTAAAACGGCATGTGATACTGTAGTACTGCACATAACTTCTTCAACCAGCACAACACTCTACTACGTTCATCTGGTGATGTGCTATTCCTCTGTATCAATAACGACGTTGTCATGGAGTACCAGGTGCGATCCCTTTTCCTACGTTCCTGAATTGCAAGTTTCTCTGTTGACCTGACAGCTGTTAACGTCACATCTATCAAATAAAGGAAGCAAGCCTTTTGTTCCGAACAGAGCCCACGAGACTTTTCACTTCACTTTTTTAGAAATTGGGAATATTCGATATTCTCGTTTCAATATTCGAATGTCGTTATTCTCGAATATTCGTATTTGATTCGAAATTTCACTATTCGAACACCCCTAGACACTGGGCAAAACTTTTTTACAGAGCATTTACGCATGAAAAAGAAAATAATAATGATGAGTATGGAAATACGTGTCCATCATGATTTTTCGACAGCGTAGCGGAATGCCTAGCGCCGAGTCGCACCATCTTGGAACACCTGGTAAGATGGGAATCATTACGACGTTCATTCAATCACTGCGATATTGACATTGCGACAAGTCGTAGTAAAAGCAAAAAAAATTAGTTGCTGAGAGTTGCTTAATTACGTTATGATATTGCCCAGCAATGCATTGTGCAACATAAAGATAAATTTTAAAGCGAAGCTGTCTTTATCTTAAAAAAATATAAATGAAAAATATTTTATTTACTCGCAGCCTAGAAGTGCAGCCCTAAGTCGTATCGTATAATGCATGTGAGCCTATTGGAGTTGTGCAATACATGCTCCAATTTCAGGACACCGGGCCGTGCTAGACAAAAATGATAACTTTTGTTTCTGCTGGCTGCTACAAACATTTGCTCGCGATGCAACGCTCTCCTGAAATCCTGCCTTTAATTAAGATGGAGGCTAGTGAATTATGATGGCTACGTATTCCCTAATTAATGGATGAGTGAAGGCGGAAAGCCTATACTGAGTCAAGCATATTGCTTTTCTTCCGACGAGCCTTAAATTCGGATGATCCATCAGTCACACGGCGTTGAGAGTACCTCAGTAGAAGCGTGGCAAGCTGAAGCTGCTATTTGAATACAAAGCGATGCTTCAAAGTTAGACGAGATGCATGCATGCATGCATGACGGCGAAGCTAGAAGCCCAGGATAGTGAATATTTTTCTGAAGTTGCGTACGCTGCCTGGAATTAAGATATGCGCAGCCTGTACTTTTATATACGACAGCCATAGAGCTGCCTTATTCTACTTGCTGCAAACACAAACACGTGGTATTAGTATTATATTAATAATAGTATCATAGTGTTTTTTTGTCTTAGCCGCGCTTTATAAACTGTTGACGCCGACTGTATGTAGTACTTGCTGCAATTCGCGGATTTTCTTCTTCCTTTGCACCATGTATGGCTCATGAAGCTTTACTTAATGTTAACGTGTAAAAGAGGGATTTTTCAAGAGGTGGTTGTAGATTACATGCTGGCCAACGCCTCGCTCCTAACTTTTGTTAAGGCCAGTGCTTTAGAAATCGACTTTTGAAACGTTTCTCTTCCAAATTCATCGATCACCCCTTGAACCTCTGTTAGGCCATTATTCACCAAAGAAAAAAAATTCGTTCGTGTGCGTATTGCAGCCAGAAAGCAGTTACTTCGAGAATTTCTATTCGTTGTCATTTCCAGTATTCTTCGACTATGCATCATGTGATATCTTCTTTCGACATGTGATATTTAAAACATAAGGGATTGTATTTTCCTGTAGGTCCTAAAAATTTTCTTAGCATTAAAAGCAACTTTCGCGCATCAAAGTCCATGCATAAACAACAGTTTCTAGGTGTTCCCGTAGATGAATACCGCGAAAACTTATCATTTGATTTCGCAATGCCATGGAATCGGCCTGCTTCGTTGGTGCACAATCGTAGGTGCGAAACAGCCGGCACTCGTCCGGTGAGAAACGCCCTCTGGCGGTGCTTATGCCGAGAAGTATCGGAAAAACAGGGCTCTTGGAAGCGGAGTTAAATTTAATCTGCTCGATGCGGGGGCTGCACACCTTTCCTCCGCCTTCACCTTCAGGTCTCCTCGAAGTGGCTTGGCACCGCGTCGTTGTTTTCGCGTGACCGAGCAGACCGGCTCTCCTGAGGGCATAGCTTCGCTTTTTTAGCCGTCTGTGGATCTCTTATCAACGCCTGTTTCTTTGTTTCTTTTTTTTTCTTTTCCGAGACCGAAGCTTGGCGCACCGGTACTCTTGATGAAAAACAAACAGACAAACAAACTGGAAGATCTATGTGATACCTTAGTAGGCTGCAGACAGTTTTACGAGTCAGAAACACTCGGGCCCGTGCCACATCCGTCGCTGGCGCAAAAGGCTATTCGCACACTGGTGCAGTTCATGAAGTGCACCGGCCTGAGTGATTGTTTACAGTCCTGGTGGGTACTTTCTGTCGTGCGTGCACCGCTCATTCTATCCCTCTTTTCCAATTGCTGTGCCCATTTCCCCTTACCCCTAGCAGAGAAGGGGACGCTCGCTTGTTTGACCTTCCTACATCTCCTCTCCTCGCTTTCTCTCTCTTAAGTACCTATAATGAACAGCATCACCCGAAAGCGAGAGAGAGGAAATGGAGGTTACGTTGGGAGGTTAACAAGAGGCGAATTTCCCGTTTACTATCCTGCACTGGTTGGGGGGGAGGATATTCCCACAAGCGATCCTTAGCTGATGTTGCAGTCTTCAGATGTCGTGCTAGTTTGCTGACACTACAGTACAGCTGTTACAAACTTTGAGAAGACCCTTCTCCGGCTACCACGGCATCCGCCAGCATTACCAATGTGTTTTGAAAATTTGGTTAATAAGTTGGTAACGGTATTTGGCTTTCAGCACGCACTATTTATAGTTCTCATCTATCTGTACTCAAGGTTTAGTCAGTTCCTCGAGCGTTTCATGTCCTTTTGCGATCGTTTGACAGGCTCCTAGCTTATACACGAGAGTGGTAGAGCCCTTAACAACTGGCGGCACCACGTGCATACGTTAGTGTAGATGGATGCATTGAATGAAATATATGCATGGAATGGAAGGGGTGAGATAGGCGGTCGCATAGATTGGAGAAACGAATGGAATTACATGGCATGTGAGGGATCAGAGGAGCATGGTTAGATAAATGACCGGTTGGGTGGTTTACATGTGAGTTAACGAACATTTGGCTGGCCGGTGTATGTGTGGGCGGGTGTGTGGGGGGATGCCGTACCGAATCGGGGACAGGTAGCGCGTTGCCATGAATGGAAAGTGTAAAGTCTAGCTCCTCCTCCTAAAGTCCCCGTAGCTCAACTGAAATGATTCTATCACCGTTATTCAGCAATTAGCCAGCCTCGTATCACTTTTCTCCAGATTTTGCGTGTTAACACACCTTCGTATGTAATAAATTATCATGGCTTCCCGAATATCTGTGCTGACCTTGTTTATTTGCGGTTGAAGCGCCGCGTTATCCACCAAGCGCTGACGCATCAAGAAACGAAACGTTGCAGTGAATTGTCGTTGCAAGGTTGACACTTAGTGAGTTGATATGGATCCATGAGCAAGGGTAGAAGCACAGTCGAAGACACAAGAAAGAATACTACGTACCACAGGTATTTACTAGCAAATAAGGCTTTATATATATAGAAGAAAGGAAGAAAATGCGCTTATAGAAACACAGACGACATATCAACTGCGAAATCGCCATAACCATGTCCGATGTTCGACATGAGAGGCACCAAACCGCATCAGTGAAAGGTGCGCCAGTGTACCCTTTATGACGCTATCGCGCGTCACGACCGCGATCCGATGGAGGCGCGATGTGGAAACGCTAGTGTGCAACGCTCTGTGAGCAGGTCGATGCATACTGCGGTTCGTTTGTGTATTTTTATCGATGTCGTACTGTTAGAGTCGATGCCATGTAGCTGGGTCATGATGATTGCATAATTAATATTTCTCTAAACTTTAGTGCACGAGTGAGTGTATGTGGCATACGTTTACCTTTACTTTGTCAACATTTGTTACCCTAACATTATCCATGGAACCATATAGTTTTGCGCATATCGAGAGTGAGAAGTTTGCGAGCTTCTCTCGCGTATGATTAATTACTGCTTCTTTTTGCCAAACGCCTGCAATGTGTACGTCGTATGTGGTGTGCTATGAGAGCAAGGAAAGCGACGTTTAACGTCGATGCCCGGTTGGATAAGATTGCTCGCCTCAGGGGCAGAGGCGCGTCAATGCGCAACGCAAACAAACATGGCTGTCATGTTTCAAGCTGAAAACCTGTCATCAAAATTACCTTTCACTATTCTCGAATGCAGCTCTCATTTGCCTTTCACAATATTTTCGCGCTTGGGACGCCTTGTTTGTCCGGGTTGCGTTCATCGCGGCGGAAATACGAAAAAGAATATTAGTTTGGCCTGACTTGGTTAAATGTTGATGTTCAGTACATTTTATGCCGCGGAAAAGTTGTCTTAGAGTGACAGCGACAAAACAGTGCACGTAATTGCTCGTGCATAATTGGGTTTTGTTCCCTTCTGCTGTCGGCAATGTTTTGTTTTCTTTCAGTGGACTTGCCTTTCCAAGTACCCCGAGGAAAAGTGGTGGAGGAGAAGGGGGAGGGGCAGGATTCGATACGATTTTGTGCGAGATTACACGCTGCACGTGTTTTCTACTTTTTATTGTCGAGCCAAGTCTGTACTTACAACAAGCTTGCTTTTGTGTGTGCGCGGACTGTAGTTTTATTTAGCAGTTATGGATGGTGAAGAATGGCTATGGAGACTCGCGAGTCATTGCGCGCGACCTGTATTTTCATTCCGTCACCTGCAATGTTTAATAGCTGCCTCTACTCAAATAATCAGTAACGCACCGGTAAACATAAATAAGTACATAAATGAAACCACAAAACCACTTAAAAAGAGCACCATGGAAATGATGCGAATAAAAGTTACCTCCCCGATGTCATGTCGCTCTTAACACGCGAGGCGATCAAGACGACTGCCGGAGCATGCGTGCCGCAAAGATCGACAATTGCTCACAATTGCTGAGCCATTAGCCGCCTGCTTTATCTCGAACTTGTGCTCCTTTAGGGGAAAGTGCGTGCCATGCACTCTGCCTAAACTTTGGCACGAAGGTGTTGTGCGCATGGCTTCACTGGAATCTATCTATCTATCTATCTATCTATCTATCTATCTATCTATCTATCTATCTATCTATCTATCTATCTATCTATCTATCTATCTATCTATCTATCTATCTATCTATCTATCTATCTATCTATCTATCTATCTATCTATCTATCTATCTATCTATCTATCTATCTATCTATCTATCTATCTATCTATCTATCTATCTATCTATCTATCTATCTATCTATCTATCTATCTATCTATCTATCTATCTATCTATCTATCTATCTATCTATCTATCTATCTATCTATCTATCTATCTATCTATCTATCTATCTATCTATCTATCTATCTATCTACTTGTCTGTCTGTCTGTCTGTCTGTCTGTCTGTCTGTCTGTCTGTCTGTGCCCGTCCGTCCGTCCGTCCGTCCGTCCGTCTGGCTGTCCGTCCATCGCAATAAATTTTAGTCAATATATTGACAGCGTATAGACGATTCTCCATTCCATAACATATATAAAATGTTATCATATAACATATAAACCTTAAACATATGAACATATAAACGTTGACATATGAACATATCATATGTTCGCTGAAACAAAAAATTGGAGGACGCTTAAGCTTCGCCTTCAAGAGTGGAACGCGACAGCGTTCCCGTCGACCCGCCAAGGGGTATTAGCCCCGAGAATTAGGAGTGGCGCCCTCTCGCGAGTGACGTCACGGCCAGGACGCCGCTCGCTCCGGCTCGCTCGGCTGCCGCGCGCGCTCGTTCCCTTCGTGTATGCTTGGGGTACGGGTGGCTCGAGCCGTACGTATTGAAGAATACGTCGGCTTCTTTCAGCTGCCATACCTTAACCACAGTTTCTTCTTCAAAAGCGTGTGAGTCGAGAAACTTTGCGGCTTGCATATCGCAAGCTAAGTAGCGTTAAAGGGGTCTACTAGGTATTGCAATGCATATATGCGCCGTGTCTATCGGTAAATTTTGACTAAAAAAAGAATATCTGCAAATTGAACGCGCGAAGCTGTGTATGATGCTTCGCTAAACATTTAACATTCCTTTAGTATTTAGCTATGAGAGGCATTGCATTTTACGTGGAAGAAAAATTTGGTAATTGGCGTCAACATGTTATCTGATTTTAGAAAGACACTGCCCAGCGAAGCTCTCATCATGATTCCTATTACTCTGGTGTGTTGTTCTATTCAAATATGGCCATTCATTAATGCGTAAAAAAATAGTTAGGCGCGCATTTCTTATGAAAAAGTTTGCTGCTACTTTCATCCCCCTCTGAAACAGGCCTCCAAAAAAACGAATTGCTCATGGCTGCTAACACGACGGCGCGTCATGTAGAGTATTTACATAGTTAATTCACAAACACCATAGTAGCAATCACCTGAGAGAAAAGTTGTTAAGATCGAGAGCCACTCAATTGAAAGTGATGAAATGTTTCATAGTGGCCCTCAGTAGCCTTTATCGACAATATGGCACACCCCTGATCACGTAACGGTAGCAATCGACTGTCCGTATGGCGAGGCACGCTATGTTCGCGAAACCCATCAGTTCAGTACAACTTCGAATTAAAACCATAAAGCATGTTTTTTACAGCGCCAACTGGAATGGCTAAAGTATTCTCGAGCTACTACATCACAGCTTAGATTTCCTGTATACAAAAGGAAAATCCAAGCACCTTCTGTCTCACCATGTCTCGATCCAGCGTTATTCAATTATACAAACGGATAACTATTCGCTTCGTCGGTACATAAAAGAGAACCTTGCAGACAAATTAAGTTCGCTCCAATCCAATCGCAAACATTCACAAAGAAAGCACCACAAGCCTTGCATATACTTTCACTTGATTTCCGACCCTCCACCGGGGGAATTTCGATATCTTCAATATGTCCTATACTACTAATCATTGACGCTTCGACTTCTTTCTGGCTGCAGCGATGCGGTCCAGCAGGCATACTTCACTAAAAAAATTGGGCCGAGCAGCCTGTGTCAGTTCGCCAAACAGATTCGTCATGTATATTCCTCAAGCAGCAAGCACCAGTAAATTTCTCAAGTGAGTTTGATTTGATTTAATAATTTCCAGTTACACACACACATGTACAGAGTAGTGGTAAGTGGAGGTGGATGAGGGATAAAAGTCGCACAGACGCGGCTTGAGGTAACCTCACCCCCTTAGGTACAATATGGCTGAACACATCAAGCGCCATATAAATTACATTTATATAGTAGCCATAAAACATTGCAGTTATACAATATATGAAAGAACAGTGAAATATTTCCACAATAACAATGCAAAACACGCTGCGGCATTGAAATAAATAAATGATATACACTAGGTAACATAGACAAAAAAAGAGGAACATAACATACATTATTAATCATTAACAAACGCGCTCTAAAGAGGTGAGTTGAACGTGTAGCACGGAAAAGGGAATATATATTGGTACATTCCTATTTGTACTCTGCAAATAGCTGTAAGCCTTCATTAACTTTACTTCAAGTTTCCGCCGCTTAAAAAAAATAAACACGTGAAGAACCGCCTAATGTTGACAAGCAGTTAAAGAAGCAAGTGAGGCGTGTAGAATCTAAGCTCCAGTATTAGTTAAGTCCCCGTGCTACCGCCGAGCGTTTCTGTGAGGAAATGCAAAAATTCGATATTATACCATGAACTACTCGTCGTGAGAAAACCTGTTTTAGCGGAATAAAATCAACGTAACTGCTGTAGAAGTCATATATAGCCAGCTTTGTGACATACTTGTTGCACCGCGGCAGGTATGGTATCATAACTGGATTCCTATAGGCTATGCTCTTGCGATTGTCTATCCGCGTATGAAAAACCCGCAATGGGCTGGTCTGCGTCGCTTCGGCTGGCACTGTAGCATTGCCTTCGAGAGCTGCATTGTTGTCTAAGAAATTAGCTCTTTGAATAAATGTTCGCAAAGGAAGACGTCGTAAAAATATATTTGAGACGACCACCATAAGTATACAAGCAGAGAGAACGAGGGCGAACAAACGAAAACACCGCAGAAAGCGCCCGGACAACGCCCGAACTGTAGCAGACGACAGGCGCGAGTCCGTGCCCTGACGTCACGCGAGCGGCGCTCGCAGCGCCGCTCGTGTTCGTTCTCGGGGCCAATAAGACAATGCGCTACGGCGCAGCGATCACTTACGAGGCGCCCCGCATCGGACTTTGCACCCACCAATCACGCGGTGAGCGTCGAGCAACGTAGCGTTCGGCGCGGCAACGAAACTTGCGCCTGAGCAAGCGGAACGAACCAAAGAATTCGGTGCCTCGGAACGTCGTGATCGGCACGGACAACCGGGCGGTGACGCGCCTCGCACCGGTCCCCGCACAGCCCCAACGCGCGCGTGGCGCGCCACCTATCGGGGCAGCGCCGTACATTGCGAGGAGGTTGTCTTCTGTGTTTGCCGCACGATGGCTCTGCGCGTGCGGGAAGCGCAGAAGAAATGTAGCGGAAACATACTTCGCTACGTATTTAACTGCGACTTCTGTAATTGACATGCTCATAATTACCGATATACACAGCAGTATAACTTTCTACGGCACGTTTGTAAGTCAACACCGCATTCACTAGAGGTGTTTTTATCCCACATTGAACGATCTAACTGATGGCTGAGTGGTAGCGTCTCCGCCTCACACTTTGGAGACCCTGGTTTGATTCCCACTAAGCCCACCTTGCAAGTTGTTTTTATTTATGAATTGCCTTCCGGGATTTTTCGCTCACGGCCAACGCCACCAACGCTGACACCGACGACACCAGCTTTTCTGCGTTAGCCAAAAAGTAAGGCCCCTTCATAGTTCGTCACCGACGCCGGCTTCTGGCTGCGCGTTCTCGCCAATGTCATATACGGCCGCTTTAGGGCTCTCTACGCAGGCTGCGTTCCTCAATCTGACTGACCGGCCTTCATCGACGCCGCACGACCCGCCGTAGTTCCTCAGTGGCTATGGTGTTGGGCTGCTGAGCACAAGGTCGTGGGATCGAATCCCGGCCGCGGCAGCCGCATTTCGATGGGGGCTAAATGTGAAAACACCCGTGTACTTAGATTTAGGTGCGCGTTAAAGAACCCCAGGTGGTCGAAATTTCCGGAGTCCTCCACTACGGTCTGCCTCATAATGAAAAAGTGGTTTTGGCACGTTAAACCCCTTAATTTTTTTTTCGCCGTAACTTCACGGATTTTGATGGAGCTTGCTAGGGCCCAGTTAAATTTTAAACGGTGAAGATCGGATGGACTGCACTGTATTCCGAAAGAGCGAAACACTAAACTTAAGAAGTTTCGAGAGCATTTATTGAGCTACGATGACATAAATACGAGTACATACTTCGAAATTTGTGACGTCACACGAACGTACTAGCGCCGGACTTTCGTTCGTGCCTTTTGCTGTTCTAATAATGAACCTATCTCTGCGAAATTAAGTAGAATAGGGCTCTGTAAGAATACTTCATCATTATAACCTTATTTAGTGTTAAGCGCCCCTTTATTGTAAGGCGATGGAACAGGAGAGCAACCACGTGCACATGATCTCTGCGCCTTCTCCTCAACCTGACCCTTTCGACGGGCCAAATTTCACGATCGACGTCATCGCGCCTTTTTACACAGAGCTAATTGTCTACGACGGCGCGCAATGCGACACGCGCTGCAGGTAACGAGAAACGCGACATACCGCGCCGTGAGTACTTTGTAGGCTTCGCGGCCCGAGGCGCTGGTAACTTGCCTACGGGAACGATTTCATGCTGTGCAAAAGTCGGTCGACATCGACTTGGTGGGGGCGGTGGGGTCACACGCATGATCTTTGATGCCAAGGAGGCCGTATCGGACCTCACGGGCTTCCCACGTACAAGAAAAGGAACGAGTCTGTGGCCGTCGACGAATTCGTGATTCTCGCCGCGAATATGCTTGAGTTTGTTGCCCCTGTAAATGTATTCTGGGCGCAAGCTCACAAAAGCCTTTTATGCCCAAGAACCGTTCGCGAGAACGAAATTCCCCGAGTCGAGGTAGGCGACGGGGTGATTGGCAGGACGTCAGCGTAGTTCTTACGAACAGAAGGTTCTACGAATCCCGGCTATTGAGTCGTTCGAACGTTATTGACAATGACACCGTCGTCCGGGAACAAACTTGAAGGCTTTCCTTAAACCAAGCGAAGCTAACTCAAATATGCGAACAGCGATGCTGTACTTAATTGAGACAATTCCATTAATAAAATGAGAGATTTCTTCGAAAGGGAGGGAGCAGTGCCTGATCGTATGAGGTTCGTGGTGGTTCAACAAATTCATAAAGAATTTGGAAAGTCTGAACTCTAAGGAAGCTAGGTCAAGCTTGCAAAAATTCAACAAAAGTTAGAGGGTTAGAGCGCGCATGGATTAACCTCGTTATGATGCGATCTGAGAGCTGCATCGGCAAGTAGCCAATTCCACTGACTTTAATGTCAAATTGAAACGAGGTCCTCCTCCGTGTCGGCGACAATACAACATCGGAAGAAGCGGCTGTATGAAAGCTCAAAGAAACTTGGAGTTCAGGATATCTGTAGCTTATTACGGCTAAAAAAAGAGATCATGATGACGATGATCATCATCATGATCAGCCTATTTTATGCCCACTTCAAGACCACGGCCTCTCCTTGTGATCCCCAATTACCCCAGTCTTGCGATAGCTGACTACAGCTTGCGCCTGCAAATTTTCTAATCTAATCACCCCACCTAGTTTTCTGCCATCCTCGACTGCGCTTCGCTTCCCTTGGCACATATTCCGTAACTATAATGATCCATAGATTATCTACCCTAAGCATTACATGGCCTGCCCAGCTCCTTTTTTTTTTCTCTTAGTGTTAGCTATATAGATAAAATATCGGCTCTCTCTCTCTCTGTTTTGATCCCTACACCCCTTCCCCTAGTGCAGGGTGCAAACCGGACACGCGTCTGGTTAACCTCCCTGCCTTTTCTCTATTTTATTTATCTCTCTCTCTCTCCGTTTGTTCTTCGATCCACAGCACTCTCTTCTTGTTTCTTAAAGTTACGCTTAACATTTTTCGTTCCATAGCTAATTGTGTGGCCCTTAACTTGCTCTAAAGCTTCTTTGTTGACCTCCAAGTTTCTGCCCCATATGTCAGCACCGTTAGAATGCAATGATTGCACACTTTTTCTTTCAATGACAGTGGTAAGCTCCCAATCAGGATTTGGTAATGCCTGTCATATGCACTCCAACCCATTTTTATTCTTCTCTAAATTTCTGTCTCATGATCAGGGTTTCCTTTGAGTAACTGACCTACATAAATGAACTTCTGTACAGGCACTAGAGGCTGACTCGCGATACAGGATTCTTACTCCCTTGCCAGGCTTTTGAACATTATCTTTGTGTTCTGCATATTAGTATTCAACCCCACTCTTACGGTTTCTCGGTTAAGGTCCTCAATCATTTGTTGTAATTCGTCCTCATTGTTGCTGAACAGGACAATGTCATCTGCAAACTGACGGTTGCTGAGATATTCGCCGTTGATCCTCATTCCTAAGCCTTCCCAGTCTTATGTCTTGAATAGAAGAAAGGAGAAAAGGAGGAAAGATAACCATCTCCAAGCTCGCCAGACCTCAGTCTGGGACAGAAGGCTGTTCCAGCAAGGTGGATCAAGCACATGGCTGTAGTTGTTTAATTATATAAAAACTCCAGCCACTGGACTAAAAACCGTTTTCACGGCTTTTAGCTCAGCGGACATTACAGCGCAATGTCTGGCAAGTAAAATTTGAATTCGAATAGAGTGTTAGCTAGATTCGGGAAGAGGACTGTTAAGCAAGGTAAGGTTGTCACTCCTTTATTCAATCTGACGACTTCTCCCGCGGCCACCGTCAGAACTTACGCTAGTTGTCACTATAAATGCGAAGTTAGGTCTTTAAGGGTTTGACACGGAGCGCTAGGCTATAATCTCAGCATGAAAGCATGCGAGATAAGCCTTCTTTGTAATACCAAATTTCTATTAAAGGAAGCATAAGATAACGTTAGATCGCATGCTGCGAACGTAAACGTTCGGCATAATCGCTTCCGCAATCAGCGTGTAACGCACTCAGGGTCGGGCGATCCGCGAGAACAATGCGTTCTGTGCAGAGAACCAGAACGTGTAGCGGCGCAGGTGGCTGCCCGTCACCCCAACCTTGCTTGGCTCGCTGAAACACTTCTCTTCTGCCGAGCGCGTCGCGAAGGTGGCGGCCGTACTTTTCTAAATCATGCGGCTCGGAGATACGCAATGTGCGACACGCACGACGTGTAATGAGATAGATACCGATACAGGTGGGGCAATTGCATAGCACGATGTCACGCGCATCTTCGGATGTCACTGGGACCTGGAACCAGCGTGGTAGCCTGTCTTGGCAGCGCATTTCAATGTTCACTCGCGACCAGGGTCTCAGTGATAGCGGAGAGAGAGAAAAAGACAAACGGGATCGGAAAGGCAGGGAGGTTAACCGGATGACATTCTGGTTTGCTACCCCGCACTGGGCGAAGGGTAACGGGAAATGAAAGACGGAAAAAGCAGTATGTGCAATAAAGTGTTGCAGCGGGCCAGTTGGTTCTGACACAACATGGAGCACTGCGCTGCGAAGCAATACTTTCGAAACGGACGTGAGGAACTAAGACACACATTGTGTGTAAAGTGTCTTAGTTACTCACGTCCGTGTCGAAAGTATCGCTTCTCAGCGCAGTGATCTATCATACGGTATGAGCGACGTTGTAGATGCTTATGAAAAAGAATGTGGAAATTCGCCATGCCTATGGCGAAAGCGAGCTTCGTATACAGGAGCATTTGTTCCTTGTCTGAAGAATTGAAACAATAGATTTGAATGAATAGCAACTAAAAGGAAGTAGGTTTGCATCACCATCAACAGCCTGTTTTAAGTCCACTGTTTTAAGTCTACTGTTTTAAGTCCACTGTGGCGTCCACCTGTGGAGGATGCCAAAGCGTCCTCCACAGGTCCTTCATCACCCTTATTCCATGTCCGCAGATTTTTGAGCTCATCGTTTCATATAATCATCTGCTGCCCATGACTGCGTTTCTGTTCCTTTGGCACTCGTTTCCCTTGTTTGTTTTAGGTTTGTTACGCATTGTGTTGCCTAATAAACCACTTGTTGTCAGATCCACACATTGCACAACCTACCTAAATCTTTGATCCTCAGTTTCGCTACACTATCGCCTAGCCGTGTCTGATGTGTAATTCACGGTGTTGTCTCCCATCTGTTAACGTTACGACTATAATTTTTCTTCCCATTATTTGATGCGTGGTTTTTGCCTTCCCTTCGTGTTTCGTTGTTTAGCTTTCGTGCTCTGATCTCGGGCCGTCATCTCTCTGGCAGGCATCGCGCTGGGCATAATCTTGCGCCTCTGTATCAGTTTGTCATCTTCCTGTGTAATGTGCGCCGGGCATTGTCGCGATATCGCGCGCAACCTACCGCAGGCATGATGCTGCATTACACAAGTGGTCGTTGAACCAGCAGCTGTTCAAGCAAAGCGATCGATCCCTGCTCCAGCGGGGGGCTAATCCGGTGCGCGATTGTTGAAGTGCCTTCCTCAGTTAACGGAAGCCTGAGGCACGTCATGGCACTGATACACTTCAGGGTAACATATTTCGCGCACTCAACGAGGGTGCTGCGCCCACAGTGATAAGACTCCACAATCTAGCGCGCTGGCGTAATGTTTCGCGAGACGATGAAGTTACAGATTGTCGGTGGAACCAACCACCTGGTGACCAGTTAGCAGCTTATTCGACTGGACCGCTCCAATCAGCGCGGGAGAGAAGACACACTGTTTATCTTGTCCACACCAAATCATGTTTATGTATAGTGTTCAGAGATTGATACGTGATAATCGGACCGCATGGCGGCCGGCGATTTTGGCTCCAACGGAGAGCCCTGGCTGATGATCGCTGGGGGACAATATACAGTCGTCACGCGTTACAAAGATACTCGCTTTCATCATATACCACGATGCATCAGCTTGGTGTCCCCAGCGACTACCGGTGGCGCAAAAAGTACAGGCAGCCACGCGCTCCGAGGGTCGTGTTTTAAACAGCACTCTACAGTGCGGACCAAACTTTGAACACCTACCTATATTTCAAGCAGTGTAACGGCTCGCAGATAACTGCCTGCAAAGTGGGCTTTCTTTTGTAAAAGACGACATGACGCGTGATTGCGGCCACCTTTTGTCCAAGAAAACTGATTAAAGGCGGAAGTGAATATTGCTATAATTGTGATTCGGTGTTTCTCCTTAGTTTTTCCTCTAGTGTGTGTGCACGCATCACGCATAGTTATGTGGTGTTAGTTGTTAGCCATTGCAGCTCCCTGCGCAAGAGCATTCAGAAAATTGAACGGGAGATTCGCCGCTATAGCAGCCGATAAAAAACGTAGCATGATAAGCATACATGCACGAATGTGCATAACTCTGATTCCACAACGAAGGTAGATGTATGCAGACGGTATATCAATATAGAACGTTTTGCGAGCATCATTTGAACCAAAGAAATGTGATTAACAGTGCTTTTACTTATCATGGCGTTAAATTGAGTGTACGGAGATGACTCGTCAGGTATGAGGAATAGTGTATAGGAAACAAAAAAAAAGAACAGCAGACTTTATCCTCAGTTCCCGGAGAAAAATTGCCAGTGGATGTTAGACGCCTGCGAAACAACCATGGGTGTTCCACATTTTTTAGAGTCTGTGAGCGATAAAAGTTAGTGCCAGACGTGATACACGCTGCCTGCTTGACTGATTTCGTTGAACTGCCCGCAGAAAAACAAAGGCTATGAGTCGCGCAGTTGTACAGAGCTGCCGGCTGATTGAGTGCATCTGTAGTTATTTAACAAGCGGCAAAGGTGTGGCTCACGAGCGCTCGTGAGGTGCGGTTCAATGCGGCTCGCAAGGGAGGGAATCGAACCAGAGATCTCGCGCTCAGCAGCAGCATTCTGTAGCCACTGAGATATCACGGCAATTGCTGTAAGTTACGTCAGCTATTCACAGTGTTCGGGTGGAATACTTAGGCAGGTAGAATGTTCATGTGTTATGGAACCCTTGTCCCGTCTAGTAAAAAAATGCTGGCTGGTTGATCTGCCAGTTCACGGCAGATCGCGAAACCTGCGGATGTTGGCCTTGCATCGCGATGATTTTGGGGCTGTGCAGCATTGTCCTCGTAACCGAGCTATGTGATATATGCTCCCCTGTAAATCGGCGTAGCTCTCACTTTACCTGTGGGTGAATTCATCCCCGAATAGCAGTCACTGCAACCTCGTATGTTACCGCTGGAGGATTGATTATTGGGGATGACCCCTTAATAACTAGTCACACTGGAATGGATCTAGTGTAAACGATGATAGACATTCGACGCCCTTCTGATAATGACGCTGTTCGCGCTAATGATAGCGGAACACTATCGTTGCCTCTTTGCCCATGCATTTCCGCCTTTCAGACATTGCTTGCTTCCTTGTTTGCTTTTGATGTATCCAACGGGAAATTTACTTCGACATTGAGTCAGCCACGTAGCACTTCGCGAGTCTCTCGAGTGTACCTTTTCGATTGTGTTTTAATGTGCCCAAGGGAGTGACGGTCGGTTTGTCCTAGAACCAGTAATTAGATTGTAGAGCGTGGTAGCCGATTAAGTGAACGTAATAAAATGACTTAAATAGGCGGATATGGCGTTCCATATATGTCGCGCCCAATGCGCCGACTCGTGACTGCAATTAACATAGGCGCCACGCCACCGCGGTGACTCCTAGGCATGCGCACTCGCGACTTGTCTTCAGGATTCGGGGCCTTCATTCTGCGCTACAACTGCCTAACGAGGCTTCGGACTCCTTGTACACGTCATTTATCATTTCATGGCTTGCTCGGTTATCGCAGTATTTGTGTTAACAGGATCCCTGACAAGATGAATTTTCGTCGAACCCCTGACTCTACTATATCGGCGACCACTGCGCTACTTAAAAGCGCGGCCGCATACTTTTATGAGCGCGGGTTCTCAGAATCGAGCAGCTATGCAAGCATGGCCGCAGTTCACGCCGGAGGTGTCGCAGACTAACTTATGCGCGTCGGCCTTCCTAAAATATAATGCGTGTCACTCGAAAATTCGGGGTCCGGCCGCGACACCTCCGCTTAATAAACGCCGTATCTAAACATTACCGCGGCACTCAACTGCGTACGACAGCTAGGGGGGGAGGGGGGGGGGGCGATGTGCGGCTTTTGCAGTGCACCGATAAATTATAGGTTTGACGCGATCTCATTTTGCTTTTGTGCGGCGCATGGGCTGTTGCGTCCGTGTGACGTGATTTTTGTGCCAACTGATCACGGCTTTGAGGTCGGCTACCTACGTAGGTTCCTACCGCTCGTATTCCCGTCACGACCTTTTTTTTGTTTATTATTATTATTATTAATAATCCTCGGGGTAACTTAATTTTGGGGTGGGCCACACCGGCGGTCGGTTCTTCTTTGAAAATACCAATTGGCTTTAATTATAGCGCATCGTTATGAGCACGCTAGTTCTTATCTAAGTGCCGGACCAGCACCTATCGCACTGCCACTTTACCGTCTGTGTCTTACAGCACGCTTGGCGCATGCGCTGTCGCTGCGCCCTCTGGCTAAACAGGAGCGGCGAAGTTGCCTTTTAAGCTCCGCATTTCTCGTTTCCTGTCTGGCTTTGTTTCATTCTGTATTTTGCTTTTCTTTTTTTGCCGACATTGTCGTCGTTACTTAGAAGGAAATGTGCATAATCATGATATATAATTGATGTTAATCTACCCGTCGACCATATTACGAGTAGTTGACGCCTGTGACACCTATATAGCCTCATGCATATTTATCAAGGGTGGGCGAATGTCCGACCTACGTCGAATGCGAACGACGCATGTCTTCTGTGTAACCGATGGGATACGAGAATTTATCGTATCGAGCCTTGCAATACACAACTGGTTGCCGTTTCGTCCGAACGAAGAGCAACCCGGACCGCAACTGTACATATAGCTTCCTTCTCATATAATTGCCATCCAACCCGGCCCTTCAAACATGAAAGAAAAAAGAAAGAAAGATAGAAGGAAAGAAAGTAAGAAAGAAAGAAAGAAAGAAAGAAAGAAAGAAAGAAAGAAAGAAAGAAAGAAAGAAGAAAGAAAGAAAGAAAGAAAGAAAGAAAGAAAGAAAGAAAGAAAGAAAAGCTCGTTTACTCTCCTCAATATAATGGCTCCGAAAGGGCGTCGTGCGAGTTAAAAATGCTTAGTACATCCAACCTGTTCTGTGCAGCGCAAATGACTTCCGCTCGAAAATTACTCTGTCGTTCCCCTTCGGCTCTGTTCTTGGAGAACGAACGTTCCGCAACGGCCTCGGTGAGCACCGAAAACACTTAACTTCGTTCGCAAGGTTGTGGAACTGGCAGCTTTTTATTGCATAACCCGCGTTCGGCGGTTCTATGAAGACATCCATGAAAGACTAACGTTTATACCGTAACGTGGAAATTGCGATGCGTTATGGAAATAATTGCGCGCCGTTAAGGCGACGCTGCATTAAATGTCCCGATTTCTAAAGTATAATTAAATGCATTTTTTTGCGAGATTCATTCATTATGTCTGAATGAGTGATGCCAATATTGATTGTAATCTTTTCAAAAGGCCATTGCGCGCAAACTGACGCTGCATTTCATGTAATCTGTCTCTTGAGCGTTTAATTCATGCGGAGCGTGTCCCGACCATTTTTTTCTTACGCTAGTACGGACATTAGCGCGATCGTTTCGAGTGCAATAACCTTGACATTTTTATGTCGATTAGTCGTTATCACCTCATGCGTTTCTCTAATAGCGAACATTTTCTTTTGTTTATTAGATTATGACTGAGTTTGATCAGCCGAGAATTTATTGAAAATTCAGTGCCTAAGCAATTGCGACTCTTTGTGAAGAGTGCATGGCAGTTTATAGCTTGTACAGTATAAATTCTAGTTGATTGTTTTAGTAATAATGATAGATGTAGTAATAGTTTTGAAGCGCTTTGCTTTCGAGGAGTCAGAGAAGACGCCGAAGAGACATCAGGCGTTCATAGAAGTGTGGGATGAAATGGCGGACGACACGTGTCCCGTTTCTGTACAGATATCTCTGCGAATCACGTTTAGGAAAACAATAGGTTTTAGTAATAGTGAACTGCGACTGCTATTTTGTAGGCTGGGTTTAATGTAATTCCACTTGTTTTCTTTAATACATCCGTATTGAATCTGCAGACAAGAACTTGAGATGTTCATCATCCACAATATCTGAGCTATACGTTTTTCTACTTTCTAAATATTAAACTTACGTTATTACACAGTTAATTGCCGACTGAAATTTGTCTTTCATTTTTGTTATGTTAATTAATTATGGGGTTTTACGTGCCAAAACCACTTTCTGATTATGAGGCACGCTGTAGTGGAGGACTCCGGAAATTTCGACCACCTGGGGTTCTTTAACGTGCACCTAAATCTAAGTACACGCGTGTTTTCGCATTTCGCCCCCATCGAAATGCGGCCGCCGTGGCCGGGATTCGATCCCGCGACCTCATGCTCAGCAGCCCAACACCATAGCCACTGAGCAACCACGGCGGGTCATTTTTGTTATGTTATTTTATGAGTAAAGGAGTAACCGATTTCGCTTGAAGGAGCCATCATCTTTTTTGTATCGCGTATATTTTAAAAAGAAGGAAGAAAACAGAGCATCTGGGTGGGCAAGCACGATCGTTTCAGATTCTTTTTTGCATGCTACAGTCTTACTTTCTTCGCTACACAAACACACAAGTCAACACAAACAGACTACGCTACGCTACACACAAGTCAACATTAATTTTGTTTAGGCTGGTGAAGCATTCTTTTAGAAGTCTTCGATTATTCCGCGTTATGGAGTTAATTATTACTAAAGGAAACCATGGTCAAACTTCGCGCCGAAACTTCAGCGTCGGTATACGTCAGTGAGATGCAAAATATTTTAATGTATATATGTGTTTGGGCTGCTTTGGTGCAGGACGTAAAACAGTAAAACACGTTGTGGGGCTAGTTGGTGCATAGGACGTTGGACATAGGTGGCACATAGGAAATTGTGGGGCTAGTTGGAGCATTAGGACGTCCTCCCGAACTTTGCTATGTTGAGTCTCTTGTTTACTCATTTATGAACAGAGGCAATCTGCCATGTTAACAGATGTCATTAGCCATAAGCAGCTAGGAGCGTCTAAACACCGGGTGTGTATTTATCGCATCGTGTGTACGAGTAGCGTCTAAAACATTCAGTTCAGCTGTATAAATACATTTAGAACAAGGAGCTACAACAGTACGAGGGATTAATCAATGAAATAAAGCGAGAGATTAAATGATTGAGAAATCAATTGCAAACAAAAGTTTAATAAGGCCTAATTGCTTTTTTCCCTATTTCGGCCATGATTAGCGGTGGAATATCAACTTTGCGCAGTTTGCGCGTCGTTTTATTTACTCTAATTTTTCCATTCGAATTGGTCGCTTCATTCGTTGGAGCAATGTCTTCATCCGCTCCCGAATTTTTTTTTAGCTTGAACTTACTCTGCCCACTTCAGCGGCGGAATATCACCCTGATTTGAAGGCCTGTGTTTTTCTGTCGTCAATATATTTCCTTTTTATCTCTCTTTCTATGGCGTGAAAAAAAAAATCTATCATAACTTTTGGAAGTATTATAATGAGTGGTTTATGTCTTGATTTTCTGCTCGTGAATAATTTTAACATTCCGTCTCCTTGACGTCCTGTGGTGTAACACTAGTAAATGCATTTCGTCAGTAGGCCTAAGTAATTATTTACGAACTTGCTCATTTGTGAACTCGCTCAAACGCTACTTGCCTCGTGCGACTACGCTCTATTTTTCGACACCTTCCGCGGTGTCCCAGCGGATATATGGCGTCTCGGGTTTGCCCCATCCGCCTTTCAATGGGAGGGGGGGAGGTGACAGGCATGACCACTCATGTTAAAGAACACGTTAATCAACACCGGGTGGTCAAAATAATCCGGAGTTTGCCGCTATGACGTGCATCATCATCGGAGTGTCGTTTTTTGGTACGTCAACTTCAGAAGTGAGTTGATGCTGTTTTGTCAAAGAAGTGATCGGTTCAGTTATAATTTGTACCTACATGACAAATCCACTTAACCAATACTCTCTTCTACGAAAAAGGAAAGAGAGAATCATAAAGGCAGAAATTTATCGGGAGAAACCATTGAGCATGCACGGCGCTGGTTACGGCAATCTTTGTAGTATGAAATGTCCGTTTCATTTGCTGCAGTGAAGCCCGTCACGCGTTTTCTTTGTTTATAAAACAACCAACACTGAAAAAGAAATGATGTACCGCTGAAGTCAATTCTCTCGAGAAGTTATTCTTCGAAATGAATTACGTGGCGGTGGAGATTCCGGTTCCATCGGTACGCATGCACAGTGCGTTGAGCATAAGGTTAAAGCAAAGCCACTGAGTAACTGCTGGGCAAGACATGCTATATCTTTTCTCGGTACTTTTGCGTAATTTTTCATAAATTTTTGATTAGCTGGAGTGCTAGTGCGCTGCTCGCTCTGCTTGCGTCTGACTATTCAGCAGAATATATCTAGTCGCAACATTCAACTTAATCACCAATTCACTTGACCATTCATTGCTCTTAAAAAAACAGCAATTTATTGCCGGGATCTGTAGCAGAGCGTCACTGCCTTTCGCAGATCTCCATCCTGCGACTGGCCCGCTCCTTTCACGGCAATGAAGCCCGTCAAGCAGTTTGTGGGGGAAATCACGAAGGCAGATCATGAAATGATCTGCCTCTCGAGAGATTTTTTGCGGAAAAATCAGGCTGCAGTGGAGTTGAGCGCAAAGGTTAATGCGACCGCGAGCCCCGCTTCATTTGCCGGAAATGCAGATATTGCTTGACACAGTCTTTTTGGCTATTGTGTCGTGAGACGAAGACAATTCCTTTGTGGACTCCGGTTCTGTAGCGTCGCTCTCATTCTCTTCTCCTATGCTGTCTGTGTGCGAGAAGCCCCGGCGCAGCTGCACGAGAGATTCACGCGGCTCTATCAACGTTCGCCCTTCGCCAGTCTCAGCCGAAATGTTTTCCTGCATGAGCGTCGATGATCGGTTGGTATTAAAAGGAATATATACGTACGTACGTACGTATGGTGTTGTCGCTGAATTTTGCGAATTTTCATTCTCTTTTTATTTTGTTTTTCCCCATTCGTCAGTACTTCAGTATCTCCATCTCATCCCCCAGCTTAGTTCAACCTAATAAAAAAAAACATCAAAAGTTTACTCAAGCGGACAGACACCAGTCGCAATTAAAGACGAGGTGTTATTTACGTATGGGCCAGTGTCATAAGTGTAGCTATGCTTCATTTGTTCTCATCTTGCACTTTTGTTCGACATATAACAACTCCTGGCACACAGTTTATATTCTGAGGTTTTAAGTGGCAGAACCACGATATGAAGCACGCCGTAGTGGAGGACTCCGGATATGTTTTGCGCTCCTTGGGCAACCTGCACCCGAAGCACGGTACAGGGGTGTTTCTGAATTCGCCCCCATCAAAATGCAGCCGCCGCGGTCGGGATTTGATCCCGCGACCTTGTGTTTAGTAGCGTAACGCCGTAGCCACTAAGCAACCACTGCGGGTTAGCACCGAGTGAATCCGTGTCATCACTGCAGGGGACACGACGAAAACTCGGCTCAACCTTTCTGTAAACTAAAGACTGTCTGCGCTTTCGCAGCCAGGTTAAATTAGATTAAACCACCCGTCTGAGCACGAATGTACTTTTTGTATCGTGATTTAGACGCGCTAATTGCCCATAGCTGAACCAGTAATCGTAGAAGCATAGCACGTACATTATAGCTTTTCCACATCGTGCGCGCACAGGTGGCATCTGTCACTGGCTACGACGGTGACGTCAGTGCCGTAGCGTCGTGCTAGAATGTGTTGACTTCAGGAGAGCACGTGAGCTGTCTATTATCGGCATTCTTCGCAGAACCTTCACAGGCGAGCTCCATATTCCGCTTTTTCGGGCCTGATATATTCGACGGGAACGGGTTCGCTCTGTGGACCTCCAGTTCGATCGCAGTCGACTCTCGCGAGGCCTGCACGCGTATACCGGCCCGTAACGCCAGCGGTGCAGCGCGATCGCCACTGCCGCTCGCACGCAGCGGTGCACAACAGCAGCAACCCGCTGGCTCATTGTTTTCCCGGGCTCGATTCATGTCGCCGGGAGCGGACCGGCGACAGGTGAGAGGTAGCGGCCACCTGCGTTCTTTTCTCTACTCCTCTTTCCCTCTCTCGTTCGACGCCTCGCGCGCGCTCGCGCGCACGCGAGAGTTGGAGGCTGCAACAGTGGCAGCCGCGTCTCTTCTTCGCTCTCCCGTTTTAGAGAAACAAGAAACGAATATCACAACGGCCGGGCGGGAGGCTCAGCTGTGTTCTTTTCCCGCCCAGCAGCAGAGAGCAGTCAACACAAGGGGCGAGCGCATCGGCACTTTTCTTTCCCCCTCGCCAGAGGCGTGCACCTAGTTTCCCAGCCGAAAGAATCGGCGCCGTTCTTTCTTTACAGTGGCGCAGGCGAGCGGCAGAAAACAACGCCTTGGCGAAACGAGCGCTGTGTCGCGTCGCTGGGTCATGCCTGCTCTGAGTGCTGCTCCGCGAGGCCCGAAGAAACAAAAGTCCTTGCGCCTCATCGCGCCATTCGTGGATGCAAAGAGCGTGCTCCCGAGCGACTACCCGAGCTTCGAGAAACCAGTGTAACTACTGGGAAGTGTCTGACGCCGAGTCGGATGCCACGAACAAGCTTTCGAGTTCGCCACTGAAGCCACGTGTGCTGGTAGCATAACTCGGTGCTTTTCACCGGGCGCACTTCGCGTCGTCATCGCTGCCGCCAGTCGAGGCGGGCCGCGGTCGAGACGCTGGCTTTTGCCCCTGAAAAATGGGGCGGAAGTGAGGACTGTTTTCATCCGTACGTCCTCGCTGGTTTTGCTCTTTCATCGTGTTGACTTCATCATCGCAGTAACCGTACCAGTGGCTCGGCCTACGAATATTGCCTCATCTACCACTTTTGTTGAGTCACCGCGACATTCATTACCACATCGGAACTCTCACCTGAACGTCGGGCTCTGGCTTTCGAAGGTGACGTAAGGTGACGCGGCAAATATGCAGACGGCGCTGCGGAGTGCAATTTGTTGAGCGTACGCGCCACGCCAACCGCTTCATTTTTTTCGCCAACGTCACCGCCGTCGTGACCGTTTTTCCGTCTGGCGAAAGATAGAAACGGGTTCCAGTGGTCCTGTGAAGGGCCCTCTTTTCATTGTTACCGTCGCCCCATCGTCAGCGTTCTGCTGTTTATGCAAGCTCGGCGCTGCGTTAGTGAGCTGTCAAACTTGGAAAGGATACTTCGAAGCCCGCAAGCTTGTGTCTCGGTGAGCGCCGGTGCGGCGGCGTTAGTCGTGCAGATAACTACCGGCTCTCCTGCTCTCCCCCTTATCAGCCACGCACTTTCTACCAAAGCGGCAGCGCGCGCTCCAGAAAGCGCAGCGCCCTGCGCTCCGATCCGCCGCCTCTCTCTCCCCCGTGCTTCCCCTTCGGAGTCTGAGTGCGGCGCTCAAGCCCTTCGACTTCGCCGACCGCGGCGGCTCGCTGGGCCGGAGCGCGCCGTGTTGTGTGACACATCGGCGCTCCCTCCTCCCGTCCTCCTCTTCCTCTTCCTCTGCGTGCTCTCTCCTCGGACCACTGATGCACCCGGGAGTAGTGGCGCGTCCCAGACGCGGTTCAGTCGGCGTAGAGCGCACTCCTCCCATATAGGCTACGAAGAACAACGCTTTCGGTCACGTCGCCGTTGTGCCTTCCTGGAGTGAAGTTTTTTTTTTTCTCTCTTGTGTGGTGTGGTGCTTTTTTTTTTTCTCGTGACCTTCGTTATTCAAGTATAGGGAAAGAAAAAAAAGTGCTACGAGTGAGCGCGTTAGAGTGCGTGCGGACAAAACGTCTGTCTGTGAAGTGCTCGTGTTTCAGTCGTCGGACTATCTTACTCCTGTGAGTTTCCTTTGTTTCTCTCTCTCTCTCCCCCACCCTCCAACTTTCTTTTATTCTACATATCTCCCTATTCGTCCCGGGCTGAATAGCAAGAAAAAAAAATTCCGCATTCGTGATTCCTGCTTGCTTTATCCTGCGTGCAAATTCTTGCAGTATTTCTTCTCCCTCGTTGCTGATTTGCCTATATCTCAAGCTGCTGTTAGGTTTATTTTCAAATCTCGCGGCACGCTCGTTACCAATGGGCTGCTGCTTGATGGAGCGCTGACAGGTTTCTACGGGGTACAACACCGCAGCCACGACGACCCTTGCTGGCTTCACCGTTGTTTCTGCAACGTGTTCTCCAAGTCGGCATTTTGTCTTCGACGGCGCAGCTTGACAAACGGGGAACGTACGGGCTGACACTTTCGCCTTGTTTCGCATTTCTGTTATATTCTCTTGCTCTTGTCGCCTGTTCGGCTTATTCTCCGTGTGCGCTCTCCGTGGCCTTTATTATCGCCTCGTGTATCCGCATAGAGAGATCGCGGATTGTCCTTTCGTGATCATCATCTTCGTCCCTTGGAGGCTCGCTCGATACGGTCTCTATTCCTTTTGTTTTCACGAGGCAGGAACTAAACGTGTCTGCCTTAATCTCACGCCCTCTCGTAAGTAGGCATAAGCTTGAAACTGCACCGGCTAGTCTTCTGGAACGAGAAGTTAGCATGTGGAGCCTCTGTGTCGTGAATCAGCGGAGCAAGGGTGATCTGTGCTACTTTCTGTAGACATATATAATTTCGTACTCGTTGATTGCCAGCGAATTCTTAAGACCACCGCTAATTCGGACGACTACGACAAGAAATGTCGGAAAGTGGGCTCGGTTTCTGAAAACTCTTCTGCCGCCCTTATTAGGCAGTCTTCTTTCGAAAGCTTCCAAAGTGCTACGTTTTTACGTATTGTGTCGATCGCTAGAGAGTACCGACATAGCTCGCAGGCCAGTTTGAACCGCTTGTACGAGCTTGATAAGATCAACCGTTGCTCTTTCGCTGGCGCTCTTAAAAGAGCTCTCGGTGCATGTATGTTCGAAAGGTCGGACCCATTTTTTTCTAGTATCCTTCACAGCAAGCCTTTTCTGCCTGCACTGACGCATTCGACTTCAAAACGTAGAAAACGTATTCTTCGCAAGACTGGGGATATGGCCTGTTTCTTGCTGGGCGCGATCGTTTCATTTCGGTTGTCCGTGGACCGAGTGTTTTTAGTGTGCCCTTAGACATAAAGTTGGACAACATTGCTGAAAGTTTTGGTAGTGTCGCACTAGGTGAGTACCTACTTTTTGCTTCTAGGTCGTGAAAGGTGTCCTGGATTGGAAATGAATAACTTCAACGAATCCCGGATGCTGTATTCGTATTTCTGTAGCTTGCTTCGAAAGGAGTCGATGCATGCCATGCAGCTTGCCTGCTAAACGATTTCGCTGTAGCGTGAGCTCTTATGCAACTACGTTTGAGAACATTGCTTAGCGTCTAGTGAGTTCCTGTCAGGTTTCCAACACATAATTGTCTTGCACTTATAGGAATCATCACTACATTGTCGGATATGTGATTGTTGTTTCCCTTCGACGAGCCTTATTTTGTGGTCAGTGGTTGAGGTTATACATTTCTATCGGCACTTTGCACCCTGAGAGTCTCCTAGTTCTTGTCGAATGGCAGCCTGTCTTGAAGGCTCATGGTGCGTCCACCGGCTTGTTCGCCCTATCATTGGATAGCGTGGTCACATGCGACATAGGCTGACCACCTTTCGAGGGCAAGCAGCTGACTGCAAGTTTCCGTTAACGCCGTTTGCCAGACAAGATAAACGACTTGCCGTTCCCTGTGCTATAAGCGGTGATAAATTAATTGACGTTTTCTGGAACTTTCCTGCTGTGACAGCTTATTCCTCCTCGCTTCCGAATTGGAGCTCCAAGCCATTTTTGCCTGCTTCGTCGTGTCGCTTTACTAGCGAACCCCTCGTGCTTGCCTGGGCGAACGTGATTGGCTGCGGCTTTTTTCGCCTGTTCGCTTTGACGTCGGCGAAATTGCCGGTGCAGCGTATCCCTCAACACACAGCCAGCGTCTGCCGCTACGGCTGTTTCTCTGTGCGACGCCGTGCTCGAACGTACCATAGTCCGCGGCTGTACGCTCCTCCGTTACGTGCTCTAAGCGCTGCTGCTTGGCTTTCTCGGTAACGACGAGGCATCGTTGACACAGGGGATCAACGCACCCTCGCCGCCGCCGCCGCAGCCCCGCTGGGCGCGCCGGCCTCGCCCACATCTTGGAAGCGCTTCAACGGCTGCCGCGTTACGCGCCAACCGTAGCTCGCTGGCGCGATAGCATAGTTTCACGCACGTGCCGTTAATGCCTTGTTGGCTTCGGCAACAAATCGTGGTAAACTTTATCCTCTTTTCCCTTGATTTACGAGAGAAGCAACAAGGGACAGCCGGCAATCGCGAATTCTTCGTGGGGGTGAGGCTCCTGAGCAGGGAGGATAGTCAACGCTGTCCGCTCACGTTTCTTTCGACGCTTGCTTCTTGCCTCTTTGTGGTTTCTTTTATGTTGCTCGTTGACCTAATTGCCTCCGCTCGTTGTATCTCGCTTGCCGTGCACTTGAGTGCGCTACGCCGTCTTGCAGCTGCTGCGTTTCGCTACGTAGTGTCTCGCGAAAAGCCGAGTTGGTGGTCGTTTGTTGACATCGCGCTCTATGAATCTCCCTTCCCTTCACCGTAGTCCGGTTATCTGCTCCGGATGCTCGTATAACACTTCCTTCGCTCCGCCGCCACGGCCGGAGGCGTTGTTGTTGGGATCGTGGTTTCTGCAGCGGTGGTTCTCCTGTTCGGCTGTCCGGCACCCCGCGCCTCCTCTTGTTTGCTTCTTCTACAAGGTACAGGCAGTTTGTCCATTGATTCTCTTGGTTCTTTGTAGATAACGTAGTTTTCTTTTTCTTGCGAAAACGTTACGCAGCCCCGGGTTCTTTTGCTTGATACCCTGGTTCTCTCTTTGCAGGCTGACTGGTATCACACTGTGTGGAGTGTCTCAACAAACTTCACTTGTCTACGCTCATCTCAGACGCGTAGAGCGACGAAGACGCGCTTTATACTGGAGTGATCTCGCTTCGCCCGTCGCCTTTGGCTTGAAACCGAAGAGAGCGTCTCTCGCGCGGAGAAAGAAGTATTGTATTTGTTTTTTTTATTATTATCCGCCGGGATTGCAGACGTTCAAAAGAATATGACTTAGTTGTGAAACTCATCCTGAAGTAGTTATTGACGGACTGCTGGAACTACCGCCGGTTGGACCGGTCTTTCTCAGAAGTGTATTGAGAGTTCTCTAATGCAAGTCTGGTGAAATCTGTGCGAATTCTAGGGCCACCACGTCGACCGCCGCTGCCGCTTGAGCCGTAGCCTGTCGGTATGCATTAGGAATCGCGTGCCCGACGCTGTGCCGTTGTTACATTGTTTTAGCTGTGGAACGGAACTAAGTTTCCCTCACTGCAATCCGCTTGCTTGCGAGAGCGTAACTGATAGAAGACAGACCTTCCGCGGCGCTTACCAGAAACAGCGAGGGGGAAATAGCGGGAGAAGAACGAAGAAGCTGGTCGGCTCGCAATTGACTCCGAGATGTTCTGCTGGTTGTCGACGTCTTCGCGTTCGCTTCTTCCTCTCAACGGCGTGAAGGACTCGTCGAGTTCGTCGTCGGTTTTCTCTCGCCAGCACGGCGCGCCGCCATCTTGCACCGCCAGCGTGTCATCGTCTTGCGTAGTTGATCAACTACGAGTGCCTCGTCGCCTGTCGTCCGCGTGCCTCTGCGTCGAAGACCTCCTGCACCGAGCTTCGCTCCGTGGTCGTCGTGCAGTGTTTCTCCTTCCGTGCCCGTCCCGGTTCTGAGAAGTGCGCGCGTATTACCCCGTCAAAAGCGGAACAAAGAGAAGAGGATAAGCGGATACAGCGGAAGTGGACGATGCTGCGGCCGCCGGAAGTGCGCTTCGAGCCGGATCCGTACGAGCCCCCCGCTCCCCCGCCCGGGGCCGAACGCGAGGGCGCCTGCAAGCCGGCCAACACGAGGCGGACGGCGCCGACGCCGTTGTTCCTCAACGTCCCTGGTCAGGCTTCGGCTCCTAGACGACGCCACTCATGGATATGCGGGTGAGCGACGGAGGCACCTCTCCCTTCCACGTCCTTGTACCCTTTGCCCAACTTTTTGCGATATCTTTTTGTTACATTTCCGCGAATTAGTTGCTTCCGTCCGGTCTAGGGAAGGGCTTCGCGTCTAAGAGTAAGTTTCGCTTGCGGTATCCGTGCATCGCTTGGTCACTCTATTTTGCTCCTCTCCGGGAGTCTGAGTGGATTAACCCATTTGGTATTCTGTACAAAGGGCCCGGTCAACTAACGCGGAAGCTTATCTTCCCCGTTTACCGAAATTATCATTTCTTTCTTAAGGTCTGGATGCCATCTATAAAAAGCTTTCGTACTCTTTATTTAGTCTCCATGAGGACGCGTAATTTAAATCACTGCTTCGACTCCGTGTAGCCTGTGTGTTGCAAGAAATAGACATCTACTGGGAGACAGTCAATGATGGCCTGCGGACTGTCTGGAAAAACTGAAGTGTGAATATGAACATATTTTGAT
Source organism: Dermacentor albipictus (assembly GCF_038994185.2). NCBI lineage: Eukaryota > Metazoa > Arthropoda > Arachnida > Ixodida > Ixodidae > Dermacentor > Dermacentor albipictus. Next base: position 8,756,354 of record NC_091829.1, on the reverse strand, counting down.
TGTGATGAGTTGTCGCAATGCCTTTATGCACATGTGCAGTGTCAAACACTACTCTACGATCGCTTTAGTACCTAATCTAGTTAACTAGCTTTATAAGCACAAAGCCCGCAGTAATGTTGTGCAATAGATGTACTATAAGCTCACTTCGATGCATTCCTTTTTTATTTGTTTTTGCCTCTGGTATATAGTGCCACTAATCTTTCTCTTTAACTTAAGATTGAAGAAACGCGGGGCTTATGGGTGTGAACATCTCAAGCTTTGCCGACTGCAGCGCCGAGTGGACACAAACATGCAGTGACCTCTTGTGTACAAAAGTCTTTCCGCTGTTTGAGCATCTGGTGCGCATCCGTAGCGCTTCCACAATAGTTTAAAAACTGCGGCACCGAGGAATCTAAACTAAAACACTCCAGATCTGATAGGAATACAGCTGTTAATCTAAAGCAGAATAAAATCGATGGCTTCTGAAGTTTGCCTGATGTTCTAAAGCATGGCCTTGCTCATCTATCATACCTGGAGTAGCATGCCAAACTTCTCGCTAGGAAGACCTCTTCAGCTATTATTTAAGTTTGTCCCTATCTCTCTCTCTATTGTTTGGGAACTTCACGGCTCCTTTATCATTTCCCTTCGTTAACCCTCTCGTGGGTGTGACGTTACATACTTAAATACCAAAACAACAGCCCTTATCCGACGGCATTAAAGATCCTTGCTCACTTTGCAGCAGTGACAGCGATGAAGCAGCCCGCAGCGGCTATGATAAATCTGTGTGTTGGCCCTGAAAAATGAGCGAAAAAAGAAGAAGTATGAACAATGCTTTAATATAACACTTTATACATTTAGTTCGGCGCAAGATTACTACATTTGAAAGATACACATAAAAAGCGCCACGCGTTAGCCTTCCAAGCTTCTAATTGCCAGAGGTATTTTTGCGTATAGACGCGATAGCGCGGATTAAAGCAACTCCTGTGGACACTACGAAAGAAAGCAACTCCTGTGGCCACTACGAAAGAAAGCCACTCCTGTGGCCACTACGAAAGACGATTGAATTCAGCTGAACATAGCCTTCTCACCAGTTTCAAACTGTTTGCTCAATAGGCGTGGTCTCCACCTAGCTGTTCGCAACTGGCGGGGGATGGTTTAGAAAAAGGCGTAGCGCCCCTTGACTGTATGTCATTTCCGCAATTTCTGCGTAATTGAGGGCTTTTAGAGGCTGTCGAAAACAACGCTCGTACAAGCCGGCCGGAAAAAACTTTGGTCCGGTTTCATTAGTGACGCACAATGAACTTGATGCAGCCCGACTGCGTCGCATTTCCTTCTTTTCGTTTTTTTCAAACATCGCTTCCGCTACAGGGAAGAAAAACACACGTGCGCGTGTGAATAACAGGTTCAAAACACAAAATAAATCCCAAAGAAGTAAGGGAAAAAAAGAAAGAGACCGCTCTCTTTTTGTACACCTGCATGTCATGTTCGCTTTTACAGCTCAAGTGCGTGGGCCGTGAAAATTAACGCGAATGCGGGTTCCTGAACGGCCTCGTTGCAATGTTAGTGCGAAAAATCTACTGCATTTCTCGTATAATTCATAAAGAACCTGATTTATGGTTCGAGTTTCCGGACTAACATTGTAACGAGGCCGTTCAGGAACCCACATTCCCGTAAATTTTCACAGCTCACGCGCTTGAGCTGTAAAACCGAACATACCAAGCAAGTGTGCAAAAAGAGAGGTTAAAGGATGGCTTCTTTCTTTTAACACAACAGCGTTAGGGGCCCCGTGTCATGGGAAACCTGTTGTTGGCGTCGGTGTCGGCGGCATTGTCCGCGTGAGGTAATCATCCCGAACCACGCATCCCGATCCACGGTGGCCCTCCGCGTGGCGCATAGGCTTTACTGAACTATTGGAATTTCTCCGAGTGAAATGTGTCGAAATATTCGCAAAGTACGACTTACACACAACCTGCAGACATGATAGTGTCGGATTGTAAATTGAATGTACGAGAAAACATAATTCTGTTACGCGGAAACACGAACCCTTTTTCCAGCTGCCGTTTGTAGGAGAGGCGCACCCCGCTCGGTTGTTTGCAACACCAACCAGATGGCGCTCGCCTCCGCGCATCTGCGGTGCACGCCATGGGGGCAGGGGGGAGGGGACAAAAGAAGTATCAGAAAGCTCGTCTTCGTGCATGGCGATCGCTGCCAGCGTTTCAAGACAGACATTACAGTTACATAAGCAGCAGTTGCCGGAAGGTGTGAGACGCAGTCGCTCGGCAATTTTGCGTGCATTTGCGGGCTTGTTTCACGCTCGGAAAAACACTTTTATGTAACAAGTATTCAGCAGCAGAAAGGTGTATGGGGAGTTCTTCATGTCGCTCTTCAATTTTTGTCATCGACACTTTTCGTTCAACTATATATTATTTTTGAAGTTGATCAATTAATTAAGACCTATTAAATTCAAATTATTTCAAACTAAAAAAATATTCTGAGTATCTACAAGCGATGGCAAACGACATTACCTTGCTTCTGTCTAGCTACGTGGCATTCGCATATTTTTAAACCCTTGCTAACATTAGCTGGCATACCCTGTATGTCAAATAGCTCTTACTGGGCCCCATAATTAGAAGCTTAATAGTATAATTGCTTGTTGCAGAAATTACTCATGGCACGCAAGCGTTCGTGTGATTGCCGAATTGAAGGATAGAGAGAGGCTGTTGAACAATAATTTGGTGTAACCACTGCTTGATGTACCATCAGCGTAAACTTATAGCGAGCAGAAAGCAACTGTTCAGAACTCTTTTTACGCGTAACACATGAAAGTGCGACGTGTAATCGCTGTGTAGCCGGTTTCTAAACGTGGAGTAGTGTCAAGTGTACGTTACGAAGTCTGAACTAACCCACTTTTACAAATGTAGGTGAATGCTATGGAAATATTCGCGTTTGAATTTATACTGATATTACGCCCGTAACACAAAGCTTGCGGCGTGCCTGTTTCAGGGCTCTCCGAATGTTGCCTTGTGCGAGGTTGTAAATCAGTTTTTCTAAACTGCCACCGATAAGTATTGATTTATGGAATGACATCGGTTTCCAATTAGTACTCCACTCTCGTTATTACGTAACGTACGGACAAGTACTCAATATTTAAGTAAAGGACAACTGTAATCTTCCGTCTGTAGAATAAACTGAAATGGGAACGACGGTGTGCCGTGATTCCATAGTTCCGGTAGCGAAGCAATCGTGTTTGCGTATTTTACCGCTGTCGTTGTGAATACCCGAGCTTGCATGTGATCTGTCGTTTCTTTTGTCTTCTTTCCCCCTCTTTCCGCGTTGCGTATGACTCACGAATTGCGGTAGACAGCAAGGATGCCATCAATTTTCTAGCTAGAAGAGAATGCTGTTGTTTTTAAAAGTGAAGCGCTTGCGTTCAGATCCCGACAGATGCAACGTGTAATGGAACTCTAAAGCGAAGGTTTGCCGTTCACAGAGCCCTTTTATTGCACAAAGTTTGCCGTTTTGGTAGTTTTTAACCGGTTCCTTCTAATCTGTAAAATCACTGTATCATCCTTCAGCTTTCGACGTGGTTGCAAGTATCATTGTCAACATGCGCATTCAAGTTCTAGAGCACTCAATCAACTCTTCTCAACTCTTCATTGATTATTTTATTTCCGCACACTATCGAAGGGCATACCGTTGCCAAGTGAACTCTTCATTTCAAGTTGGTTGGTATCTTTCTTCGGCCAAAAATCGGCTTCCATGTACATCATCTGGCATCGACTGAAACAAGGTGACTTGAACGCCTGGCCTTATAACCTTATTACGTCATGTTAAACCTTACTTGAATAATACTTGCGGTGAAGGTTTAAATGTATAGTCCTCTTCCTCTTTATAAAGACGGCAAGTTTAGGTCACAAACGGGGACTTCACTCCAGCGTCAGTAGCCTTTATGTCGAGGAGTCGACGTAGCCGAAGATTACTGCGCAAACATCGCGAGTCCGGCGTTCACCTATTCACCTTCCGCACCTATTCCTATTATTGTCCCCCTTGCTCCCGAGATCCTGGTAAGGATGCTCCTTTCTCCATCGAAGAACTGGAGGCCGCACTTGCTGGGTGCAGGCGATCTTCGCCACCAGGACCCGATGGCATCACATACTCTGCGCTTGCAAACCTTGGTCAAGAGGCCAGAGATGCACTTCTTGGCCTATACAACGCGTCATGGCGTCTGGTCCCTACCACGTGGAAATCCTGGCAAATCTCCATTGAAATTGCAATCTTATTTTCCAATAGCACTGGCCAGCTGTGTCGGCAAGGTAATAGAGAGAATGATCCTCACACGATTAGAATCGTACTTGGAATTTTATAACGTTTATGCAGAGGTAATGGCTGGTTTTCGACAAGGACGCTCGTCAATAGATAGCGTTATTGACCTTGTAACATACGTACAGCGCCAGAAACATCTGAAACGAATCGCTGCGGCCTTATTCCTTGATATTAAGGTTTGTGCAACAATGTAGACCGTCATGCAATTCTGGACGCCTTAGAAGCTGTAGGGATTGGTGGACACACCTTTCCCTGGATACGCAGCTATTTGAATGTAAGATCTTTCTTTATTTTGACTGAAGACGGACCAACGCCGTCTAGCTATACAAGTCGTAGTGTACCGCAAGGCGAAGTACTCAGCCCGACCCTGTTCAGCCTGGTGCTCGTTGGTCTTGGCGATTCGTTACCACAAACCGTTCAGCTCTCCGTATATGCAGACGACATTTGCATATAGCTTCAGGAGGGACACGTGTACAGGTCCGCGGACGATTTCAGAAGGCTTCAACGGCCGTGTCAACATACTTATAAGAAGGCAAGGCCTGCAGCTTCCCGCTGAGAAATGTGCACTTGTTGCTTTTACTCGCAAAGCGATGGCCCCGTTTGCTTTGCGGGTTAATGACTAAAGTCTATGATATAGACGAACACACCGATTTCTTGGCGCCATCATTGATAGAGACTTGTCTTGGAGCCCCCACGTCTCGTACATGACAAAGCGTTTGACCGCCATTGTGGAGCTTGCGTTTCTCGGCAGGAAGCCCTAGGGCGCAACGGTACCACCAATGTTGCAACTGTATAAAGCATTGTTTTTGGGCTTCCTGCGGTACAGCTTACCTTCACTAGGAAATACTTGCGCTACAAATATCCGCAAACTCCAGAGTGTACGAACACAAGCACTCAGAACTTGTCTCGGTCTCCCAAAAACTACATCATCGATTGCGACATTGGTCATTGCCAGAGACGCTCCTTTGACAGTCTACATCGATACAGATGTCGTGAGAGCACGCATCCGACACCTGACTCGAATTCCCTCCCACCATCTTGCTTGCCTGCCAGCGAAAAAGCCACATTCAACTTTTGCCAAAAGTATTGTAACACATCAGTCCTACTTGCCATCACAATTTACGCCTGCTACATGATTATCCGAGCCCTTGTAGTGTCTTCACCAGCCGCAAGTGCAGTTGACAATTCCAGGCATCAGAAAAAAAGCCGGAGTGTCTTTGTAATCTTTGAAACAGGCAACGTTGGAATACATACAGAACGTGCGCAGATTCCGGCTACATGTCTACTCATATGGTTCGGTGAAACTCAACAGCTCTGCTACTGCGGTCTTCATCCCCGCAAAATCTGAAGAAATGAAATTAAAAACTTCATGTGTGATCACATCGACTGGTGCAGAACTCGCGGCACTCCGTACTGCACTTGATTTCATTAAGCAGAAACCACCGCAACAATGGACGGTCTTTAGTAACTCGAAGGCAGCCCTTGAGGGCATGCAAAGCCCAATGCGCCGTGGACTCAATGAACTATACTGGCCTCAGAAATTCGACACATATATCATCACAGTCATGACAAGGGACACAACAGAAATTTTCGATGGCTTTCAGGACATTGTAACATCAGCGGGAATGACCACACCGACGAAGCCGCCCGATCTGTGCATGAAAGTGGTGAACGTGTCATCATTCCGCTTTCGCGAACAGACGTTGCGGCTGGGCTGCGATTGATGTCCCGTGAATGTACGAGGCTGTTAAACATTACTTGGTTTTCTGTAGAATGATTTTCAGACCCACCCTTCTGCTTTGCCTTTCCAGGTCAGGGAGCATGCATTGCAATTTGTTCCCTGAGTTACTAAGCAAGGGAACCATGAATAAGAGGCAGGCTGCCCGGTGTAGTAGGCCATGGTTAACACGCATTCACTGCAGTGTTGCATTCGTCTACGACTGTCTATCTTCGAGGCTCTCCACCTGACGGTCATGTGCTTATTCTGGGTCCATTGCCGTACCTTTCCCATTGCCGTCCCTTTCCCAGCGATCTGCAATTATCGTTTCTGCTTACGTATAGCTTCGGTACATGAAGTGCGCTGAACTATAAGAAATAAAACCTCACTCGAAGGCCTTTGCTATAGTTATGCGGCAGTCGTCAGCGGTCTGCACTGTATCTGTGCAGACTCTCCTAATCGTGCGTGTTGAACAGGGATTCAGGCTCCTGCTCTCTGGTTTCGCGTGTCACATGTCGTGGAACCTCGCGCGCGATTTGCATGCCACTCTGTCTCACGGTATCGTATTTCCTTTCTTTCTCGCCTTCGTACCCGCCGACGAACCACCGTACCCGCCGGCAAACGACCGCTGAAGTACCCTGAAAACTCTGGAGAATTGTAGCGGAAAAAGCGCCGCGAAACGGGCCAGAATGCACGGTAAACGAACGCGGCGGGCCGCTGCTTTCGTATAGTGTTGCGACTGCATGCGGCTGAGAATATGTTTGTGGAAGTGTTTCGCGTTGAAAGCCTGCGCTGCATTGAACGATGCAGGAAACTCGGTTGATGTATTTGCCACATTTGCAGACGGCAGCTTTCTCGGGTTTATAGGTTAGGGTGTATATTGTCGAGTCCGAACTTTGATTTGCAGTTGCCTGAGAGAGTGTGTTGCATTAGACGGTACGCTGTTCTACTCTCTCCCGGTTGCAACGGTGAGGGTAAAGCGCGGGTTCGAAAGCTCCTGACTTGAGCGAGTGAATGCAGTTTTTTTTTGTTAGTATAGTCCTTATGGCTTGTATAGTTAGGGCTTACGTCTTCAGTTAGTATAGGCCCTAGTCCTTATATTTACCATAGTCCTTAGTACAGCAGCTTTGACTAGCAGAACCTTACTTTTCGGTCCATTTGGGCATAACAAAAATTAGACAACTCCTGAATGTGCAATGGCTCCGCAATTATCTGATTTCCTCTCATATGCATCATCACATCCACCTGCTGTCTGCATTTCCGATTATCGCCGTACGTCGCAGCCCGACGCTGAGGCTTCTCGCTGCACTGTGCCAATTGCTATTTGCTCTTTCGTTATGACTCATCGTCAAGCGCCCACTCCGGACTACGACGCCGAGCGTGAGGTAGCTGAAGATGAGCACTGACGCTGTTCACTAAACGCGCATGTGCCGATGTCGCTGAATGAGTTAGTATGCATTACACAAGACTCGATAATTCTTGTACAATGCAGTAGTGTGTAGCTTGCCGTCACGTCGGTCGCGTGTTAAGTATAGTGTCATAGCAACTAACCAAGAGTGGTCGTATAAGAGATGGTCCGGGCTGGGCCTTTCCGCAACTGCTGACCAGCAACTGCCCAACAACAGTGCAGTTGTTGGTCTGATGAAGACGAGTGCCCCTGTCAAAACGTCCGTTCCAACTTGAGACAACTTTGTCTCATTTTGGCTAATTGTAACGAAGGCGTTATTAGCGCTTTATGTTATTGTTGTGTGTCATAAGCCTGAAGAATAAAGGGAGTCGATAGATTCGATATTAACGGGGTTAGCATTATTAGAATAATTCAGCCGCTTTGTGTTTATGTATGTTTCCTATTTGCGCCGCTCTTCAATTTAAAAAGTCCTTTAAAATTTTTCAACTGCTGGGTGGATTCCAGGCCGTGCAACACCGGTTACTCGAGCACAACCGCCCGGCGCTGTAATATAGCGCTGCGCCGCGGATGCCCGGGAGCAGTGAAGGATTAACCCTCAGCGTCAGCACGCACCGTTGCAATACCGGCGCAATCTCGGAGGCCACGCAAAAGGAGGGGGACTTCGCGGACGCGCCGTAAGATGGCGTAGCGTGTCGAGAGAGAAGCGCTATAGAGGAGCCCGGCTTCAGTGCACGGTTCATGCATAACGCTTTTCGGTGGTGGCCATACCGTCTGCCACTACATTGCTTGAATGCTAATCGCTCCAACGTCGACAGTCATCCAGAGATCATTTCTGCCGGAATGGCTTTCTTTTTATTACCGTGGGAAGATACGCAGCATTTAACATTCTTACATTATCAAATCTTCCTGTGTCGCCTTCACTCCCATATAAAAGCGTACACGAACAGTTGAATATGTTCTGGGATCTTTTGCGTAGCTGATTCTTGCAAGTCTGCCTGCGGCTTTGTCTGATTGAGAAGCGCACGACGAGCAGTGGAAGAAATAAATAACGTCGAGTGTGTTGGCTCGACCAATTTATTCATGTTTTCCATGGCTCTCAGCAGTGGGGTTCTATAATAGATCTTCCATGAATGGGTGCCAGCTACCTTCGCTTAGATCATTCGCTTAGACCACGAGACGATACAGAGCTCTGTTGCTTACTAGCGCACAGCACAAAATGGCCGACCGAATCGGCATACTTGGAGGACCGATTCTGCGCGAGAACTTTCACTCTGTCATTGAAAACAAAGAGCGTAGGGATGACGTTGACTATAGTTCGCGTGAACAGACGAGAAATTTTGAATCAATTTTTTTTTTCGAGGTAAGTTCCAGGCAAACAGGTTTTTTTGGTGATCGATTTTTTGCACAACTCCGCCGTATTGCTTCGGTCTCCCCAAGGTGAGAATATTTATGTCTTTTTCTTATGTGCAAATTTGATTTTGAGCCAAAGCATTGGTAGTCATCTACATAAGGCTCACTATATTTATCTCTCTGGTCTGTAGCTGGAGTGAGGAAATGAATCTGATAGTGCTCTCACTGAATTTTTAATCGGCCTCTTTATGCTATCCTTAGAGCGTGCCTTTCATCTTTATATTTAAGCATAAGGGCGCGTATTCCGGAAATGGGGCCCATTTGAATTGCAGTTCTGCTATTCGTTATTTTAAGTAATTTCTCTCTTTTTCATTTCGGCTTCTGTCGGTTTTTTTCTATCGCCTGTGCTGTATGTAGCTTCGTTTCTAAGACCACCCATCGATTCGCTCAAAGTTTATTGATGATATTAAAGCGGCTCACGCCCAGACCTTCTGGGGCCAGTTCTAGTTGCTACCGCTAAATAAATCAAATCAAAGAAACAGGCGATGCTTGCACCTCCTGTTGAATCTTCTCTTTGGACAGGACAGACAAAGCACTGGCCGACGGATGGTCTACGCGAATATGCTGCTCCATGTGCGCTCGTATCGTTCTTCTTCTTTTTTTTTTTTGTTCTGACTCATTTGCATTTCCAGGGACACCCGTCGTTGAAGTGATTTCGCATTTGCTCTTTGAGCACGCGTTAAAAAACAATGCTGACAAGCTTTTGTGAAAGAAGAGTTTGTTCATCCCCACGTCGAAGAGACACTACGATGTCGAGGATGACGCGTTTTCAATTGAATAATGAGCAAAGGCATCTGCAAAGCAAGAATCGGCCGCAGCTATCATTTTCCCCACTTTTCGTTTGATTGCTATGGTCGGCGGATAACCTTTTGCAGCAGCATAACAATGCGGGAATAGACGGACATTCAAATAATAATAATAATAATAATAATAATAATAATAATAATAATAATAATAATAATAATAATAATAATAATAATAATAATAATAACCCTGTGGCTATTTCTTCGTACGACTGAGCTCGAGGCTGAGGGTTGGTTTCAACGGCTTCAGCGGCCGCATTTTCGCGGGGGCGAAAGTAAACAAAATTATGTTGCGCTTATATTTAACTGCAGGTGGCTGAAATTAATCCGGAGCACTCCTCTAGAGCGTCCCTCATTTTCGCAGCGTTGCTTTGGAACGCTCAACCTCGCCAATCAAATAATCAATCAATCAATCAATCAATCAATCAATCAATCAATCAATCAATCAATCAATCAATCAATCAATCAACACACATCGGCACACAAACGGCACACATCGCAGGGGACGCTTTCCCACCAGACGCTACGGCGCAGCGATCCCGTCAGAGGCGTCCCGCATCGGACACTGCACCTAGGAATCGCGCTGTGAGCGGAAAGAGGAGCCGCGACGCCTGAACACGAGGGTTCGAGAGACGCATGCTGGAAGTCGGAAGGGGAGAGAGAGGGAGAAAACTTATTAAACACAAGGGTATTGGGAGGCTTCCTCGCACCGGTCCCCGCACGGCCCCAATGCGCTCAAACGAGGCGACGGGGAGAAGCGGGCGAGTGGCGCGCCAGCTGTCGAGGCAGAGCCGTACATTGCAAGAAGGGGGTCTTCTGTGTTTGCCGCAAGATGACTCTGCGTGTGCACCAAGCGCAGAAGAAATGTAACGGAAACGTACTTCGCTACTCGTTTAACTGCTGCTTCTGTAATTTTCATGCTCATAATTAGCGGTATACACCGTAGTATAGCTTACTACAGCAAAGTGTGCGGCCAGCGCAGTGGTGCACTCTTCACGGTAGAAGCACTTGGCGACGTAGATGCCTGCAGCAGTCTTCTTTTCGCTGATCTACTCATCACGACGTGGAAGTCATCGTCCGACGAGTCGTAGCTGTCCGAACATATCTCAGTGGCCTCGCTGTCTGTATCGCTTGACGCACTTCCACGTTTCCAGGGCGCTAGCCGACTTGACGGCTGCACATCAGGAAAGTCCTCGGAGATCTCTTCATCAATTGCCGCAAGCAGGGAGCGGCAGCTCCCAGAAATGCAGGGAAACAAAGCGAAAAAGCGGAGACAAAAGAACAAGCGTTCTATCAAAGAATAACATCCTCTTCCCCTTCCCACTTCTGCGTCTTCTCCCTCCCCCCAACGTAGGGTAGCCAACGAGACTATTGACTGGTTAACATCCCTGCCTTCCTATATTACTCGCTTTCTCTCTCTTTCTACGTCACGTTTCCAAGGCAACACCGCATTCACTAGAGGCGCTCTTGTCGCGCTTTCAACCATCGAACTCATGGCTTAGTGGTATCGTCTCCGTCTCACTACGGAGACCCTGGTTCGATTCCCACCCAGCCCATCTTGCAAGTTGTTTTTATTTATGAATTGCCTTCCGGGATTTTTCGCTCATGGCCAACGCCACCGACACCGGCTTTTCTGCGATACGAACTCCTTAACGCTGTCGCGTTAATGAGCGCTGGAACGAATCACGCCCCTAGCAGCTCGTTTGCGTCATTTTTATATGCGGCGTGATTTGTCGGCACTCAGCCACGTCATGCTCATCCACCGGCTGAATGGGCAATCCGTGAACACCGCTCTACTTGAGCGGGCGCAGGTGAAGGTAGTGCGGGCAACACGTAGTTTGCCTTAATTCTTATTGCGATAGCTGCTGAGGGTATTTCAGGCATATTTCTCGGCTCGAGCCCCAGATATGTCATCACATTGTTTATCAGTGTGTTTCCTCTGCACAAGCAGTCGTCATAAACATGCGCAAGTTTACTCAATATTCGATCCTGTTTGCAGTGGGAACCGTCGTTGCCGTTTCCTCGTCGTTGTTGCTGCCGTGGTGGCTGTCGTCGCACCTATGCTAGCGTCGTTGTTGCTGGCTAGGTCGTTTCACTGTCTATGTCGCGCTTTGGGTGGCCTCCTGTAATTTTTCATGCCCTATGTTTTGAGCTTTCTTCTAGTACAAGACATATTCGGACCAACAAGATCGAATGCAGGCGTTGTTGAAGTTCATTTCTTGTCGTGGCAGTTGCAAAGGGAGGTTGCCTGCTCCTGATTAGATAGGCCTGTCAACCTCGATGATTCGAGTGCCTTGTTGCATCCTAGAAAGAACATGGAAACCGCATTTACTTGTGGTACTCATTTTTTATCATCCCTAACTTAGGCTGCCAGCTCCGAATTTCAGTAGCGCTAGTTCTTACCAACAGTTAAAACGCGAAACAAAAAATCGCATGTTTCCGTCAAAGGTCGCTTGGCCTAGGAGAAAATTGCAGCCGTCATCATACTAGCGATTACGAGCTCAAACTTTTTAGCCTCTCCTTCTCTAACATTCCCAAGTAAATGATCTCTTACGCGTGCTGGCCGTAGCATTTAAACCGCGAGGCGAAGCTGTTCCGCCGATCGGCAGGCCTTAGCGGATGATTTGACGAGAATGGCGGTCGCAACATCAACGGCCGCAACTGTAAGCTGTCCGAAGCTTTAAGCAGATGGGATGCTCTAATAGTGTTATACGCCGTCGTTTGGGGCCTTAGTGCGGCTGGTGCTGCTGAAAACGTCAGTGCAATGTTGCTTAAACGATGTTCAACCGATATATCTATGTGCGTTCCTATTACATGCTGCAGTATCGGTTAGTCGACGTCAACCATTACTATCAAAGTTTCATGATTTTCTTGATCAAGTGCTGTTTACGTAGCCATCGCAAACTGTCGAGAAATGACATAAACGCGTGGACAAGAAATTCTAAGATAATGACTTCCTTACTTAGCCCTCCCCAAATCTGTCTCCTTTTCTTGCTCCAGAAGGTACGCTCATGAATGGTGTTTCTCGTTTGCCAGTGATGACAGCCGAAATTGATTGAGTCACAAGCAGTGCAACCCAAGTCCAAGTACCTGCTCTATTGCATGAAATCTACCATAAAAACTGCAATGTGTATAGTAGGTTTCATGCTGTTTAAAAGTAACAGAGCATCGTCTTGTTACGCCGCCGAAGTGATAACGATTAACTAGAAGGTTATACATGAGACGGTTTGGCATATACTCACACATGTATTGGCATTTTCTCTCATACCGATCGTCTTGTCCGACGGCTGTCAATGTCTCTTACTCAAATGTCCATGAGGTTAGTGTCCCCAAAAAACCCAAGCAGTGGGTGAGCCAGACATGAAATCGCAGGCTGTAAAGTTTTTCAGAACGCGAATCTTGAGCCACGCAGACGGCCTCTCGGCTCTCGAAAAAAATGCGCTTAGAGATGCGTATAATTCAAGATATATAAGATAAGTGTATGAGATGCAAGTATTTGTTCCTAAATTAGTGAACCCTGCGGGGAGGTAATTTTATTTTATTAATTTTTTCTCTTTGTCTCTTTTTCTTCTTTTCTCTTTGTCGTCGTTTTACTCTATTTTACTCTACTCTTAGTCAAGTCTCATCTAGTCAGCAGTTTCCTCTTCCCTTCTCTTTTTCCTCTCTTTTTTTCTGTGTTTTAAAGCGTAGCTTTTAGGCGGCTTTTCCTGCGTTGAGCCTCGGCCTCTGTCGGCGTCCTCGGCCTAAGCGAGCGAACGGGCACAGCGAAGGATGAAAGAGTGAACGCGGAGCGCACCGGGGGATGAAAGACGGTGATAGCGAAGAGAGCGCGAGAAGGAAAGCGGAGGAGGAGGGTATGGCGAAAGGGTGAGGAGGAAAACAAAGTGCCGCACGAGACGCGCTCCACGGCGGCGACTAGGCATGCGCCCACTGATGCCACACATGGAAACAGTTGGCCTCGGACCCACAGCGCATGCGCTATACTTCGCCTGCGTGGCCCCCGCCTAGAGAATGTGTTCCGTCACGCGAGCCACGTGTTCCAGTGTTGACGCTTTCCTTCTGAACAGTGAGCGACGCAACCGGCGGAAATGGTTCGTCTGCCGCTGCTGCTGAACGAGCTGCCCGAGCAGAGGCTCAGCGCCGCCGCCGAGAGGACCCTCTCGTTGAGAATGAATTTCTTTGGCACAATATATAGCGAATTGAAAACACCTAAACAGCTGCACTCAAAATTCGCAATAGGGAGTATCGTAATCGTCGGTGAATTTTTTTTTTATTCCTTCCTTCCTGAAGACGGGACCTCAAACATTATTTCTTCTATTTCTATATTCTTTTGGGGCGTTACCTTCAGTGACCAGCCTCACTGTGTGTGACCTGTACTGTGTGTTTTGCTTAATTCTCTGAGATTTGGCATCTTGCTCTTTCTTTCCTTTTACCTGCCCTTCTTCCTATCTTCCATTCCTGTCTCCTCCTTTCTGAAGCGTAGGCAGGCGTTTGCTTTTTACTGCGCGGCGCTGTACGATAGCGTTGAAGGATTCATTGAGTGTTCCCTTCTTCTATAAATTTTTGTCATCTGTCTATTTCTCGGTTCCCTTCCCCCATCGTAACGTCCGGGTGGACGTCCCTTTCTTATCTCTCTTTCTTTTCTTTCTGGGTGAATTTAGGAATTGTGCCTGTTCCTCAAAGCATCGCGGTGGTCCGCTGAGCCTTCTCTCTCCTAAAAGCTTACAAATGCTGCTCGCTTCATAAGTCCGTGCACATCGACTGCGACTATTTGCCACGCCAGACCTCTTTGTAGATTTTTTTCAGAAATTGACATTTAAACACATATGTCTCTAACACCTTCGCTGCTAACTTCTGCACGCTGTTCCACGAGTTGGTGCCAGCGTGGCGTGAATCCACGATGTCGCGCTATGTATCCCCTCGCCCTCACCTCCGCCCCGCCGTCCCTCCGTGCTCTCGTGAGGCGAGTCACGGGAAATGTTTCGGCTCGAACAGGCGTCCCTGAAGCGTAATCGATATTTCCAGGTTTTGGCGTGGCCGCGCTATCGCGCGTGCTGCCCGCGTGACCCGCCGCTACACAAGCCTCTCGAGACACGTTTACGACTCGGACTTGCTCTTTCCTCGCTCGCTCCGCCCCGGTGTTTTGTGGCGTCTGTCGGTGGAAAAGACAGGGTCGCCACCACGGCGGGTGTGGAACGTGAGTCGGGAGCGTTCCCGCATAACGCATGTCGCGCGCTACGCAAGAACGCTCCCAGCTCACGTCGGCAGCGGCATCAACGACAAGCGAGAATGCCCATCGACAAGAACAACAATGGTAATAAATAACTAAATAAATAAATAAAAGGAAAAGAAGAGAAATGGCGGCAACCGGCCGTCAGGCGTGCTTCTTGCTCTTAACTTCAGAGGTCACAGCATCTAGAATACGAGGTGAGTTAGGCAGCTACACCGAGTGGAAGCGCGTACTCTGGGGGTTTGCCATCCATCGTGTCAGCAGCCACCGAATGCTTCTGCGCCTGCGCCGCAGTAGGTACAGCGCATTGTGTGTGTCGCGGACGATATTTTGTTTATTGAGCGCGCAACGTTACAGCAGCACCAATAGACCGGCAGACGTCATTTACAGCAACGTTACCCAACCGCGACAGCTGACCGACAAACACAGTCTCATTTCCTGCCTGCTTCAGTGTCTAAAATACCAAGCCAGCTTCCGTGCGCGGAAGGAGGTTGACGTCAGTAACTTAGCGCGTACGTCGCAATGTTTGTGTGTTTACGAACCGCGAGAGCCCACGTTCTGTCCGTGCTGTAAGTGACGGAAGCTACGTTTCAGTGGACAAGTGTGTTGCGCAGAGCAGTATAGGCCCATGAACGCGCAATTTGTAGTCACCACACGCGTAACAACTAATTCATTTAATGTCACGTTGCCCCAGCGAGATTTTAAAGCGAAGTGCGAGTGACCGTGGCTAAAGTATGCAGGGGCGCACGATGCGACAACCAGTGTTGCCGATGCCTAAACGGCATTTGTTACTCCGAAGAGTGTTGTAAAGCTCTTTTGCTTTGAAAAGACGCTTTATTGAAATCTACAGGTATTGTTATAAGTTAACTTCAGCAGACTTCTTTAACGTTTCAGCAGTAACAATAGCGGAATGCCACAAAGTAATACAGCATAGGTCCTTGAAAACACAGCTTTCCACAATAATGAAACATATATCCGGGGTCGTCGCCTGACCGAAGTATTGACTCCGCCAGCATAAGCCACCAAGATGCTAGCAGATGTTCATCGCGATGCGGTAAAAACTCGAAGTGCGTGCGTTCAAGAGAGCGAGAGCAAGGAGAGGAAAGCCGGTTTGCTACCCTACACAGGAGGTAAAGGAAAGAGGGAATATATATATATATATATATATATATATATATATATATATATATATATATATATATATATATATATATAATAACTTCTTTATTTCCATCAGTGATGGAGGAGACTGCGGGTAAAAGTCGCTTTGGGCAAGCGACTTGACTAGAGCCCGCAGGAGAGCAAGGATATATATATATATATATATATATATATATATATATATATATATATAGAGAGAGAGAGAGAGAGAGAGAGCATTGAGTGCACGTGGGATGATACACAGGGAGACTCCGCAAAACTCTTGGTGTGTTAACATGGCATGTCGAGTGCGCCGATAGTTTTGCCATTCCAAGCGTCGTTACCTCGCAAATTCGAGTCTATAAATGAAAACATCTCGTGAATTCACGTATAGTCCTTGCCACGTAGCGAAGTTACGTCCCTTGCTACGAAGAATAACCTAATCAAGATGTGACCATGATTTAATTTGTCCCAAACGTCCAGTCCGGTTGTCACCTCACGCTGCCGTTTGAGAGACTGCTGATTGGCGTTAGCGAATGCCCAGGTCAGGCTGCGTTTTGCGGTTCGACTGTCAGACCACAATAAGCTTCTCATGAGAGCTTTTCGACGTGTCCGTATAACTCCAGCTTCATGTTTCACATGCAGTTAGGTCTACAGCAATTCGTTTTTGGCGTGGGTCCAGGTTCTACTGAGGGCCGTCTATAAACAGTTCCATACATCCAGATTGTTATGACGGCCGCGGCACTAAGGGCAGGTCAGAGATGTTAGTACCTAAATGTCACCACGTCTTTTACTAAAACATCTCCCGTTTTCTTATTTTTCTTTTTTTTGCCTACACAGGCACTTAAAGCCTTGTGTTCGCCATCACCTGACATGCTCATGCCTAAAGCCTAGCCCTCCGTTCACTTTATTGAAAGAAACAAAAAAGGGAAGAGACGTGGTCACCTTACAATGACAACGGCTGCTTCCTTGCACACCATGTTCGAGTGAACTCGATAGCTTAATGCGCGTACTCCTGATGAGATTAAATTTATTGACGTGGCCGGATCAGTTCGGGAAAAATATCCCCTTTAGGCTCAAATGAAGATAAGCTGAGAGATGTATCAAATTTACACAACTTTATTTCAAGGCCCTGGACACTCCACTACAGTGAAGACAAGGTCATAGGTTGTTGCTTTGTTCACTTTAGTGAGCCCTCATAATCGCACAATGATTGAGCTTCTATTCGTTGTGCAGTTAGCCATGTTGCGTTCTCGTACAAAATAAATTTTTCCTCCGGATTGAAGTACGTAGAGGCAGAATTTAATTATTGGCTGCAAACATTATGAGACTGGTAAAAAAAAAAAGAAAAACATTATTTCGCTTTTGCTGCTGTTGCACAGTGCTTCGAATGTACCGTCAAGCACAGTAGTGACTTCAGCAATGCAGTTATCAGTCGCTGGCGCTCCCCTTGTTCCCTTCCGCCCTTCCTTGTTTGCACCAAAGCGGGACGAAGGCGCTTCTCTACGCACGTATGCGAAACGGGGTCCGCTATCTTGTGCTGTTTCGCCAGGTTCCCTTGGTCCAAGGAAGGAACCGATTGCATCCTCACGTTCAACAAGTCAAGCGGCATCGACGGACACCACTCCCACCTCGGTACGTCGAATTTTGACCGCTTTCTCGCCTGAAAACCGCCGTTAGGCATAGCTCCTGTCTGAAGTGGTCGGGGCCGGACCGGCCCGCGACGCCACGCCAACATGGAAGTCGTCGTGGATGGGACGCCCATCACCCCCGAAGACCTCGCAGATAAAGGATGGCGCACGCTGCAGCGCGACAAACGTACCCAATGCACGTCGGCGACAAGTTCGCCCCGCGAGAAGGCGAGCACGGCCGGAGTCGTTGTTAGGCCTAACCCGGCGCGACGTCCCAAGCACCCGAGGGAGCCCCCTATCCCTCCGCACTACTTCAAAGTGGTGTTGCGAATCAGCGGTGGTTTTAATGTGTCCGGACAACGCCCATCAGCCGTCATGGAGGCATTGTGTGTTTCCACGGGACTGTCAAAGCAAGCTTGCGGCAAGGACATGGTACGTTTGGACGCTGTCGGCAACTTCGTTGCCGTGGGTACCGAGGATGGGGACCGAGCCGACAGTTACGCGAAGCTATCGACGCTAAAGGTGTGAAGTCAAACCTATCCGATTAATGCTTACTTCCCAACTGAAGATCAAGGGAAGGGCATTATTCGCCAAATTCCTCCGCACCACACCCAACAGCAAATTCAGGAGAATCTGTCCGAGAGCGGCATGAATCCCGACATAGTGGGGTTCCGCCGTCTAGGCGAGTCCGAAACCGTCCTGCTGGTCTTCAGGAGACAGGAAGTTCCTCATTACGTCATGTACGGCGGGGCATGGCACCGATGCAATTTATTTCGGCGCAGAGTACAAGCCTGCTTGATTTGCTACCAGACCGGGCATCGAGAAGACGTCTGTCCGAATCGAGGCACGACCAAGAAGTGTAGAGAATGCGGAACACCCGACACGACCGACGGGCACGAGTGCACGCCACATTGTCTATTGTGCGGCAAGAGCCACGTCACGGGAAGCCGGGAGTGCCGGAAGAAGTTTGAGACCCCTTTCATCATCCGCCAGCGCCGACGCCAGCGCCGCGATCGGCAGGCTCGAGAGCGGGAAGAGCAGCTTCATCCACCACAGCCACGGGGTGACGACCACCGCAGCCGGTCTAGGGAGAGGCGCTCGTCGTCAGCCTCCTTCGCGGACGGGGAGTCGACCGGTGACGGCGGCACCACGGCCGGAAGACGTCGGTCAAGCAGCCGGGGTCGGAGCCGGAGCCGAGGTCGGAGCCGGAGCCGCTGCGGCCGGTCGAGATCGCGGAGCGCCCCGAGGCAGCAGCCGGGGAGCCAAGCCAACCGTGGAGGCTGGGGCCAACAGCAGCATCAGCAACGAAACCAACAAGGAGCCCAATCACAGGTGACGTCCCAAAGAAACTGGGCCAGCGTAGTGGCAGGGAGGGGGAGCGAGGTGCATCCCGAAATAGTTACACTTGACACAGTTAAGAGTCTACAGCAAACCATCCAAAACATGCAGACAAAGATCGCACAACAGGATACAAAGATCCGCGCCTACGAGAGGGGTTGCTTCCCACAACCAGTGGACAGGGACCGACACCCTAGCACGGCAACTAGCGCCCTATCAGTTCCCTCACCGACTTCGGTGCCTATTTGCATACCAACAACTACCGAAAGTGAAGAGTCCGATATGGACTCCCAGGGTCCACCGAACAAACGAAAAGCCAGCCTCATTCACAGGACTCCCACTACAGCCCCAATTGAGGACGCAGACCTAATGAAACGCGTAGAGCAACACGTTGAACGCGCGGTAAAGGCGGCCATGGACGCCATCCTTCCTGCGATTTTTGAACGCTTCCAGCAGTTAGAGAACCGCATGACGGCACTCGAACAGAACCACAACACGCTAGCCGCACAGGTCGCACAAATCGCACAATACATCCCAAAATTAGGGCCCGTCCAGCCGGAGCAGACTCTCCCTCACCCCGCGGTCGTTCCTCAGGTGGCACCCGTCAGCGCAGCGGCGGTCCTCCGCCCATCCCGCCTGGACCTGGCCGTCCACACACTCCCCAACAATCAACATGGCTGTAACAACCAATAGCACCTATCACGTGTGGCAGTGGAACTGCCGCGGATTCAAAAAGAAGAAGGCTAACCTTCACCAGCATGTTAATAACACGGCACAGCAAGAATCATACAAACCTGATATCATAGCGCTACAAGAAGTCAACATGGAAGCTGGCCTCTCCTCTTACAGGGCTTTCCATTGCCGTAACAACTCCAAGAAAGTCACTACGCTCGTTCGCCGAGAACAGGTGACGGCGATCCACGACATCGAAACATCTCCCCCCTCGGGCATCCCCCACGTTTTCGTGGAGATCATCCCAACGCGCACGTCAGATCCCAGCCTATTCATCCTCAACGTATACGTCGCCCCGCATGCAGACCCGAAGCTCGATGCGATTTTTCGCTCGGCCCTCAAAGTCAGCCGCGACTGCCCCCTGCTCATCGTTGGGGACTTCAACGCCGGTCATACTCTGTGGGGATACCTGGGCGACACCCGCAAGGGTAGACATCTAGCAGAAGCCGCGCAAGAGCTGGGCCTCACGCTAATCAACGATACTACCACCCGCACCAGAATCGGCAGCCGAGGTCAGGTACTAAACGTAACAGCGCAAACATTTAAGACGAGCCACACAAAGAGAAAGACACGACACACACTGGCGCTGACTAACAACTTCTTTTTTCCTTCCATCGTCGATGCATTTATATACCTAGGCCACATAATCGCGCAGGCGCACAGAATGCATTACTGACGTCAGCCATCTTATCATATACGCAAACGTATGAAATCAAATTCTGATTGGTGCAGGGACAACGATGTGTCACTGATGCAATTATTTCCTTGTCTTTTTATGTGATAGGCCTCTAAGGCAAGCCGCGCATGTTCATTCTTGCTTTTTCCAAGGATAATTGTCCGATCAAGTCGCGCCTCACAATTGTTGCAAGAGTTTATATGCGCAACCAGGTGCGCTCCTTTATCTACATTTTTGTTTACTTTTTGCGCATGTTCCCTGAGTCGCTCATTTACGCAACGCCCTGTCTGGCCAACGTATGTCTTACCACAAGAGAGTGGAATGCCATAAACCACGCCGACAGCGCACGACACGTATGAGGCATCATGCCGGATTTGGCATCCTCCTCTGTTCTCTCCGCAGGTGCGGGAACATAGCTTTGAAAGCTTGTTTGGCGCCGAAATTGCCAAAGGTACGCCATGCCTGCAAGCAACTTTCTTGAGTTGATGGGTCACCTTATGTATATAAGGGACCACCGCAGGCCTACGCGTTTCACGTTCGGCGGCCGGCCTTCTTGTGGTTTTATTTCTCTGGATCAGAGCTTCAACCACTGCAGTCAAGAGCGACATAGGGAACCCAGCTGCCAAAAGTCGGCTGATCTGATTGTCAAAACTTTCTTGCATCTTGTGTACACACGACCTCTTAAGTGCCAATTCTATACATGACGACGCAATACCTCTTTTCACAATCTTCGAGTGCGCAGACCTGAAGGACAACAGTTCCTTTTTCGCACGGGGTTGATAGGCCCAACACACATGGCGTTCACAGAATTCAAGCTTCAGTTCCAAGAACTGCAATACACTGTTTTGTGGACTCTCGTGGGTAAACGTAAGACCTTGTCCATGTATCTTAAAATCTTCTAAAACATTATTGATCGTATCCTGGTAGGACGAGTCAAGCGATAAAAATACCAAAAAATCATCGACATATCTAAAAACTTTTAAAACTTTCCGCTCAATAAAAGCATGGTCTAAAGAATGGTCCACACTAGACAAAAAAATATCCACAAGGACGGGAGCAACACATGATCCAATACAAATACCATTCCGTTGTAAATACGGTTGGTCATTAAAAACAATAAAAGTAGCTCTAAGGTAATATTCTAAAAGACTTAAAAAATTTCCCATGTAGGACTTTCAGTGGGAAATTTTTTAAGTCTTTTAGAATATTACCTTAGAGCTACTTTTATTGTTTTTAATGACCAACCGTATTTACAACGGAATGGTATTTGTATTGGATCATGTGTTGCTCCCGTCCTTGTGGATATTTTTTTGTCTAGTGTGGACCATTCTTTAGACCATGCTTTTATTGAGCGGAAAGTTTTAAAAGTTTTTAGATATGTCGATGATTTTTTGGTATTTTTATCGCTTGACTCGTCCTACCAGGATACGATCAATAATGTTTTAGAAGATTTTAAGATACATGGACAAGGTCTTACGTTTACCCACGAGAGTCCACAAAACAGTGTATTGCAGTTCTTGGAACTGAAGCTTGAATTCTGTGAACGCCATGTGTGTTGGGCCTATCAACCCCGTGCGAAAAAGGAACTGTTGTCCTTCAGGTCTGCGCACTCGAAGATTGTGAAAAGAGGTATTGCGTCGTCTTGTATAGAATTGGCACTTAAGAGGTCGTGTGTACACAAGATGCAAGAAAGTTTTGACAATCAGATCAGCCGACTTTTGGCAGCTGGGTTCCCTATGTCGCTCTTGACTGCAGTGGTTGAAGCTCTGATCCAGAGAAATAAAACCACAAGAAGGCCGGCCGCCGAACGTGAAACGCGTAGGCCTGCGGTGGTCCCTTATATACATAAGGTGACCCATCAACTCAAGAAAGTTGCTTGCAGGCATGGCGTACCTTTGGCAATTTCGGCGCCAAACAAGCTTTCAAAGCTATGTTCCCGCACCTGCGGAGAGAACAGAGGAGGATGCCAAATCCGGCATGATGCCTCATACGTGTCGTGCGCTGTCGGCGTGGTTTATGGCATTCCACTCTCTTGTGGTAAGACATACGTTGGCCAGACAGGGCGTTGCGTAAATGAGCGACTCAGGGAACATGCGCAAAAAGTAAACAAAAATGTAGATAAAGGAGCGCACCTGGTTGCGCATATAAACTCTTGCAACAATTGTGAGGCGCGACTTGATCGGACAATTATCCTTGGAAAAAGCAAGAATGAACATGCGCGGCTTGCCTTAGAGGCCTATCACATAAAAAGACAAGGAAATAATTGCATCAGTGACACATCGTTGTCCCTGCACCAATCAGAATTTGATTTCATACGTTTGCGTATATGATAAGATGGCTGACGTCAGTAATGCATTCTGTGCGCCTGCGCGATTATGTGGCCTAGGTATATAAATGCATCGACGATGGAAGGAAAAAAGAAGTTGTTAGTCAGCGCCAGTGTGTGTCGTGTCTTTCTCTTTGTGTGGCTCGTCTTAAATGTTTGCGCTGTTACGTTTAGTTCAGAAGTATGTACCAACTAGGCCCAAATGAAGTGTTGCTGGAGGTCAGGTAGACACTAACCCTGACCTGACGTTCGTCGTCCACTCGCAAGACTACGCATGGACGAACACCGGCGAAACTCTGGGAAGCGACCACTGCATCCTTCACACGGAAATCTATGCACGCGGCAAGCGTCGGCGGCAGCATCGCTTCTCGGTTACTAACTGGGACAAATTCCGCGAGTCCAGAAGAATGCGAGCCAATGAGGGGTCCATCGCCAATATCTCATCCTGGACGAGCCAACTGCTGGCCGACGTGGAAGAGCATACGGAACATCTTGACCCGGAGGACGCCCCGGAAACCACCAACGTCGACAGCAGGCTGCTCCACATGTGGCAGGCAAGATCGAGCATGCTCCGGCGTTGGCAAAAGCAAGGGAAAGATAACCAAGCCCTAAAAGAAAGAATCACTCGACTCGATGCAGAGATCTCCGATCACGCGACCGAGGTCACCCGGCACCAATGGTACCAAATATGTGATCGCATGAGGGGACGCCTCAGCTCAGCCCGGACGTGGCACCTCCTACGCCACCTCCTGGATCCGGACACCACCAGGGTCGAAGGCAGAAGAAACATGGCCAAGTTAATCCACAGGCATGCTCAGGACCCGGGGACGTTCCTGGCAGAGATGCGAGACAAGTACATCGGCCCGCAACTCAAGACACCGTTACCTGCGGCCTACCAGGGCCGGCCGAACGCGCACATAGACGAAGACATTACGTTCGCTGAGGTGTCGGCAGCCGCCTACAAGCTGCGGACGAACTCGGCGCCGGGTTCGGACCGCGTTACCAACAAGATGCTACGCAACCTGGACGAGGCCGCAATGGAGCAGCTCACAGAGTTCATGAACGAATGCTGGAAGACGGGCGCCATCCCGGAAGAGTGTAAGACGTCAACGATCGTCTTTATACCAAAACCAGGCAAATCACTCAATGCGGACAACCTCAGGCCGATTTCACTGACATCATGCGTCGGCAAACTGATGGAGCACGTGGTCCTAGACCGTCTCAATGAACACGTAGAAGATGGGGACGAGTTACCCCACTCTATGTTTGGTTTCAGGCCACACCTGTCCTCCCAAGATGTGCTCCTTCAGGTAAAAAGGCAGGTGATGCAACCCGAAAGTCCGGCGGACGCTCGCCGATTCCGGTGCCTCCTGGGCCTCGACCTGAAGAAGGCCTTCGACAATGTCGCCCACGCAGCGGTGCTCGAGGGCCTGACCCAACTGGGTGTCGGAAACCGTGCGTACCAATACGTCCGAGACTTTCTCACCGACCGGAAGTGCCGGATCAAAGTCGGCGAACATGAAACTGAATTTATAGAGCTGGGGAGTCGAGGCACGCCGCAGGGATCAGTCATCTCCCCTTTTCTCTTTAACGCGGCGATGCGCGGGCTCCCGGAACTGCTGTGCTCTATCCCTGGGCTTCACCACAGCCTTTACGCTGACGACGTGACGTTATGGGCAGCGGCGGATGATCCACAAGCTCTTCAAGAGATCATGCAACGCGGCATCGACGTCGTACAAGCTTATGCGGAGTCAAGGGGCCTGACGTGCTCACCGGAAAAATCCGAATACCTCCTGATCAAGCCCAGCAGGAGTAGCTGTCCCAGGGGATTACCACGGAGAAGGCGCTTCCTTGAGCTTAAAGTCGGAGAACTTACCATCCCGGAGCGCCCCAGTATCAAAATATTGGGGCTAGACTTTCAGAACACGCTGCGCTGCGGGCTCATGTTAAAGAAACTCCAGAGGGCGACCAACTACACACTACAGCTCATTCGCCGGGTGGCTAATCGGCACCACGGCATGGGCGAGGGCGATCTGCTTCGACTTGTGCAGGCATACATAACCAGCAGAACCATGTACTCGACACCATATGTCAAACTCGCAGTCACAGATTTAGCCAAATTAAACACCATGATCCGACGAAGCACAAAGGCAGCCTTGGGCCTTCCGGACCACGCGGCCACCGCAAGGCTAGAGGCCTTAGGCATGCATAACACGATCGAGGAGCTCTTGGACGCTCACCACACAGCCCAAGTCCGTCGTCTCTCGCTAACCCCGGCTGGCCGCACAGTCCTCCGGAAGCTCAGTCTCGAGGCTATCCCCGAAATTACAGAGTACGTTACGATTCCGCGAAAGGTGAGGGGGCATATTTATGCCCCACCTCTACCCCGCAACATGGACCCCGAGTTCCATCAGGGCCGTCGGCAGGCCCGTAGTGAAGCCATTTGGCGACGCTATGGCTCGCAAGATGGAGTGGTCTACACAGACGCAGCCAGACACCCTCGCGGCGACCTCATGACTGCGGTGGTAGCTGATCACAACGGAGGACTGCTAGAACATACAACAATCACGGCTGGCCGAGTGGTGGAAGCGGAGGAAACCGCGATTGCCATGGCCATGCATGCGGACGCAAATACCGTCATCAGCGACAGCAAGCAGGCCATCGGCAATTTCGTCCGTGGTAGAATTTGCAAACAGGCGTACCATGTCCTCACACGACGCCCCCTAAGCGGCTTGAAAACCCTCGTGTGGACCCCCGCTCACGCGGCTGTGCCCGGCAACGCGTCGGCTCACAGTTTGGCTCGAGATCTCGCGCGCCGAGCCTCGTCCGCGGATGCGGACGGCGTGAATGAGGAGGAGACACACGAGGAACCCTGCGAGACTTATTATGAAATAGCCCATCGGTATCGCTTGAGGCGTCGCGCGCTCCCACCACCGGCCAAGCAACTCGACAAAACGCAAGCGGTCGCGTTTCGGCGACTTCAGACAAATACATACCCACACCCAAAATACATTAACAAAATCACAGGGGGCAGGGAAAGCGACAAATGTAGGCTCTGTTCAGAAACAGGAACACTCACACACATAATGTGGGAATGCACCTCGCTCCCGTTCTCTCATCCCCCCGTCAGCAGCGAGACTGACTGGACAGCCTGGCTCAGTTCCGGGGACGTCGACCGACAATTGGAACTGGTGGACTGGGCGGAAAAGGCCAAGGAGGCCCAGGGCCTTACTTGAGCCCTAACGCTCAGCCACGTCCCTCTTTACCCTTCCCCCTTTCAATAAAGTTTATCACCACCACCACCAAAGCGATCATATTTATGGTCTACTCAGTAGTTATCTGTGTTCGCTTTTAAGTGACTTTGATTCTGTGCCAACAATTTTCTCCCTTTCTTTTAAATGCGGCTAGTATAGTTGTGGCAGCGTATGTTTCGAGCTGTTAGCCACAAAATGAAACATTAATGAGATGCGGCCTCACGGCTAGTCATATACCAGGTGTTCAAAATTAAGCTTTATGCTTTTCTTATAATTAGGCACTGGGAGGCACGCAAATGCCACCTGTGCAAATAAGTTATGTGGCTATGGGAACACAAAGTGAGATTATAATTATCGCTTTCAGCAGTTCAGTTAACTAAAATTGTATATTTACATATTATTGACTGCAGTAAGCGTGTATGTTTGCATTCAAATGTTAGAGGCAGTCGTGTTTCCGCACAATTTCACTTGGAAGAATTCTTCTAGCATGTCTGTGCGCTGAGATATCCGACTCCAAATTTTAATTGTCGTTCGTGTACTAGATAGTGAGGATCGGCGTAAAGCTCGTCCCTGATGTGACGCGGCTGTTGCGTGCGGAGTTTAGTCTGACAACAGGGCAGAGGCAGAGGCAAAGATGATAACCGTTCTCCTTCCCCTCTTGGCTGGCCTTCGCGTGCCATCCAGCGCCTAATTTTAAGAAAACTGTAAAGGTTAATTTTGAACACATTGTAGTTAAGCTTTGTTGCAACAGAAGGAGGCAATTACCGTTATTGTGGTGTGCGGTGAGATGTTGTGACATCGTGTCTTTATTGTCAGAACTGCTCCCGCATTTAGAGAAAGCTATCCTAATCTGCGAGTATGTGAGGCTAATATGATCTGAAAATATTAGCCTGTGACGTCTTGTCTGCAACGTTGGAAATGACTCAAAACAAGTTTCCCATTTCTAGACTGACTCACAGGCACGAGTGCACGCGCGTGCAAGCTCAGAGAGAGAAGAAAGAAAGTCCTTAGAAAGAAGTTTCCTCCAAAACAATTACAGTTTTTGTCTATGAATCAAAAGCGCACTCCCGCCCTATAATGTCCACTTAATGGAGCGTCGTTTTACTTGTAATCTTCAACCCTAACGGATATTTCGTTACCTAAGTGATCGCTTTGTTTCCTTTCCTTTGCCTTCTTCGAATAAAACATATTGATAAAAAGATATTCCTAGATTGGAGCGACGAACGAACGACCGTACTTATAGACCCACTTCTTGCAGGGGCGGTACAAGACTTTCAGTGGTTTTCCTATTTTTCCCTCTCTGAAGTTGTGCGAATTCCTTTCGCCAGGTGTCAAGTTTCCGGAAGACAGTTACGCGGCGCAGGGGAATTACGATATAACTAGCTTGAATTTTATGCGAAGCATATTACGAGGGCTCAACCCAGCTCCTCAGGCGCGGCGGTGACCATGAAATCACGTGACACCGTGACGTCACGACAGAGGAGAAGTGGCTTTGGCTCAACTCTTGCAAGACGGGCTGGGTGGGAATCGAACCAGGGTCTCCGGAGTGTGGGACGGAGACGCTACCACTGAGCCACGAGTACAACGCTTCAAAGCGGTACAAAAGCGCCTCTAGTGAATGCGGTGTTGCCTTAGAAACGCGCTGTTTCTAAGGCGTGCGTCTCTTGCTCAGGCGCACATTTCGTTGCCGCGCCGAACGCTGCTTTGCTCGACGCTCACCGCGTCCAATGCGGGGCGCGTAGTCGCTGCCCTGTAGCCCATTGTCTTACACCCCTTGGCGGGTCGACGGGAACGCTGTCGCGTTCCACTCTTGAAGGCGAAGAAGTAATGCATGAGTTGTTTCTTCGTCTAGCCGAACCAAATATAGCCAAGCAACAGCAGTTCACCAGGCTAAACAGTGGTTCAACAACTAAAATAAAGGCTAGTATGCTTCGCATCCTGGGCTTAACCTTACCTAAGCCACAGCCATTTTTTTTATCTTTGTTGTCGTCTTTATCAAATCTCGCGTATATCCCTAGGTATGTCGCCCGCGAAAGGGGATCTGCGGGCAGCTTGGAACGCTTGGTTTATTCTGCTCTTTTCAGATCATACACGTTTTGCATTTCAGCGTCCCGTGGGCCGAAATCACTAGTGTCGTAATTCTAATTGCACGTCGAAGCTTTGCGGGTCTGAGCCCCACTTCCCGTTCTTCAAAGGTCACAGCCGCAGCGAATAATCCCCAGCGCGCATATTCTCGCAGTTTGCGAGTTTAGTGAATGAGTTCTGCGAAAAAAAAATGTAACGTGAGACCGCAGGCAGTTTATCGCTCTCCCGGCGCACATGCATGTTTCAACTTTGTTTCGTTTGCACGCTTTTTTCCTTTGTCTACTCTTGTATGAGGATGGCTTCAAATATCAAGCGCCACGTTTCAGTTATTTGTGTTTGAGTGCTTAAGTGTTTACCGACTAGGTGGTTTTCGTGCAGATTTCTTTTTATGTAAGCGGCTACAGCAAAAAAAAAAAGAAGGAATACACATTTTCCCGATGCGAAAAGTGCAAGCGCCCTGCTTTGCGAAAATTGTGTAGTTCGCCCTTTTCAAGCAAACCTCGTTTTTGCTACCGCTGACGGCCGAGCTGAGCTGTGACGTCTGAAGGTGTGCCGAGGTACGGCCTCTGTGAGACCCTCGAGACCTCGACGTTGGTGCTCGACATGACTTTGAGGCGCGCGCGTTCCGAGCCTACATGCAGTACACTGTACACAGTGCGGGGATACTTTTGTGTAGCGAAACTACACCACGAGTGGAGCGGATTGTCTGCCACCCGTTCGTCTGTTTTATCTGCCGGCCACCTTTGCTTTGCAAGTTGCGTGTGTGACCTTTTCTTCACTGGACGAGGACGCGCAGGTGTTGACGTGCCACGTCCTCGCTGTGAAAGTGGTTTGCGCCAAGAGGTCAGAAGCGTGCGTCTGCTATCGCACTGTTCTGGGGATTTAGGCAAGAAGTGTCACTCAAGTTTTCCCCGTGTGGCATTTCGAGGCAGGCCCAATCCGTGGTCAATAACATCCCCAGCAATATCCGGCCAAGTAGTTATATTCTCCTTTATCGTATTGCAGGTAATGCCTATAGTTAACCAAATCACAGCCGTACTACGCAGAGAGAGAGAGAGAGAGAGAGAGAAAAGCAAGAAAAAGGCAGGGAAGTAAGCTAGATGAACTTCCAGTTTTCTACCCTGCACTGGGGGAAGTGGACAAATATCCACTTATAAGGATATATATAAAGGGACGAATAAAAAGAAAGAAGGGAATCGAAGAAAAAAAAAACGCTAGTTGAGTGTACGGTGAAGGTGCAATGGCCATTATATAATTGGTCGCTCACGAGGAGGATGAGGAGTGTTGCAAACTGATGATGGACCTAGCGTTGCAAAAGCTACCACCAATTGCGCCTGCAGAGCGCCACATATATGGTGTGATGGGCTTCTACCGAAGCCCGACACAACACGTGCCGGAAAGACTAACGGCGACAACGGAACTCAAACGGCACGCAGAATGCTGCGCGTCATCCTTCCAACTTCGCCATGCTAGCCCAGCCACACATCTTCCCGCCCACACTTCCCGCGGAGGGATTTTAGGAGGAACCAGGACACCTCTCTCCTAAATATCCAATGTCCTTGCGGGAGCAAAATGTAATATGCGCGGAACAATTCTACGCTTGAGCCTCTCGATATTAGCACTTTCCGCTCTGTATCAAATTCACGAGAGTCGAGGCCTCTCGAGTTCTAGTGACGATCTCGTTACATTTGTATGCGGCAGCGACGTGCACGCCTGTGTTCCAAACATCTTCGCTTCCGAAAACGGTCTCGAGTCCAGCCGGTTTAATGCTGTCCGGATATGTCCACGCTGGAAGCCATACCGGGAACAAAAGCACCAAAGCTGTCTTACAGTCTATTTGCTCCCGCAACAGTAGCCTCAATACTGCAACGAGGCTTCTCGGTCGGCTCTTGAAGGTGGCAAAGAGGAGTCGATACCGGTGTCGGCGACAGACGCCACTAAAGCAAACTTCGAATTCTCTCACGGGACACCACAATCTCCACGTGAAATACTCGAAATTTTCAAAAGAACTGGCTGCACCACTTAGACTCTTCTCTCCGCCTTCGCATCCCAGCCGGACTCTGCCGACGCGAGGCTACCCTGCTTTGTCGAATATTGGTACGAGCGGCTTTTACGAAGTATCTTGTTTTGGGAGTCGAATGGGCCGACGACGCCTCGTGTGATGAATGTGGTAGCGAGGAGACTCAACACCTTCTCTGTGACTGTCCTCGCTACAATTTACTGAGACAGTGGCTCGCAATCGCAATAGCGCGCTTGATCGAAGACTTTCAGCAGAGTAAATAATTTTTAGGATGCCGATATCACAAGCCATCGCAGTGGAAGGCGACGATGGCACTGTTGCTGTTTTTAAGGACAACAGACTTGGACAAACGGATATAGCCTGAACTGATGTTTGCAGTGCCACAAGTGCTACTGTGCTGCGCGGTGATATACGGTGACAGTGATCGACTGTGATTGTGTATCTGTGCTCTCTAGTTTCCTGTCACTTTATCTCCCCCTGCCCTCCCTTTCCAGCGTAGGCTTGCAAACCGGATTTCCCCAATGGTTAACCTCCCTTCCTTTCCCCTTTCTTCGGTCCCTCTTACTCGCCTCGCTCTCTCTCCAACGAGAAGCGAGTAAACCTTTCCACGTGAGTACTCACTATTTGTCATATGAAGCAAGACATATCATGTTACACTAACCGCGCAGTCTTCCTGCTTCCTCACAGTAAAGAGTGGCTGCTTTGTTCCTTTTACCATAGAGAGGGAGTGCTGCTCAACGCGACTAGGCCCATAGAGTCTTGCTAACTTTTGTGCAGAAAATTGATTTGGCCTCCCGTTTATAGAGATCTTTTCCGTGTTCCTGCTTTCTTTCTTATTTCTTTGTTTCCCTCTTCTCCTCTTTTCATTCTCTCCTCCCCACCAAAGAGTAGGCGGCCGTTGTGTCCCTCTCGGTGGCAGTTGCTGCTTGCTCCCTCCCTGCTGCTCCCTCCTTCGTGTGCTTGTATGCTTCCATAAATAATAATAATAATAATAATAATAATAATAATAATAATAATAATAATAATAATAATAATAATAATAATAATAATAGACTGTGCGGTGGTGGGACTGCCGCTGTTCTTTGCGTTCTTCGTTGACAGTGAAATTTCATAAATCACTTACATCCGCTTTTACCGTGGATATGGAATTGCTAAATTCCCATTTCCCTGTGCTACCACCGCCGTGCTATCTTTGATGTTTTCTGTGTTTTTCGTTTTCTCTTCGGTATAGTATTACGGCAAGATGCGAGCGCTGTGTCTTTTAATGTATCCGAATCATTTTCCTTTGGATAACGCTGTCATTCGACTAAGAAGTCGGTTGTTCTGGTTAGTTCTAACAAGACCACTGCCGTGGGGCTTATTATGTTTCGAAGATAGAAAACGTCGAAGGGGATGCACATGTATGAAATACATTGGCCTGGAAAAGAGATATAAAGGTTTAATGATATAAAATGCAGAGAGGTCTGCCGTATGCACATTCTTCTAGTCTGGCTGGGCTGGGGGAAGTTGAAAAGCACAAGAATGAGGGAACAAGGCTGGTATAATGTAAAAATATTCTGATCTGTATTTATTCCAAATCCGCCATTAGCCCTCCTTGATAGGTCAAAATGGCTCGGGCTCTGCCAATATGGGCGTTGCGCCCGCCCGTATGGGCTGGAGCCGAACCATTCTGACCTGTCATGGAGGGCTAATGGCGGATTTGGAATAAAAAGAGACTGAAATAATTTTCCCTTAAAGCGGCTTTAGATGTCTTACGATGACGACAGACGGAAGAGGCATAGCGCATAAAGGGCAAGTCTATTCGTAACCTGCGGTCCAAGCAATCAGCCGGTTTGCCACTTCAGCTCTAGTCACGACCGGTTAGGCTGTGCTCCCACTATTTGGTCTTATAGTCCTTGAACAACTACGCATACAGGGGAATGGCAGGAAAATTATTCTTTTCATTTGTCTGTTGGTGAAAGCTTAGCTTTAAACAATAACCGCGAGCCCCAAACTCTGTTTTAAGCCTAGGTGTCTCTGAATTTTTGAGAAGCGTTGCTAAGGAACCACGCAGGAATTGTGCTCGCAGCCTTTGCACAATGAACGTAAACTTTGCACAATGAACGTAAATGCGGCGTCATCGTATGTTTGTTCTGTGTGTTGCGTGAGCAGCGGGAATTAAAAATTAACATAAATCTCGTCATTCCTGCTTGCCGCGATTGCAACGTGCGCAAAGATCGTTCCTTTACAAAAGTGTCTGTAGAAAATCATTTTGCATTTCATTTACATCTTAACCGATTCTCGGCTGACGGGCAAATAATATTATGCATTCTTTTCTGCAATGGTGGTAGAGCCCCTCGCCCAAAACTGTTACCTGCCAACATTTAACATTTTTTCTTGTAAATGTTGGCAAGTATGCAGATCAATAAACATCATGAACATTTCTGTTTGTCCGAGGCGTATATCATCCTTAATGCGACAGTGGAGCTTGCTTTTGCGCCAGTGACGCACACGGTCATGGTCCAAGGATCTTCGCTTCTGAAAACGGTCCAGTCGATTCACTGTTTTCCGAGGGCTCACCTAGTATCCGCAAGAGGGCTGGTCTAGTACTTCGATACGGAATTTAGTCTGTGAATCTTCAATAAACGAGCAATATATTAACGCGAGAGCGTTAAGGAGCCCGTGTCGTAGGAAATTCGGCGCCGGCGTTCCGCGTCCGGCGTAGGACGTCGTTTCGGCGAAACAATTTTTGAACCACACAAACTCAGGCCTTCAATGTGACGCAAGGAATTGACGGAACTAATTGAATACTCAAGCCAAAATACGTGGAGAAATCGTAAACTACGACTTACACACAACTTACAGACATGATAGCTCTCGGACTGTAATTTGAATTTACGAGAAAACACAATCCTGTTCCGTGAAAAAGTCGAACAAACCCCTTTTTCCAGCCTTTCGACAATGCATAGACCGCAGATGGCGTCCGTCATTTGCGTACGCCGGTGC
Source organism: Dermacentor albipictus (assembly GCF_038994185.2). Classification (NCBI taxonomy): domain Eukaryota; kingdom Metazoa; phylum Arthropoda; class Arachnida; order Ixodida; family Ixodidae; genus Dermacentor; species Dermacentor albipictus. Next base: position 8,723,297 of record NC_091829.1, on the reverse strand, counting down.
GTGAATATCCCAGAGTCCACGGAGTGGCGCACTCGCTTCCATGAAAAACTTCCAGATGGCTCTCGCCTCCCCCGCATCGCGGCCCATGCAAAAGGCCGCGTCTCCACCAGCCCGCCTTCGTGCTTCGCCTTCGCCGCGAGCGTTTCCCGGTAACTATTTTGGTTAGGTACGCTGCAGTTGCCGGGAAGCGTGAGAAGCAGTCAGGGATCTTTGAATACTATCGCGTTCCACTTTTAAAGGCGAAGCTTCAGCGTCCTCCATATTTTCGAGTAATGAAACAATTTTGTATGTATTTCGCCAACTGACAGTATTTTTTGGCTGCGGCTGAAGTATCTTTCAAACTGTCATGTTAGCAGGCTTTGCTGCTGCCGTTCCTGATATCAAGCGCGTGCTCGCGGGACACGCTGTAATAAGATGATGATTATCAACCAACGCCTTATTTCGCTTGCCGCGTGCGGACCGTCGGAGGGCCGGTTTAGGACACGACGGCCCGCGCAGTCGAACCAACCGTAACCCACGCTCCAACAACGTTCATAAAACAGACACCCGGCTGGCGCCTTCCGCAGGACGAGTTTAAGGTCGTCCTATATCGGTCCGTGTCGCCTGCGCGCTATCGAGGCCGTGCGCGGACAATGGGAATCGGCGAACAATATAAGCGCCAATAGCTGACACGCGGCCAAACGCCGGCTGCTGCGGTCGGCCCGAATGTGCGGCCTTTCGCTGTCGTCTACTTGGTCTCGACCTTTCCGCCGCAGGACCGCCGCCCCCGTGACGTCGTCTTCGCGAGGACGAATCCGTACTCGTCGCCTGTGCACTGAGGCAGCGCCTCTGGAAGATGAAGCTGTGATCCTTTGGGTCGCGTCGCCGCCGTTTGTAGCCGCTTCGTTCGCTGAAAAGATCTATGTACTCTGGAGCGAACTGAGACGGAAGCCCCTTACGTGCTTATTTTGAATTCATGGCATGTGTATGCGGGCTTTCTTATTGTCCTTTATTTGTCGTATTGTGGCCGGCTGAGTACGTTGTGTTCGCTTTTAAGCTTAACGGGCGTTCCCGCGAAACCGAGATCAGCGAAACAGCAGTCCCCGCGCGTATACATCCTCCCGCTAGAAAAAAAAAAAGAAAACACGTTTCTAACGTTTGCTCGGTGATCAAGACACTGAAATTCAGAATCCAGAGTATAGAGCCGTACAGCGGCATCCGAGCTAACCAGTACAGGTGGTGGTGGTGGTGGTGGTGGTGAATTGTAGCAACAGGCGGGTTTAGCCTGGCGAACAAGGCCGGCAATTGCTCCGCCCGAGCGTCTCGCACAATACCGCTGAAGGGTTTCACCATGTGTCCTTCAAACCAGTCTCTCTTAAAAACTCGATGAGGAGACGTGAAGTTTCTTTTCGGGCTATAACTGATCCCGCGGGAAATATAAGGTGTTGCAGGCGCGCATGCGGAAGGTTCTTGCTTTGTAGATTCTTCAGGAGAGTGTCTCTTTCATCTTGGAATTGCTGGCAGGACCACAAAAAGTGCTCAATGTCTCCTGTCTCGTTGCATGCCGAACAGTTCGGAGAATTGATTCGCCCCGTTTTAAATAACCAGGCCGGTGTATTTGCAGATCCTGTCCTTATTCGATATAGAAGTGTGGCTTCCTCTCGGTGCAATCGCTTGGTTACGCAGGGCATATGCGGTGGAACCCAAAGCGACGCAAAGTGATTTCGAATGTCAGATTTTTGCACTTGATTACTCTTTGGGGCCTTGATTTTGGGAGGATGATAGAGCGCGGCGTATGCAAGCGCATCAGCTTTTTCGTTTCCTGAGATACCAATGTGGGAAGGAATCCATTGAAACTTTACTGTGAAGCCTTTGTTGTTGAGCTCTTTCACGATGGCTAGTGATTTGCTAAGAAGAGATCAATGGGCATCATTTTGTGCAAGCCTATCGGTCTTCACGCCAGTTCCACGGATATGGTGGGTCGTTAATAACCTTGCTGGAAACTTTCGACCAAACAAGCCATTTGAAGCCCTAGCATTGAAGTTAGGCAAGACACTCGCTTGCCTTGCGAATGACTTCGCTGCAATATACTCTTCCGGAAGGTCAGCTGGCACAACCAACCCGCCACCGCCGCTATCGTCGTCTATAATGGATGCTCCTTTCACACTCAGAGAGCTGGAACTAGCTATGAGCAGCCTCCGACGTCGCTGTGCGGTGGGACCTGACCTCATCAGTAATCAGATGCTGACTAACCTACCGGTTGACAGACGGCGTGATTTGCTGGCATTTTTTAACCAAGTCTGGGCCAGTGGGGCTATCCCACATTTATGGAAGGTAGCATGGGTGGTACCGGTTCTGAAGCCTGGAAAGAATCCTGCAGCTCTGGACTCATACAGACCGGTATCACTGACCTCGTGTGCAGCGAAGCTAATGGAGAAGATGGCGTGCACAAGACTCACTTGGTATGTCGAGGAGGGTCGAAAACTACCATCGTGCATGACTGGGTTTCGGCAGCGTCTAAGCGCTCAAGACAATGTACTGGACCTTCTAAGCCACATAGAGCATTACAGTGCGGATGGCCTGTCGACACTTGCTGTTTTCATGGATGTTTCTAAGGCTTACGACTACGTGTCTCAAAGAGCCATCATCAGCCAGTTGCAAGTTATAGGCGTCACGGGTCATCTCTTGCACTTCATACATACGTTCCTCAATGATCGTCGCATCAGAGTTCGTCTTGGCGACACGTTGAGCGATGAAATACGTATATTTCGTGGTGTGCCACAGGGGAGTGTTTTATCTCCCTTATTATTTAACATTGCCATGAGTAGCCTCCCAACAGTACTAAACCATCGAACACCAGTGAAGATATCTATATATGCCGATGATATCTGCATTTGGGTCTCCGGCTACCAGCACCGCCGCCTTGCACGAATAGCCCAGGGAGCAGTAAAAGCCATTCAGGGCCACTTGGCAACGATTGGATTATCACTATCAGCAGAAAAATCATCATTCGTACTATTTCCTGGAGTGAAAAGAAAATCTACACGTTTGACGCTGAATTTGGACGGATACCAGATTCGACAAGTCACCAACGTCCGATTTCTGGGCGTTACCTTAGACCACAGGCTACTCTGGCGCCGCGGTGTTGACCACGTTGTGGCATCATCGTCACCCAGGCTACATGTGCTCAAGCGAGTCGCTGGCATACGCTGGGGCAACCACCCGACGTCCATGCTACGGCTACATACAGCGTTGGTTACAAGTCGAATCCTGTATCAGCTACCTCTGATGTCACCCTCAGACAGCCAATACGAGCGCTTAGAAGCCATCCACAGAAAAGGTATCCGACTTTGCCTTGGAGTCCCTCAGCCAGCGTCAAACAAGAAAGTGCTCTACGAAGCTGAGTCACGCCCTCTACGACTTCAGGCTTCCCAGGCTCTGATGATCCAGCTCCTACGATTGAGTGAGTCTACGCCCGGTAGAGCGCTCTTACGACGTATAGGTAACAGGCCGCGCTCACATTTTTATGCAGCATTGAACACGCTTCGCGTATTAGGATTGCGCTGCTCGGGACAAAGGGAAAGGATAGAACCACCCTGGACATTCGAGGACATCATATGCAACTTAAGTGTACCACGATTGCAATCAAAGAGCTGCATTCCATCTGCAGAAGCCAAGTCATTAGTCCTGGAACACCTGAACACGATTTACCCGAGTCACCTACAAGTATACACAGATGGCTCTGTCAAGGCAGACGAAGACCGCTGTGCAGCTGCATTCTATATTCCCTCTCTAAGATATACGTGGTCTGGCCGTCTGGACTGTATAGCCTCGTCGACAGTTGTGGAAGGCGCAGCAATAGCTTCTGCTCTGCGCAAATTAAAGACTTTGCCTCCGCAGAATGTGGTTGTCCTTACGGACTCAAAGGCCGCATTACAACAAATATACCGTGGTTTGCCATCCTTCAAGTTCCCACGCAAACCAGTACAGGAAGTTTTTGTGAGAGGCTGGTCACTTTAGGAGAGAGTACCAGTACAGTGAAAACGGTGGCCTGCAAGGCCCTGAAAACATATTTTTATTTTACTTTTGATGTGAACCTTAGATCTCCGAGTGCAGCCACTCGTTTGCCGTCTTGAAGGGCCGATCTCGCTGATGGTGCAGACTACAATTATGTGGGTTTTAGGTTGCTTTCAACCTTAAATCTTGCCATTAGAAACACCCTGTCGTACTTATCCTAAATGTTAGCACTACAGCATATAATATCTACATGACGGTTCGCTACACAACAGTTACATTATTCACACGACCGATCTCTGCAAATCATGAATGCTTAGCAATATATAGTCGTCAACTACAGTTGAGCCTGCAAGATGTGAAAGTTTGCCATGTAGCATGAAACAGGGGAAATATTTGCATATATATATATATATATATACATATATATATATATATATATATATATATATATATATATATATATATATATATATATATATATATATATATATATATATATATATATATATATATATATATATATATATATATATATATATATATATATATGTGTGTGTGTGTGAGGCATGACCTTAAAGAAGCTAGCCAATGAAGAGGTTGTTTCTATGATTGAATGACACAACATCTAAGCCGCCCACCGGAATACAGTCAATGGATATTTAGTCCACGCTGTAGAAACTACGAGACTTTATTGAACAGAACACGCTATATATAGCGTGTTCTACGCGGTTGGTGGCAGAGGTTCCCCTCGGCCGGTTTATAAGCTATACTGGGTGTTTTTCTTTCTTTTTTCTTTTTTAGATTATACACAATTTTTCAAATCGCCTGTGGCCGATGGCGTGGTTCTGGTCATTCACCTGATTTACTCTGGGGTGGACATTACTCGCACGATAAATCGACATGCGTAATAGACTAATCAACGAAGAATTACTAATTACGTTTTTATTTAATTACTTTTCGGCACATATTGTAATTTACGCATTGTGGTCATTGAGTTCGCAGAGCGTATCTACTTGAAACAAGTTTTCCGCGTGACGCCAATTTCGAGGTACTCATTCCTAATGTGCGCGAAGAATGCGACATGGGCATTCCAATTGCTTTTGTGCTTCAGTGCATAAAGTGTGGGTTTTGGTAGAAAGCTAACTTGACCAATAGCGCATTTTTGTCACAAGTTTCACAGCACATATATGGAAGCCCATGGGATCCTTAGAATTCGTTCCAAGTGGATACGCCTTGGAAGCTAACTGGATACATCTTGTATATTGCAGTATGTGTCGTCATGTAAATAATAAAAAAATATAGTAAGGCACTTTTGTTAATTGGCCGATTGTCTGCTTCGATTGTACGTTTGCGTAATGACTACCGTTTCGAGTACTTCAGCTCAAGCACTACAATTAAGCTATCAGCCACACGTGCTTATTAAAACTCCTCTATGATATTTGAATAAACCACAGGTTATACCTTACATAATAATGAGTTTTATGGAAAGAGAAGTAAATAACTTTGTCCCTGACGATATAATTGCGGACGTGCGGAAGTGCCCACGGTGTCCGAATGATAGGGGGAAAAAAAGAGTTATGACGGCCGTGTGGTTGTCAACAGCGCAAAAGGCGGGCAACGACACCTCACGATTCAAGTCCTGTCTGCGTCCTTGTCCATCTTCGGCGCTGTTCGCTTATATATATATATATATATATATATATATATATATATATATATAGAGAGAGAGAGAGAGAGAGAGAGAGAGAGAGAGAGGCTCAGAAACAATCACAGCCGTTCACTATCACCGCAGGCTATCACAGCACAGGATAACGTTAGGCACCATGAACACAAATTTCGCGTGGCTGCTAAAAAAATAACAGGTCGCGGGATCGAATCCCGGCTATGGCAGTCGCGTTTCGGTGGGGGCGAAATGCGAAAACAATCGTGTACCTAAATTTAGGGGCACGTTCAAGAAACCTAGGTAGATCAAATGTCTGGAGTGCCCCACTACGGCGCTCCTGATAATCAGATCGTGGCTTGGGCGCGTAAAACTTCGCAATTCAATTTTTCTATGCCGCAGTCTGATTGTTGTGTTCATATAGGAGGTTCATATATATACGACGATAATGGAAGAGAAAGCAGTCTACAGGAATTCGAAATCCCAAAGGTAACGCCAGAAGAAGTAAAGAAAGCCTTAGGAGATATGCAAAGGGGGAAGGCAGCTGGGGAGGACCAGGTAACAGCAGATTTGTTGAAGAATGGTGGGCAGATTGTTCTAAAGAAACTGGCCACCCTGTATACGCAATGCCTCATGACCTCGAGCGTACCGGAATCTTGGAAGAACGCTAACATAATCCTAATCCATAAGAAAGGGGACGCCAAAGACTTGAAAAATTATAGACCGATCAGCTTACTGTCCGTTGCCTACAAACTATTCACTAAGGTAATCGCAAATAGAATCAGGAACACCTTAGACTTCTGTCAAGCAAAGGACCAGGCAGGATTCCGTAAAGGCTACTCAACAATAGATCATATTCACACTATCAATCAGGTGATAGAGAAATGTGCGGAATATAACCAACCCTTATATATAGCTTTCATTGATTACGAGAAAGCGTTTGATTCTGTCGAAACCTCAGCAGTCATGGAGGCATTACGGAATCAGGGTGTAGACGAGCCGTATGTAAAAATACTGAAAGATATCTATAGCGGCTCCACAGCCACCGTAGTCCTCCATAAAGAAAACAACAAAATCCCAATAAAGAAAGGCGTCAGACAGGGAGATACGATCTCTCCAATGCTATTCACAGCGTGTTTACAGGAGGTATTCAGAGACCTGGATTGGGAAGAATTGGGGATAAAAGTTGATGGAGAATACCTTAGTAACTTGCGATTCGCTGATGATATTGCCTTGCTTAGTAACTCAGGGGACCAATTGCAATGCATGCTCACTGACCTGGAGAGGCAAAGCAGAAGAGTGGGTTTAAAAATTAATCTGCAGAAAACTAAAGTAATGTTTAACAGTCTCGGAAGAGAACAGCAATTTACAATAGGCAGCGAGGCACTGGAAGTAGTAAGGGAATACATCTACTTAGGGCAGGTAGTGACGGCAGATCCGGATCATGAGACAGAAATAATCAGAAGAATAAGAATGGGCTGGGGTGCGTTTGGCAGGCATTCTCAGATCATGAACAGCAGGTTGCCATTATCCCTCAAGAGGAAAGTGTATAATAGCTGCGTCTTACCAGTACTCACCTACGGGGCAGAAACCTGGCGGCTTACGAAAAGGGTTCTACTCAAATTGAGGACGACGCAATGAGCTATGGAAAGAAGAATGATAGGTGTAACGTTAAGGGATAAGAAAAGAGCAGATTGGGTGAGGGAACAAACGCGAGTTAATGACATCTTAGTTGAAATCAAGAAAAAGAAATGGGCATGGGCAGGAAATGTAATGAGGAGGGAGGATAGCCGATGGTCATTAAGGGTTACGGACTGGATCCCAAGGGAAGGGAAGCGTAGCAGGGGGCGGCAGAAGGTTAGGTGGGCGGATGAGATTAAGAAGTTTGCAGGGACGGCATGGCCACAATTAGTACATGACCGGGGTTGTTGGAGAAGTATGGGAGAGGCCTTTGCCCTGCAGTGGGCGTAACCAGGCTGCTGCTGCTGATGATGATGATTCCACAGTCGCTTGTGTAGGCCTGTTACTGTTCGCTTATAAGACGAATCATAAGTTAGCCCAATCAGCCGCACGGCATTTTGTCGCTAGTCACGACTGAGAACTCTGAAATTTGAAGCGACGTAGATAAAACACGCAAATGGAAAGAAACATGGCGCTTTCTGCCTGCTCGCTGGTCTGAGTAATTTTGGCACTCGAGCTGTTAGTCTAGCTAACCAACTAGCCCAACTTTGTTTAACAGGGCACTATCGGAAATCTTTTACGAGCTGCGCTACACTCGTGGGCAGGCAATTTTCTTTGTTTTATTTATACTTTATACATGTTTTCTTAAAGATAACACGTTCAGTGCTTGCTGACCTTTTATTTTGTGGTGTTAGTTTAATGTCACCTTCGTCACCTTCGTCGAGGCAGCTGAGTATCAAGATGGACGGTGCTTTGCGGCGGTTACCACAGCAATCGCCTTGCTCCGACATGCTGTCAGCATCGTTACCCAAAATGCCGAGGCGGCTGAGGAAATGGCCATCGCCCTGGCCACTCTTGACCCAGCCTGTCACACCATACTGAGCGATTCTCGTGCAGCAATAAACAACTACATCAAGGGTCGTATTTCTCAGCAATCACTTCGTATCTTACAACAAGCCCCGCATTCGCCTGAAAATCAAATCACCCTCGTCTGGATCGCAGCACACGCCGGCGTTGTCCACCCGCACCTTCCCAACCTCAACGAATATACACACTCCGTAGCACGAGGACTAGTCAGCCGTGCCGGAGGCGGTGCAGGTGCACCCGCAGGACGCGAACACCTTACAAGATACAACGACCTTGTGAAGTCATTTTACCTCGCAAGAAGAACCTTAACCACCCCTCACCGCAAGTTAAACAGAGCACAGGCAACCACCCTTCGCCTGTTACACACGAATATATACCCCTCCCTCACACGTTAACACACCATATACCCCGACATCTACCCCGCCAGACGTGCAAGGTTGGTTAAACTCAATCAGCAACACTCCCCCACATGCTATGGAGTGCAAACATCAATACCCAGACCTTAATCCCGTGACCCTCTCGTCGAGATGGCACGCCGCCCTGTGCAGCTCCCATCTCGACGACCAACTCTGGGCGACCCAGCAGGCCTACGAAGCGGCGAAGAGGCAAGACCTCGACGTCCCATCGTGCGAGGCCTAGGCCAAGCCGACTGAACTGCTGGTGCCCATTAAAGTTCACTCTCTCTCTCTATTTCACTAGGGATAAACAGCTGAAAGTCTATAACTGTTCGTGTCGGCCTTCGTTTCGTAGTATACCTGCCACAGTAAGTCTTTTGAGCTCGCGTGACCTCTAACTTGCCTCAGTTCATCGTAGGGATTCATTGCCTGAGACACGGGCTATTTCATCGCCAAAGAGGCGCTTCTTCGCAACTTCCATGTGTCCCATAAAAGGACGAAAATGTCTGGCGAACATCCTCGGCCTCTCCAGCTGATAGCCCGGAGACTTGATTGCTCGCTATTTTATACTTAGTGGCACTGTTCTTGTGGCATCAATTCACTGACGCGTGAATTTTTTTTTTATTCATCGCTCCACTCGCCGTCGTTCTGCCTGTACCAGCATTTCGTAAGACCACCGTAATGAGTCCTTCGCAGAATGAGAAGGCTCCGATAATTAATGGAAGTCATCCTCCCCTTCCCACTTCCCAATGTTCCTTTGAGCCATCGCCTTGTGGCGCCATTTAGCGATCGCGAAATAAAGAAGTACGAAGACAAACGTCCCAGAGCGTAACGCAATCAACAAAAGTACATTTCGCAACGGAAGTAGTACGGCCAGTGCCGCCCCTCCCCAACTCCTCCGAAATGAAGTCTAGAGAGAAATATCGTTTCCGCCTACGTCGTGCGCATGCGCCTGTAACATCGTCCTCGTGGCTTCTTTCTCGAGTGATATATTCGAACAAAGCTGCCGGCCAACTGACAGCGTTGGCCATCTCTCCTTAGCTGGCTGTTTTGCGATGAAATGCTTTAAAGTGGCTATGATCTCGGCTTAGATTGCTAGATGCGAAGCTATTTTGTGGGATGTACATGGCCTCCGTTCCTGATAGCGTAGTTGGGATGGCCTATTTTTGCGGAACATTCGCCTCCTTCTACATCCTTATACTCCTACGGGGTCTTCAAAGGAAGTAAAATTAATTTGGGACTGAATGAGCTTTCGGAACAAGAGTCTCGTCGCCAGTTCATCATGGTGACGTTGTGATTTCCTGCTGTGGGGAAGTTAAAAAAGAGTCATTAAAACTTCTTTCTGGGCGAGTTGGGGCATACTTGATTTGAACATTGTTACAGCGCTAACACATGCACCCACAAAGTAACAAGGACGAGAGACAGTGTGTCTCGTCCTTGTTACTTTCTGAATGCATTTGTTAGCGCTGTTACAATTTTCAGATCAAGTAAGAAAGATTGTGTCGAAATTTATTTGAAACGTTGCCGGGGATTTCAATCTCGAAAATCGCACGAGCTATCATAACCAGACGCTGAAGGGCACATGTACCGCCGACCTACGATCAGGTACCTGCTGTCGTTGACGCAGTAGGCAACGCTGGCGTCGCACATTTGTGCATCGGGACATGCCAGCTAGATTTGTGCGTAGTAATCGTTGGTGGCTTCCGCTTTTCTTTTTTTTTTAAATACGAAAGCATTATATGTCCCATGAGGCAGAAAATCCGACGTGATCAGGCTATGGTACTAAAGATGACCGAGGGCGTAAAGAATAAAAACACGTCAAAAATGCTCGGTTGGACGTCACATTTCTCAGGGAGCGCACTGTAAATAAAGTAAATTAATGCCTTTGAAAAGAAAATTTGGTAAGTTTCGATCTGGCTGGGAATCGAGCCCGGTTATCCGGGGTGCGAGACGACCACGCTACACCGACGCCACAACGGGTCTTTTTTTTTCTTTTGTGCGTTATTCATTAGAATGAATGAAATGATGTATGTACAGGAACTATCTACAATATTATAAGCAACAGGTGGTTATAAGCGATGACAGATATAAAGGTAGTACATACAAAGAAAACGTCAAGCAAAGCTACATCTTCCATTACAACAAAAACTTGAAAGGAGAAGTTAAACACCTAATCAAGCGGGACCTTTGAGCGAACTGCGATCTTCAGTAAGTTGTTCTTTCCGCATTTCGGTTTTGCACACGAGTTTTAGGCTGTGCAGGCCTTCCAGTAGGAATATATCGTATGGTACCTCATCACACGGAACAACAAGATATCGAATACTGTGAGAAGTTAGATAAAAATATTTTTGCAAATTTCTGTGGATAACATCCCAGAATAAACTTTCATCAGTACAATCAATAAATCAGTGTTCAGTAGTTTCAGGCACGTAACAAAGGCGACAGTTGATTGATGAAACGAAGATGTTCTTTTTCTGAGACCATATCCTAACCGGCAAGATTTCAGTGTGTAATTTCCAAAAAAAAAACGAGAAGTTTTTGTAGAAGGGGGAACTGGCATTTCGCGCGCTCTTGCAAGTAGACCCGGCCACAAAAGTTTACGGACCACGGGATCTCAGAAAACGCTTAATTCCCGAGCAGTCAGTAGCATTTTCCAGTAAAACTGTATACAACAATGCTGTTAGCATATTCTAGTCGAGGCCTGAAATGCAAATACCAGGCTGCGTTGTGAGTTTGTGGAGATATTCAGCTTTTTCTCAGATTTCGTGGTCCGTAATATTTTGTGGTCGGGTGTACATCATGTCCTGGTATTTTGATGTATACTAGGCGATAAAACGGAGCGGGAACATCGATATTAAATCTCTGTAAAGATTTTTTCGTGACACAGTTAATAAATAATGTTTAAAACAACAAACAGTCAGAAAAGCAATAGAAAAATAAACCTCACACATGAACCCCCATAAAAAAAGGTCTAGAAAGAAAGTTTGAAGACACCACTAATTCTGGCAGGACATAAACCAAGTTAACCTGCAAAGAGGCTCTTAATACCAGGTGAGAGCTATCCCGAAAGAAGAGAAAGCGCGAGACTAACTGTCGCACATACAAATGCACCAACCCTAACCTTCCTGCAATTACTTCTCGAAAAATACCGGGTCTCATAGGTTCAAAACTGGAAGACCACATAAACGTTGAAAAAATCCAGTGAAAACGTTCAATGTAAGGCCTTGCGCAATGAAGAACCTGAAAGACATAGAAAACTTTGGTTGCCAAAAACATGTTGCGGGCTTCTTTCCTAAATATTGAAATACAGTGCGGGACAAAGGTATTTGTGTAACGCTGGGGGGCTGGAACGCGCTCTCTCCAGTAGTATGCAATTGTAGGCATGTAGTGGAACTCCTAGATGTTTAGGTGGCACACAAGACTGTTCAATGCCAGCATAATGTGATGGTGTAATGGCCCAAGGTCCAAGCCGCAGTTCCGAGCTTTTAGAGCTGTTAATTTTGCACCGGATACTGTACAAAACTCTTGTATGACAGAAAGAGTTTCATAACCACGAACATTGCTGCAGTTCAAAATGCTCAGAATGGTTCTATAAGGGCGAAGAGAGGCGGGGCCATAGGACATCCGTTCCAAGGTTCTGGCTGATTAAAGGAGTGCCTAGTGCGTGCGTCGTTGAGCACGTCATGTCGCAGCTAATGCAGAGGAGGTGACATTATGAGTGTCTTGTATGACCGCAGTAGTAATACTGAAAATAGTAAATGGTTCATATTGATACTTTTTGTGCGCAAACAAACAGGGACGAAGAATAGGGGCAACACAAGGAATAAGGCAACACAAGAATAGGGCAACACAACACAAATTCTTCGTCCCTGTTTGTTTGCGCACAAAAAGTATCGATATGAATATGTTCCAACTAGGCCAACTCGCAGTTATGCTCCAGTAAATGGTATAACAACGTTAATTAGCATTAATTATGGGTAATTAGGGTGAATTAACGTAAACTAAGGTGAATTACAGTGAAGTAAAGTGATTTAAAGCTATCATCAGCTATAGTAAGGTTACTTGAGGTGGAGTAAAGTGAATTAAGGGGAAGCAAATTGAATGAAGGTGAATGGGCATGGGCAGACATGTAATGAGGAGGGAAGATAACCGATGGTCATTAAGGGTTACGGACTGGATTCCAAGGGAAGGGAAGCGTAGCAGGGGGCGGCAGAAAGTTAGGTGGGCGGATGAGATTAAGAAGTTTGCAGGGACGACATGGCCACAATTAGTACATGACCGGGGTAGTTGGAGAAGTATGGTAGAGGCCTTTGCCCTGTAGTGGGCGAAACCAGGATGATGATGATGATTATTATTATGATGATGATGATTTAAGGAGTATTAAGGCGGATAAATGTTTTTACAAATTAGAGCAAGGTGGATTAAAGTAGAATCTTGAATTTGGAGTAAAGTCTATTAAGGTGGGGCAAAGTTAATTAAGGTGTATTGAAGTGGATTAAGGTGGAATAAAGTGGATTAAAGATTTGAATGCGGAAGCATTGAAATCACGTCAGGATACTTAAGTGACTGTCATTTTTATTTATCCGTGCTTCCCAGGGGCTTCATTTATTGTATTGTCAAACACTGTTCAGCAATGCGGACGGACACTTTCCTTTAGTAAATTGTTTGTTTGGGAATCCACGGATAGTCTTCAAACTATTCGTGCACTATTAGACTAAGAACTTGATTTTTCGGAGAGCCGTGAGTCATTTCCGCGGTAAACGATATCAATTTTCTTACTCTAATTTGATTCGGTTGCCTTCCTTGCTATAGCCTTGTAGAAATTCTGCACATCTAATTACAAAACCTAATTTGAAAGGCAGCGTCCGCCCTTTTGTGGTCTTAATCCATGATAATCACCGCCGCATTGTTCGCTCGAAAGCATGGGTGTGTCGAGAGCGAGTTTTAATTGCCGAACAAATACAAGAAATGCTAGCGGCTAATGTTATCAGGCTCTCTGCTAGCCCTTGGGCGGCACCCGTCGTTTTAGTTTGGAAAAAATACAGCAGTCTGCGATTTAGTGTGGACTATGGGGAGCTAAATAAGCAAACTATACCCGATTCATGCCCGTTGCCACGTATTGACGACGCCATTGACACCATACGAAATTTAACATTTTTTTCGTCTGTAGATTTAAAAGCGGGGTATTGGCAAAGCAACGTGACTGAGGAGGGTAAGTGCAAGGTGGCCTTTCGTACACCATCTGCCTTGTACGAGTTCAACCGAGTGCCTTTCGGACTGCTCACAGCCCGAAGTACGTTCCAGTGTGCCATGAACATAGTACTGGGTCTGCTGAAAGATCGTGCCTGTGTTGTGTACTTGACGACATCCTGGTAATCGATGCAACAGTGGAAGAGCATCCGCGAAACCTCGACAAAGTACTGCAGAAGTTACACGACGCTGGACTCTGACTGGACCGCGAAAAGTACCAGTTTGGATTGAATGCTATATCGTACCTATGTTGCACCACGTCTCAGGACGGCGTCCAGCACCTTCCTGAAAGAATGGCAGCCTTAACGAACTATCCCAGGCCTACCTGTATTAAACTGCTGCAGGTATTCCTCGGAATTGCGTCGTATTTGCGCAAGTTCGTCTCCAACTTTGCGTCTACTGCTGCTCCACTCACGAACATACTTAAGAAAGGAGCTCAGTTTCAATGGGGACCTTCGCAAGATGCTCCTTCCTGATCCTAAAACACCAGCTGACGCAGAGTCCTCTTCTGTGCCACTTCCGTGAAGAATGGAAAGCAGCAGTGCACATTAATGCAAGTCAGGTTGGTGTCGTTGCAGTTCTGATCCAGTGCGACCCTGACGGATGTGGGCACGTCGTCGCCTACGCCAGCCGCAAACTCTCGGACGCGGAACGCCATTGCTCCTCAAACGAACTGGAATGCCTGCCAGTTGTTTGGCATGTAGACAAGAAGTTTCGTCACTGCTTATTTTGCCGACAATTCACCGCTTTAATGAATAACTTCGCTATTGCATGCATGTTCCCTATACAATACCTCAAGCACAAGTTTGCACGATGGAACGCTCGGCAGCAGGATTACACTTATGACATCCGACACCGTGCAACAGCACAAGGCTAGGTTGCAGACTATCACCAAACTTGATTGAGGAAGGCTCCCCACAAAACCGAAAAGGCTGGCTCATGTTCTCCCAGAAAGACGTTTTGAAGGCCCAACGTGTCGACAAAGACTTGGTGCCGATTATGAATTCCCTGACAGATAGGGGACGCAATTCCACGTTTATTTTGCGCGAAAGTGTGTTGCACCGTCTTCCTTGGGTCAATAAGGACGACGAACGCCATCTTCTAGTCATTCCTAGCTCCTTGTGCTCAAGCATTTTGCGTGCTGTCCATGATCCGCCCGAAGGAGGCCACATGGGATATCGTGACATCTTGCGCAATGCATAGGAGCGTTTTTGGTGGCCGAGAATGGATATAAATGTGCGTTGGTATGTCACAGGCTGTGAGGTGTGCCAATAGCACAAACGGCGTCCTGGGTGTCAACCTCGATGCCTTCTATCACGCCCCTGAAAGAATTTTCCCCAATGCGGGAAAAGATCACATCGGGCCTCTTCCAAGAGCAGCAGCGTGCAACCGATATATTATACTCGCTGTAGACCATCTGACAAAGTTTATAGAAGTCGCTGCCGTGCCTTCACTTGCCGCCAGCTGCGTCATAATTTAACAACGGGACCGCTTCGTATGCACACGCGGCAAAAGAGTTCACCACCACCACCACGACGAATCCTCGCCTACCCACAACTAGCTGGAGTTGAGCACCGCGTCGCATCAGCGTACCACCCACAAGCGAACGGTCTGACAGAGAAGTCGAACCAGACTATCCAAGCTCGACTCGCACCGTATTGCAGAAACAACAAGCCAGGTGAAGCCGATTGGGAAGAGCGCCTTCAAGCGGCTGCATACGCAGTTAAGGCATTATAGAGCTCCATCGGCACCTCCCTTACGAGATTGTGTTCAGCCAACTTCCAACGCTGGGTGCTACACTCAGCTTGGACAGGCATGTAAAAATGGGACGTTCCATTGCATGCCAGGTGCTTTGCCGTAACATCCGAACATAGGCCCGCAAGAGGATTGTGCGTGTCCCACAGGCGCAAAAATGGAGCTCCGAGTGCCACCGCCGCAGTCTGGTGCCGGAAAACAATATCAGCGTCGAGGTGTGGGTGCAACCTGTGTCTGAGTACGTTGGGTGCACTGTCATTGTCACAAAAATTAGGCGCGTAGTTCGAAGGGCTCTTCAGTATTAGCGCACGCGTGGGCGAGACCACTTGGCGTGTGCGGTACGTCCTCGGCGTCTGGCTCGCACGCACACAAGAGAAAGCGATAAAACTGCACCCTGCATGTGTCGCGTGTGAAGAACTGCGTCAATCGGCAAACCTATAGGGCTGCGGTGTGTTGTTACTTTAGTGGCACACCAATCGCAGCGTGGCCGAGTATAACAGAGCGGAGCTCAGGCTGGGCTGCTCGCTCGGCGAGCGCGAGAAAGCAGAGGAAGGCGAAGCGGAATAGAACAGCCACCCGATGAACGGGTGTTGTCTCTGTTTCTCGTTTACAAGATATATATATATATATATATATATATATATATATATATATATATATATATATATATATATATATATAATCTAGTTTAAGCGATATTCACCGACATCCTTGTCAACTGGAACCAACCGTTCTCTCCCATTAAACGAATTCTTGCCTGTACTCCCTCAACACTGCGCCTAAACTTTCTTTGTTGCCTATTGTATTTCTTTCTTGTACTACAGCGTATTATCCACTCCTGCTATAGCCCCAGCAGGGGCTGTAGTATGATAAATAAACGAATATATAAACTGCTGTTTATCGCTTCAAGTTTCCATCTTTGTTTGGATTTCGTATATATGACATGTAACAAGTGCACTTTCCTGTTCACGACCTGACGCGGTGCAGGTGTAACGTTTGTGAATGACACACGCGTTGTACGCACTGCGACGATGATTGATCCTGTGTAGGTTCGTCAGACGCCCGCGAAGTCCGAAAAACTACAAAGGTTGCATCGTGCACTGCCATTGTATTCGCGGAACAGCAAATCAACATTGAAGAAAGCTTCCATTTTCTCCAGCGCGGCCTTTTTAGTCAATGGCAGGTGAACCTTCAAAGCTAGATTGATGACGTGATTTCGCCTTTAGCCCCTTCTGTTACATTTAGGGGTAATCGAAGGTCCCATCCTCTCACTCGGTACATTCGTCAACCGCAACTGGCTTGCGTCGTGTTCAGCCTACCATTGGGATTTGTTTTGGGCACTGTTTCGTGAGTTGGGGGGGAAAGTGCTGCTTTTCTTCAAACTTTACGCAATCAAGCAATCCGACACAGTTAAGGCGGGTCTTTCAAGAACTCGTTCATTTGGTTCGTTGTTACACCGGTGCCTTGGTTTATCGTCGTCCGGACCATGCCACAGATGTAAGCCTGCGTTGCGCTTGGGGAATCGGTACGACGCACTGCTCATGGCACGTGTAGACTTGGCGGACGGAGTAATGGACCGCGTTCTTTCTCAGACTCGTAGCCCTGATTCATGCTTCCGATCAACAGGGCAGATCAGTAATGCACTCTGACCTTCAGACAGCACCGAAAGCGTGGTTACCTTGTTATAGCGCTGTCTGCGCTGCCTGTTGCTGAATTTCGATTTTTGTGGGTCTCAGCAATTCCTGTACGAGTCAGGGCAAGCACACAGCCGCCGCTCTCTTCTTGTGCCGCGTGGGAATGAAGATATAAGAAAACGTATTTCTTCAGAAGGTTGCCTACGGCATTTCGCTCCTATTGCAGCCCCGAAAGCGGCAATGTAGATTAAATATTCTATGTTCGGGTCAAATATTTGCCTTAGCACCATTGTTACCCGGGAATTTTCGAGAGTGCTTGAGGCGACGCAGGTCGAGTTCAGTGCGGGTTGTGCATAGTCATGCGTCATATTTAAGCACCCATGATTTCTTTATATTGACATGATAAAATGCATATGTTGCACAAGAATTGGGTGCGGGCAACTTCTTGTCTCATGAAGAGTTAGTAGTTTATACATATGATGCTGTACACTCTTGCAGTGTACATTGCATTGTCCACAACTTATTTCCTTATTCATTCTTGCCAAAGACATCGAAAGAATAAAACCACCTGCCCACCTCCGTCGTCACCGTTTCAAGTTCTCCTGCGTGTAAATCCGCGGTTTACGACTATTATTGTGTCTACTAGCCGCTAACAATCATAGCAATCATGTAATTTCTTTCTCCACTCCCTTCTGTAACGCCTTCGGGCATTGAAGGTAAATAAATAAATAAATAAATAAATAAATAAATAAATAAATAAATAAATAAATATGCTTGTACATATATGTAAGATGTACGTGAAACGTGCTGTAGATACGAAGTGCACATAGTATAATACACACATAGGGCGCTATAACGTAAAGCTATTCCAAACTTTTCTATTTAAATTCTGCAATCAGCCCCTCCACGATTGGTCACAAGCTTTTTTGGACCACCCTCGCTCTGTCACGCCACGACACGAAAACCGCGACAGCTCCCCATCTGATATGGCGCGCGCACACTGAGTATGTAGGATTGGACCGAACAAGAGCAAAAGTTATTTCTGATTCGACGCCTTTTCGCCATTAGCCCTCGGCTATTGGTGAAAAGTTTTCGGGCTGCATCCACTTCACCTGCCTGTCACGCGACCTCATAAAACCGCGAAAACTCACCGCGTCAAAGTCACGTGTGCACGTTAAAGGTGCATTAATATGCCGAACAAGACTGATTTTTTTTTCTTCTGAATAGCCGCAGACTGCCCCGTTCGAAAAGAAATAAATGATGGCTGTCGCCGATCGCTCAGGCACTGGCTACTCGCGCCTGCTGGAGAACATGGGTTTATTTGGTTACAATAAAACTTTTTGTGTGGCCTTGTAACGTTTTCGAGCACTTTCGGCACATTTACGACATCGCTCTGCCAACTTCTCTTTGCTGAGGATCAGTTTTAGCAGCATTCTCAAACTTCCGCTGCATACCGCCGCGATTTTCGACCACCCACCGCAAGCTAAGTAAGGGAAAGCGGACCAATCGCAGACGCCGACACCACCCTCTACATCCGGTTATCGATTTTCAGTGCACTGGCTCGGTCCCATCGAATCCCTCTCCACTTGAGCGTGCTCCTCGTTGCTTGTCAGCCAATAACATAAGACAAGCCACTCAATGTAGGCAATGTTATTCGTTTTTAAAGCCAACAAATGTGACCGCTTATTAAAAAGGAGAGCGTTTGATTAGTCTCTGTCCAGCGCGATGGCTCTGGCGGTGTCTCATGTACTGCGGCGCCTGCTGCAGCAGAAGTCGTAGTTTTCCGTGTCAGCGACTCGTGAAGAGGAAGGCTTGTATCACTAACTGGCTCCTGGTTCCCCTGCATCACCATTTGGACTGCATGGTATACATTCAGTGCCCGCGAATAATCATGGCTGACCAATTCGCCCATGCCTCCACCCAAATCACCGTCTCCTTGAGAGGAGTGCGTGAGAAGTGTTCCTGAGGTAGGTCCTTGCTAATCGCTTGAGTACCGTTTCCGATTATGATAGAGTGTAGAGTTACTACAGCTACCAGTACTGCTACACTATTGTCTGTTCCGATATCCTACAAAAGCTGCAGTTTTAACGTTCAAGCTTCATCGTCAGTGACCAACTTTTCATGCCTCACAGCTAGTGCGTTCTGCGCGACATGTGCGATTGACGCGCTCATGACATCAGTGTCATTGCGCATCAGACTCTTTCAGTGAACCCTTCTGAGTAAGTCTGCAGCGGAAATCAGCACTGAAACCGTATTGCCTCTTCCAAGTTCATTTGGCGGGGTATACGTGATGGTGGTGGCATTCCTAGCGCTTCACCTTCATCGTGATTGACAAACTTCCTAAAGTCTTCATCTGCCAATCCGCGTCGCATGCTTGACGTCGGTACCCTTATTTCGCATCGAAGTCGAGTCTCCGAACATTACTGACTCACTGTCGGTACAGCTACCCCGACTGCTACCGTGTTGTGTGCTTCTAGCCCCGTTGCGGCCCTGTTTATTTGCCCGACACCGATCTCGTTTGTCCCGACCGCTCGCAGCTCCGTACGCCATTGCGCGTCCCGAGGGGTGCCATTTGCTCTCCACGCTGACGAAACAATCGCGTGCCCCATCAACTCGCACGGTGCATTCATCCGACGCTTCGTTGCTCGTCGTATTGACGTTCCGCGACGGCTGACGCCGCCCTTGAGAGGGGAATTCGTGCGCGCCTTGCTCTTGCAAGACTGTTCGCATCGATGGTCGTTGCTGCATTGGGCACAGCGTTGCTTTGGTCACACGCTCATGCTAATTTATGCTAAAGCCTTTAATTGTGCGCCCGTTCCTGCTATTGACCCTGTCCTTAGGACATGGGTCCCGGTGCCTTTGTGCGGGTTGGGTTTAATTGCGAACTTACGCGCTCGCTGTTGTCTTAAGAGAAGGTACGATTCCTTTGAGGAGGTCGTCGGGAAGAGAAGTGCGTCGACACGATTGTCTCGGTCTCGTGTGCTCGGCAGGACCGGAGTGCATTGCACCGTACACAGCTCGTTCTAAGCCACTGCACGTGTGGAAAATAGGCGGGCCTCATAGCTGCATTCTGGAGAAGTCTTTGAGCGCGAGACCGCCTGGTGGCGACCAATCCTTTGTGCTCACGCTACATCGACTCAGCGGATCTTTGAACTGAGTGCGTACGTCCGTGTTGTTTGTGTACACTTCGGGGTATATGTATGCAGACACGTACTCTGTGGGCGTGTGTTCGTTGGTTTGTCTAGTTGAAATTCAGGAAGACCAGAACTTGGACGAAATACAGAGAAGAACGGCACATGAATTGCGCTGACTAGCAGGCGTAGTAGTTTATTACTTCTTTAGAGCAGCATTCCGGGCAAGTTGGTAATCCATTATTGAAGTATAATTGCGCTACAGAATAGACACGGACGTAAGAGAAGAAACACGCACACCAAGGGCTTGGCGTGTGTGCTTGTTTTCTAACGTCCATGTCTTTTCTGTTGCGCAATAATATTTCAGTTATTGCTTTATGTTTCTAGATTTATATATCCGAAGCAAAAAGCAATAAACTCATACGCTTGCTACTCAGCGCCAATGCGTGTGTTCTCTGTGTATTTCCTCTAAGCGTTGGTTTGTCAGAATTTGAACCATGCTACCCCAACCAGCCAAAGTTTCTACCCTACTGAAGTTAATTTGTTTTGCTTTGTTTCTTGTTTTTTTTTATTCTTTTTTTTGTTACTCCCGTGGAGTACAGGAAATCAATGAACGCAAGACATTAAGCGTTCACTGATGGCGTCGGAAATTGTGCATGCGCCCTAGCTGTAGCTGTACTAATGAATGCACCTGTGCTTTGTACCTGGTTAAGGCAAAGTAAAGCACGTCTCGTTTCTCTTCCAACTTCAGCCACACTTTCCTTATTTTGCCCTTGCGGGACGAAACATTCACTATGGTTCAATGCATAACGATATGCAATGCAATGCGCAGACGCAGGCAATAACCGCTGAAGCGGCCGTACCAGAGGAAGATGATTCTGCTCATTGACAACGATGGTGCTTCACCGCTGAAGCACATCTCACATGTAGCTCTGAACCTGTGCCGTTTCGCAGCTCTGGATTCGAAGAAACGGGCTTAATTTCCGGCCATGCAATCACATCTTATTAAGCTATGGCATGTATGAAGTCCAAGCGATGGCATTTTGACGAACGTTTAAGAAACACGTAGATCGGCGAAATTACACTGGTTTTCAAAGTGTTTGCCGCCGCCCACACCCTGATAGTGAGCAATCAATAAATAATGAAATCATTGGTCCATCGTCAAGGCGTGCAATAAACCAATTGAACGACCGGTGTATCATCCATGCAGTCTAATAATCGATTGACCGACGGATCTATCAATCAATGCACTCCTTTCACGTGAAGTTAAAGACATAATTACGGGCCATACTGATAACTTGGAACGTCATGTTATTTTCGATCTTCAACTGTACGTCAGCTTACTTCGATATAGGGGTTGAGGTCCCATACACGCACGGCAGCATTTATGTATTGAAGTCAAGGTCCATCCTTTCTTTGCCAAGGCTTTCATTGACCGATACGAGCAAAGAAGTTCCGCCACTGCGAAAAGCTGACAAAAGGAAGTCGGCCATGCCATTTCTCATAAGCAACACCGCGATAATCTCGCGAGTGTACGTTGCCTCCCGTGGACTCCGCACAGGCTAAACAAAACAATCAATTCGTCAGTCGTGAGCCTTCCCGTCTTTCGGATGATAAAAGGCATGCGCGTAAAGGCGGCCGCGGTCAATCTTTCCAGACATTGGGCCTGTCGCCCGTCTAGGGTGTACACTATATATATATATATATATATATATATATATATATATATATATATGTGTGTGTGTGTGTAAGCACACGCACACTGGCTCTTTGTGGTCCCCGTCCGAACTACTCTGACGGTCCTGGCTTTTCGCGTTCTGGCTTTCCCCATGCCAACAGCAGAGTCCTTCGGCGGTAGTATATGGAACACGTCTCAGTGACTGGTGGCTCGCATTGTTCTTTCGGTGTGGTGAAGGGAGGAGGGGTGGGAGGGAGGAGTTGCTCGATGACGGCGGCGGTGGAGGCGCGTATAGGAGCGATTGCTGGACGCGCTGTTTGCACGAGTTGCGCGAGCGAGCCCGCGTGTGCCCGTGATCGATAGCACGGCTCGTCGCGACACGCTACGCCTCTTCTTCCGCTTGCCTGGCGAGTGCGCGCGTCAGTGCCCCGCCCCTGCGTCTGCGCGGGGACCACATCCGTGTTCACACGTGTGCGCGAATTCTACGCCGATGTACCGCATGTGCTCAAATGGGCGGGATGTGCAGCTCGCATTATTAGCCTCGCCACTGCCGTTAGCTCTGTAATTCCCAACGTATCGTTTATATTTCACGCTGAATTTTATTCCTCAATATTCTGATTTAAGCAAAGGAGACTTAACCCACAGCCTATTACAGTAGCCATTCTGTTACGCTGCTGCGAAGTTTCGGATGTGGATAGTTTAGAAAAACAATTATTCACGAGTAATACTATACTGGTCAGGTTATTGGTAATATCATATTCCATGTTTGTTTTTTCTATGAGTGTACTCTTCATAGCCAGAAATTAGTGCAAAAAAAGTTGTTTTAATTTTGCTGGATGTGTAGTTGTGTTTACGCTTTACAGTGTTCAGTGCTATTATGGTGTAGCTATTTCCTACTGACCAAGTCGCCGTGTCCCGTATTGAGAAGGAGTTCTTATGCTGGAACTATTCATACAAACATTATTTGGAAACAGCGCTGCAAATGTTCAACAGACACACAGCAGGAACACGAATACGAATGGTATACTCTCGTTCATGTTCGGGTTCCTGCTGTGCGTCTCGTAAACCTTTGCAGAGCTGTTTCCTGTTAATGCTAGCCTCCACACAAGCTATAATCATCAGAGCAAATGTCAGCTAATCATGATGTTGGGCATATAATTAACGAAGGCGGCCGGCCAATCGCAAGACAGCACTTACGAAGGAAAAGCTTTGTGAAGTCGGCCGCGCGGATTCGCCGCGTTTTGAGCCTGGAGGGATCGTGAACGCTGTTTGAGAAGCTCCCGGTGTGCGCCCTAGCGGTTACTGTGGCGCCATTCAAGTAGGCCAGCAACAACATTCTCAGCAACACTTTGGATATTGAATAGACGCAGATGCGCACGCATGTGGGATCTGCTGCGCATTGACGCTGAGTGTCAATAAGTGGAAACCGCAGCGCTTCCGGGCTTTGTGTGAAAAAAAGCCTGTTTGTTGTTCCCTCCCCAGGTGTATCACGCTTTGCCCTTTCAGTCTCATTGAAATTTATTGACATTCGCACAAACGTTGACAGATCTTTCTCTTGAGAGAAAAAGGAAGAGAGGGAGATAAACACATATAAGGTCATGGGGTTAAAGAGAAAAAATTCGTTTTGCTACCCTGCAGTTGGAAAAGACCTTTAAAGAAATAGGAAGATAGAAAGATCAGTATCGAACTTGAAATTGGCACACAAATTTTAGGCTGCAAACATCGCTATCACAGCCTGTATCGCAAGCCGAAACACCGCAAGAAGCGAATTTTACTAACCTACAGCGCCTACAGTGTCAACATAATCATTATACGAATCCACTTTGTCATGCTATATTTACTGTGATTTGCGGTTGGTGGAAGCGTCACAAGACGTGACCACCCGCGGTCCTCTTCTCTGACACGGCTTCCGGTATATACGACGTCTGCACCATCCAGCAGCTACCACTCGCTATTGGCATTAGCGCTACAATCCGATTTTCCTTTTTCGCGACTCTCAGGCGCCTGTTCTAATTTCAGATAATGTCTCTGGATGTATGAAATGCTGTCCGACATTATAATAGTGGAGGTACATGGCTTCCCCATTCGCACACTCGTATTCTTCTTTTGGTTCGTGTGGCTGCGTGCGCTCTGCTGTGACGCAGCGTCTGCCGCTACACGAATGTTTCCGCGTCGCGTAACAAAGGATTGTTGCGGCGACAATTCTGCTTCTATTTTTTTCTGTTTTTCTTCAGCAGCGCGCACGCTTGAAACAACTGCTCTCGCCCGGCGCCGACGTCGCCGCTCTTATTTGTGGCCAGCTGCGCTTCAGCGGGACGCCCGCACTGCGCGTGGTGAAAGCTTGCGATTACGTTCCGCGCAGAACGCTGTTCTTAAAGCTTCACGCCCCTAGACAGGGGAAATAATTAAAGAGTCGTAACTAGGTAGAATAAAATACAAAAAGGCTTCTGCTCACTAACCAAGTCAAAATTTAATTGACGTTTCGGAACCCATGCGGGTTCCTTGTTCACAATGCAGTAGGCACGGCGTCGTCGTCAGTCTGGGCGCACGTCACGTGACGTGAGAATCGAGAATAAATATATGGTATGGTGGTATCCGTCTGTTCCGTGGTTTTATCAGGGGTCGGATATGTAAGTAAATATTTGAGTAATAACCTCTTCGTCACGTTTCTTTCTTTGGACTTTGTTCGTTCGCTGTCCCTGTCGATGGCATCATTGCGCTTATGTGCCTGGTGTGAACGAGAGACCCGTGGGGGTTACATAGCGTTAATTATCTTTCGACCTATTCTGGGATCTTCGTGTTTGTGTTAACGCACTTCCTGGTAGTACAAGCTTTTGTTGAATACTTAAGCAATTAGTTACAGGTTGAATTGTCACCAAAAGTCATGAGAGCTCTTGTTACAACTTGTTCATTTTGGTATCGCTATGTACTGATGTAAATCGTTATCTATTGAATGAACTTGCGCCAAATATCCCGAAAGTTTATTGTCGGAGAATTGACAAACTTGACTGGTTAGTAATAGTTCATGATTTCAACAGGCGCAAATGCTGAGACTAAACAAAGATGCGGAAATATCAGTTGTCCAATACGAAAACTCTACCGAAAAAAAAAAACGGAATTCGGAAGCCACCAATGAATTGGTCTTACAAAAAGAAAATCGGTACCGCAAATCTAGAAGCTCTGTTATGTACTTTGTGATCATTTTAACGTTTCTCTGGGCTTTCGTAATAGTTTATTGTTGTACCTGTCCCAGCGTTTGTTACAAGAGCGCTTTTCCAGCCTTAGTGGCTACGCAGGTGCACTTTTGCGGGCAGCCAGCTTGAGGTATGAAGTATGTCGCTTGCAGTGAGTATGACTGTCCATTTCTGTTGCGTGCATGTGCTGATTTTTCATTGTCGTCAGCAAATAGCACTAAACCATCCGTGAAGTGCGTAGCTTAGCTTCATAGTTTCCTTAAAGCACATTGTACGCAGAAAAGCTATCGTTTCACAACCGCTCTATTGGCGCGCACGAACTCTTTTAGTTAAAACCGAAATTGAAGGCTTAGTGATTGTCGGGAGCTAACCCATCAATTGTTTTTTTACATAAATATCGAAAATGGGAAAATGTTGGAAAATTGAAGCCTCAGGTTTCCGAGATTGTAACTCATCAATAAAAACGAGTTTCATTTGCTTTCATTCGACACTACAAAAGGTACAACACTGATATACTGTGGACCATTCGGATATATTGTATTAGTTTGCTCATAGCTTGCAAACCTCGCGTAAAAAGAAGACGCAGACTGGACAGCCGAGAGTCAATGACTGCGCGAAGTAGCTCCGCTGCTGCAATGGGGAATACGATGAAGCGCGTTGTTCGTTGTTTTATGTGTCCTTGTGTGATTTTTTGGTGTAATGACACTACTATTTAGAAAAACAAAATAGATACAGAAGCTGTGAAAGCTAGACGGTTATTGAAGTACCAGTTTTGCTTTGTATTATTCTAACGAACGTGAATTCCATCAGGTTAGTTAACGTTAACGTGTTGGACCACTGTGAAACAGATTCTTTTTTTTAGAAGGGTAGGGGGAGGGGGAGGGATAGGTGACATGGTAAGAAGACTTGAACTTTTGTTGTAGTGAACTTAAGATTTGAGAGCACATTAACAACGCTTTTCGCTGATAATAACTTTTTATCATTGGCCGACTGCCCTCGCTAAGGATATGTTTTATATGTCGGTTTATCTGCATCTTCTTTCTTGTGCCATTGTATCGTTTGAGCTGCTTTACAACCGGGGATAGAGACGCATTTCTTCGAAGATTCAATGCAAACCTTTCTTATGCACCAACGTAATGTGCAATCTGGCAACAAATCAAGCTAATGATTGCTTCTTCTCATGCACGAAGCAGAAATATGTTCGAGTTACTCGTGGAATTCTTCGTGAGTGTTCTGTTCAGCGATTGTGTCTTCTTGGTTAACAGACACATGAGTTCTCTTTTCTAATGTTTCCACCTTATGAGCTTTCCACGTGGCGGATATTCGGCACACAGCTCTCCTCCGTGGTTTCCCACGCTGGGAGTACTTTGAGGAGGAAGAGATTCGCATAAGAAAAAATTTGCTCTGTGTGAAGGATATTTCCTTGACTCCTTTTCAAAATATGCTCTGAAACAATTACCTTAAGTATTTCAAATGAATATAATGTCAGACGCATGCAAAACTCTATGTGAGCCATGCTTATCGACACCTTCGATAAAGTTAATATTACTTTAATTTAGACCTTTGCATCGTCACAGACCTCTAAAACTCCTCTTCAAGGACGTTTTAACTATCGAGAAATCACATGAAAAACACAGGTTGAAAATCAACATAAGAACCCACCACACCATATTACATTCAACTCTGTGCTTAAGCAAGGAAAAGTTTTTTTTATCTTAGTGAACATGATGCGAGAGTAACTTTGTTCGCTTGCAAGGTACGTTACCTTCAGCATCAAATTGTAGTAATTAGATAAAAGAAAAGTTTGGTTTTTATGTCCGTAACATACCACTAGGTAGAGCTGTAGCAACTGTAGCTTCGTGCTACATTCGGGTGAGTCATAATTTTACCTTTCACCATTAGGTAATAATAATAACCGACTTAAGATGTCATTATGTTTCTGCGCTGTCTTCAGCGTAACATGGCAAACAGTGTGAAAATGAAACAACGACTCAGGGAAACACTTTGCAGCTCGCATCAGATCAACGCAGTAAGATGTTCGACAACATCAATGCTAAGGAAACAGAGTGTCGTCCTGCAATAATTGCTACTGAGCCATCTGCCTGCAATTATCTGCAAGTATACCGCATTACCTGCTCTCTCTCTCTCTCCCTTTTTACATGATGTAGTAGCAGAGGTTGGCGCCTTTAGTTGGCAGCGGATACTCCTCGTCGCTTAGGAAAGGAAAATATTGTCACAAAATTTGTAACACAATGTGGCACAAATGTATCACAAAAGACAGTTAGTCAGCAATATCACTAAGATATTGCTGACTAACTTCCAGGGATCAATAGAAGGTGAACACGTATACAGCTGCATATGTAAGCACGCATGCTTCATATTGACCGAGAGCACCTAAAAAGTTCGATTTCACGGACAAGAACACAGATCGTAAGTACACCCATACATAACCAACTACATAAAACTTTGACAACCAGACAAACATAGACTTACATCATACATGTATCTTTCAGCGGAAACTAAAAACTGATATAGACCTCAGATACTGGTCTTTTCTAAAAAAAAAAAAACTTCTGAAGCGATAAGCGTTTTTCTCTCAAGCCCCGCTGTTTGCCATGGGTCAAGTATTTTTTTAAAGGTAAATCATTGTCCATTTAATATCACTAAATCTTCTCTCAAATATCGTCTTGAAGTCTCGTGCCTTTGGTATTCGAGAAGGAGGTGGTATACAAACATCACTTTGGTCGCCACAAGAACCCTGCGGTCTGTGGGAACGTTTAATCCTGCCCTGAAGGTGCCGCGTTAATGCTATACCAAGTAACAGGCGATGTAGTAATGTCTTAAATTGTCTTTATGTTGTCTTAAAGTTCTGACGGAATTGACAATTTTATACACGCGTCTATAAAAAGAAACACGGAAATCTTAGACTACGCTACTATGCCTGCCTGATCTACAGTCATGATTTCCTCCATACTTTACAATTGTTCGTTTATACACTCAACAGTCAAATCGAAGACACATGGCTAGACGAATAAAGATGGATGGCAGGAAACTTTAATGTCGGAACACTGTACTGCCGCCTAGAGAAGTTGGTGATTAAACGTTAAATGGAGATGATGAGCCTTATTATCAAATTGAATTCTCGCACAAAATAAGAAATACTTCATCTTCGGCATTTCGATGATGTTGAGTTCGTTTTTGATAACATCACTGATAGCTGTCTATGGCTCTACATCATATATGTATCGTTAGACGACCGGCCTTTGTCTACAGACAAGATAAACACCGATCTCGCCATTCATCGCTGCAGGTGTCCCCTCTGCCGTTTCCTTGAGATGAACGGATCAGTCTAAGGAGTTGTGTCCACGTGACGTTATCTTTGTGCATGCATGTGTTCATGAAACATTTGCTTTCTATCCATCTCTGCCATATTGCTGTTTTTTTCTTGCTCTTCTACTATGCAGGGCAGCTAAACGGACACTTCTGCAGTTAACTCCTTCAGTTACCTCTCTTAGTATTCGCTGTCGTTCTAGCATTTGGACAGCCTAGTGCAGAGACACAATGACATTCACACTTACGACTTGACTGTCCTCGTTACAATGTCGTAATAAATGTGGTCGCAACCGCGCTCAAAAAACTGGGCGATCGCCCATTGACAGAGGAAGAAGTTCTAAGACACTGGCCAAGACGAGTTTCGGCGGTAAAGGCCTTAAGTTCTTAAGGGCTTGAGTACTGTTCCACCGAGTATGAAATCTGTAGTGCGTAGCATCGCATTATTTCGTGAGTTTCCCTCATTTTATTTTTTATTTGTTTTTTATTTGTTTTTTTAGAGCAGCCGGCTGGTATACTTATAAGGGCTAACCTCCTTGTCTTCCTTTCCTTTCTCTCTCTCTCTCTCCCTCTCTACGACCCAAGGTGCGGTTATTGCATGCCTTGTGACCTTGACAGGCTTCCTTGAACGTTGGTGACCCAAAATATTTCCTTTATGAAATCAAGCAAATGGGATCGCTGCCGAGATGACATAGCATACTTAATTTGCTATCGAAGCATTTTCCCAATATAATTAATCATTGTGAACACGACATTGAATGTGCCTCAGGGATTGCACCTTGATCTGTCCTTTAGTCTTTGTCTCCCCTCGACAAAGGAATCAACAAATCGAATTAAATAAAATAAAATCTACGAAAAGTTCCACGGATACCATGGATTAGTGCCTCTGTGCGTCCAACGCTAAAAGGGCGCTTCTAATTTTTCGGTGAGACGCTGGTCTCTACATGCTAGAATTCTGTATGGCTTTGTTGTTTGTGTGTTATATGGCTATCTTTTGCCCTGCGTATATTAATTCATTTGATTTTATTGGCATGTGAGGCATGCTTTCAGGCAAACCTCTCCAGTTTTCATGAAAGGGTCTCTCTCTCTCTCTCTCTATCCCTCTCTCTTCATTTACACAGGGAATGATGTAATCGTAAACCTGCGTGAAATCCATGTGTTGGCATAATTATGTTAAGCTGAAGTGGAGCATCACGCTGACGTTGTTTCGACTTCAAGCACGGTCGAGGTTGAGTAACACACATCAAAGCCAATACCATTCCTCCAAGCGTGGCGCGGACTTGAACTGAATACGTGCGGGTTGCGTCCATTAATTCTAATCTTCCCTCGGGGAAGACAGTGGCTCATAGGGCGGAACGCAACGAATGCAGCTTGCCTTCGAAGAAGCAATTGACCTCGCCGACCAGTGGTAATTAGACCGCAGCAATTGCGGCTAATAGGCGAACGGTAACAGCCGGGTAGTGGGCGGCAGCGGCGCGAAACAGTGCGGATGACGTCGACCGCTGGCGTGCATATGTGAGAGCGTTCTACTGTGCACGCGTCGTCGCGATGCCCGCTCTGTTTTCTCGCCGTGTGCGTGAGAAATGGAGCGAAACGCGAGAGTCGCCCGCCGTATGCCTCCGTCTACGAGGAAGCTTCGGCGACGCGCGGTAACCAGGCGCTGACAGCTCTCGGTGCCGCTCGTTACCGCTCGGTGATAGCGATCTTGGCTTAACGCACGATATCTCTGCCCGCCGCTTCGCGGTCGCTTAGATTAGGAGCAACCGCAGAAGCACATTAATTAGCGCCTGCGGTTCTTTGATCGCAGGTCTACGCACGACAATTAAAAGCTGACAGAGGCGCTGCGTATTTGTCTAAATGGTAGTGTGTGTTTGTGTTTTTTGGGGGTAATAGTCGCCGCTCTGTGGCTCCATTATTGGGGTGGGGAAGGGAAGTGACAAGAAAAGTATATAGAGACGGTTGAGGATCATGATGGATAAAACGACCATTGCGTAAAGTGCGCGTCGTCAACCACAAAATGATATGCAAACGACTCAAAATTACACGGTGTCTGCGTATTTGTGAGCCCGCCAGCGTTTGTCTCGTTTGCATGATTTAGGATATGACGCGTGGCTTATTTTGGTACTATAGAAGCTCGTTAAGAAACCGAAGTCGAGCTAACTACACTTCGTCAAGCGGTGTACGTGTATGTGTCTTTTTATGTATATGTATATGTATATGTAGTTTCTTATAATGTTTTTCCCTCCCTTTCTCCCGTTTCCAAGTGCAAGGTAGCAAATCGGACTTTCCATCCTGGTTAACCTCCTTGTCCTCGTTTCTTTCGTCTATCTCTCTCTAATTGGACAACCGCGGAACCGATTTGAAATTTGTTGGGTTTGAGAAGGCACAATTATACAGATTATACTAACATTTTCGTTTAGGCTTTCAGGTGCTAAAAATTTCTTGCAGAACAAATCCTAGATATCTCTCCATGTAACGAAAGCTTCGTTAGCTGTAACAGTGGTGCACGCACACACACACACACGCACGCACACGCACACATGCATGCGGTATATGCAATGCGGGATCTCCTTATCGTGCGAAGGCCGACGTGTATTGCGACTTTTGAATAATGACGTGTCCGTTACTTGAGACTGCATGATCGTCGGATCGCGGAGCGTCGCTCGACGTATATCGCAATTGGGAAACGAAACTACTCTTGCTACCTGCGAAACACCCCAGGCTGATGATATCCGCGCGTTTAAAGTGCTTGATACTATGCGCATGCATCATAAATCGGGCGGGTGAACTAAGAACGCATCTAGAGCACAAGCTTATGTAAAGAATCACAGTCGACCGGAACCGCCACGTCATTAGGTATCCATCAGAGTTATGGGTGCGGAAAGGGTGGAGGACGAAACGCCAAAGCACGTGGATATATATATAGGTAGCGACAACACAACCACTTCAAATTGTTTTAATCGAATTTTAAGCGCTAAGTTCAAAATTGCATGTTTCTGCACGAAACCAGACATCGTAATCATGTGAACTGCTTCTGTCAAGGGCTCTTAATAGGACAAGTATGTATTACTTCATAGCTTACGCGAAATCTGTACTCGAGTTTTCCGGAACGTTTATACGCAACTTATTCTTTAATGTCAGAGTGATCTGTATCAGTTCTGACCGCTTTAGCCTTTAAATGCAGTTTTCATAATTATAATATATATATTTTTGTTTTTTTACAGCGTAGCTGTTAGCCTCTAGTTGGTCGGCATTTTTTATGTCCGCATCCGTCAGCAAAAAAATGTGGGCCGATCCCGATTTCTGGGCACGGCCAGGAGCAGTGGCTCGTGCTACACCCGTAAGGCAGAGGCTTCAAGCAGTCAGCACAGTGAAGCGAACAGCGCATACATTCTTTGGAATCTTTCATGCAACATGCAGAACAGCATACCTTTCAATAAAGAACAAGCTCAAAATAATCATTCGAGCCACATAATTGATGATAATGTGCTCCTGATAACAATGCGAAGCACGTAGCGCTCCCTGCATTCGTTTCTCAATGAAGATTACTGTTGCCCTAGCACCCGCGCCGACGGCGGCTTGCGACGTGGGGAGTCACGACCCTAGCCTTTCGTATATAAAGGAACCAGCTTAGCAACTGAATTCAGTGTTCTTGCAGCACTGCTATGGGCAGCAGCAGTGCTGTCAAAGTTACCATTACTCTAAAGCAATAAAGCATTGCATACCTCTCTCAGCAGTTGTAGTTTTCGATGGTTTCGCTACACATTCACTTTCGCAGGGCCTGGATGGCGAGTAAATTTTTTGCTTTGTTTTTATTAATGCGAAAACATTATATGCTCCATTGCGCTAAAATCTGTCGTCCTCGGTGGCAGCGTGAGCGAGCGATGGTACGGAAAATTGTCGGCGGCGCAAAGAGTAAAAACACGTCAAGAAATACTCAAAATTTTCTGGGAGGTTCCTGTAAACAAAATAACTTAACGGTTCTGAATGGAAAATTTGGTGCATTTCGGTCTGCGTGGGAACAGAACCCGGGCCTCCGGCGTGTGGGACAACCACGCCTGTGTGACGCCGCGTCGTCTCCACGCTTCTGGCGGACATAAGGTGTGGCCTAGCGCGTACGCCACTGGGCACGTAAAGGCGCAGCCATTGAGGTGACGCCACGTCCTGAGTGCGTATAATGAGCGCGCTGCCTCCCGCGCGTCACTCGCTCTTCTGATTTCATCGGTGTGGTGCCTACTGCGATGGATTTTTGAGGCCGCGTCATGAGCGTATAAAATGAGCCCGTCTGTGGCCAACATATGCACAAACGTGCACTCAGAATCAGCAGGACGAACTTTATTGCGTGTCGAAAACACCAATCGAAACCATTTCCCCAAACTTACTTTAATGCTTTCGCATCCCCACACATAAGCAGACAGACGTCTCCAATCAATTCTTCAGGCGAACTTCACAGTTTTAAGTTTTGTTATGTGCGCAGCTTTAAGATTTCGAGCAACTTGCCTTTTGAAGAAGAAACAGATCCTGATCAAAATTTATTCGCTGTATGTCGAGAAAAACGCTATCTCTGTTCCCATGTTTTGAGATAGAACATTCGTAGCTAAACCCTCTTCTTAACACATTAAAAGAATAACAGGTAGTACTCACAGGTGCAAGCTTACACACTGAGAGTATGCTTGCCTACGAATATGTTTGCTCTAAATGTCGCAGTTCCTTTTTTCTTGATGATTTGTCCTTGTTCTATATTTCACTCTACTTTGTTGCAGCCTAGAACTCCAAAGCGAATACCCCACTGCTCGATGCTACTTTTTAAACAAGTGATCGTATACTGTAATATTTGCGAAGTTTAAAATAAATGTCATAACAAATGCCATAAGAATGGCAATACCACTAGCCGTCAAAGAGCTGTTTATCGCGGTATTATTGTTTACGCGGGAATCGACGAATGGATAGTTGAACCTACCGATTATGTGTGCGCAAAGTTATGGTATGATTACTATGAATAAACACATCGTCCTCACGTTCATGAGCTTGTAGTAAGTAACTTCCAGTCCTGATTTTCCTAGCCAACCGCAGCTGCGGGGGTGGCGTTATTCTGAGAGGCGACCGTGGAACCCTCCACAGCCCGCTGCGGCGACTCGCTTTGTAAGGACGACAGTGCGCCTCGTCAGCAGCCCGTCAGCGCCAGCATGTGTAGACGCGGTCGGCGGACCAAGTATTGTTAGTGGATTAGCCATCGCCGTCGCGGTTTGTTTAAAGCGGGGGAACTCCTGTAAAAAGACGTTTTGCGGTGTGGTCTGACGCGTGCCAGAAGCCATCAGTAAATGGACAGACGCGGCGGCCATAGACTGCGGGGTCAACTCTGGGATCAAGAGGTGCCGGCTCGGGACAAGACCTCTATCTGCGAGAACCATCTCACCTCGGTGTGTTCAGTGAAATCTGTGCGGAAGTGTGTGTGTAAACCGTCCCCCTCAAAAGCGGGTCGGCTGCGATGACTTTGGACGCTCCCATTGGTCGAAGGGTGAACGGCCGTTTTCCCTCGCCAATGGATCTAGGGAGGACAAAGGGTTTGTGAGCAGTTGTTGTGCGGCTGCTGGGTGTGCATTCCTCTTTCAGTCATGTTAGACTGAATCCTATATTCCTCGCTCTGGATGAGAACAGGTCCTTCCCTACAACAACGTCCTCAGCGTGGATGAGTTGGACGACGGCACGGGCCAGCTACCATTTCTTTCATGCCCGATCCCAATCCTTACAATACGTGCAGCACTCTTCTGGGCATACACCTCGTATCGCCAAATTGTACACATCGCTATTAGCTGTAAAGCACTTAATTAACCGCTTGACTTAAGCATCGCTTCGCGTAGGTTCCAGCTTCTGCGTTGAATTTACACGAGCTTTTGCTGTTTGTTTATATTACCTTTGGCTCTACAACCACACTCGGGACATTGGCCATACCGATGAGAAAAGAGTGGGTATTTGTGAATGCCTTTTGGGCATCTTGAATACGGGCATTAGGGAATTCACCATTGGTTATTTGAAAAATGGCACGTCATTGTCTTTCAGTGGCTGCCAAGTCACTATGGTGTCGTAGGAAATGATCAAGTGGGTGCAGTCGTTCGATCTGCCTATGACGCACAGAGACCTTTTACGTCAGAGGGGCACAGCCAGCGATGCGTAATGCGGTCCCAGTTTCGACAAGTCATGGTTTTCACGAGAGTCTCAAGCTTTAGAAACTAGGTCTGTCATACAGCGGGAGCATTCTGTCATGATTTTGTCACCAAGAAGCTGCTGAGCACAGCGAGATGGTTGGAGTGGTAACGTGTGGCCATCAACAATGAAATCGCCCCTTTGTGTGTCACAATCAAGCTTCAGAAACGACGGGGTGTTGAGTGATCATGGTCGAAAAAATAAAATACGTGAATAGCCATTACAGAAATTAGCTGCCTTAAATGATTGCTCCGGCACTGCTTCACCCATTCACTGGAACAGCAGCAGCAGGCTCTCAAAGAAAAGCTTCTTCGCGACGCGTACAGCATCGTTTTCGTCCGCTGGATTACTGCGCACTCTAGCCTCCAATATGCATGCGCTGATGTAACCACCCCCGTAACTTAGAGCGTGGTGCTCGAAAGCTCGCACAAATTATCAAGCGTGAATGATGCTCACGTATCTACAATTTTCTTTGTTTTGGTGCACATTGAAAGGACACTGACGTTACTCAATATCCAGAGAACTTCGTCTACTTGCACGCACGAAGTCACAAGATCTCTGTATTTCAAGTGCCTTCAATAGCAGATTACGTAAACTGGACCCCACGCTACGACTACAACTGCCATCTAGCCTTTCCCGCGGCGAAACAACCTTGTTGTGCCGCTTGTGGCTGGGAGTGGCGTTCACGAACGCATACTCCTACCGTATGGGAATGGCCGAGAGCCCGATGTGCGACTCCTGTGGGTGCGAGGAAACCATGGAGCACCTATTGTGTACCTGCCCTCGCTACGATGTGCAACACCTCTCTCTGCGGGCAACTTTACGCCGACTGGAGTCGAGACCGTTCACCGAGTCAAAGATACTCGGACCGTAGTCACACCCGTCACTGGCTCGAAAAGCGATTCGTGCACTAGTGCAGTACTTGAAGTGCACCGGTTTAAGAGACCGTTTATAGTGTCCTTGTGTATGGTAACCCTCCCACACGTACTCAGTGCTTACTTTCTCCTTTTCTTCTTCTTCCTATTCCCTCTTTCCCCACCCCCAGTGTAGGGTAGCAAACCGGATGCTGTTCTGGTTGACCTCCCTGCCTTTCCTATTCTTGTTTTCTCTCTGTCTCTCTCCCTCTCTCTTGATAAGTTTTCTACCATTACAAATACCTGGGTGGCCATCCATAGAGCATTTTAACTGACTACTCAGTATTTGGCAAAGTCGGATGTATGGCAGACAGTTTATTAACTGCGCGAACGAACCATCACAGAGGAGACAGCAGACATGGACAGGCGCAGGACAGTCTGAGCGTATTCTTGTCTGCTCTCTCTGTGATCATTTGTTCACGCAGTTAATGTTTGCTATGTGCACGGACTCGCCCAACAAGTTCTTCTAAACTACATATGGTAGACATGCTGTCCCTCCAAGATCTACGTGGTGATTCTTCTGTAAAACTGTAAGTGTGTGTATGCGAC
The DNA here is from genome assembly GCF_038994185.2 of Dermacentor albipictus. Lineage (NCBI taxonomy): Eukaryota > Metazoa > Arthropoda > Arachnida > Ixodida > Ixodidae > Dermacentor > Dermacentor albipictus. The sequence continues at coordinate 8,687,060 of NC_091829.1, read as the reverse complement.
GTAAGAGCAGCTGCCGGAGTGGATGCTTTTGTTGGATTTATGTCTTATTTTTCCTCAATATTAGGTGCCTGTTCGTGTATCAGTTTGCCGGCCTTTCTGGCGTTTTTCCATGTATTATGAAAGGAAAATAAAGCTTTCGACAGTACCTCTGTGGTTGTCAACTCCGCCACCCAACTGCATATCCCCGCTAGGGCAGCATTTCGAAACTTGGCGATGGCGAAGCAGTCTTTTTCTTAGGTATATGGGGCAAGCGTGACGCTGAGGATGAGGTATGTGAGCCGACGATATTGGCGTAGTGGAAATTGGTGACTTACGGATGCTGCGAGCCCAGTTTCGAGTTTCAGGCTGTACTCGCAGTAAATAAAAGCATCAGGGAACACAGCGACCTCGTCAGAAATGTCTAGGGCCAGTAAGCAGCGCGCATTCAGGGCCGATCGGTCTAACGTTCGCTCTTGTTCTTTTCTTTTTTTTTTGGCCACCATGAGCTCTCTTCCGCGTCCACAAAGCCAACTTTCAGCGTGCTCTCGAAAAGGGGCCATAGAGGTCTCCGCGTGTCACTTTTGCGCCGGGAACTCCTTTCGTTCTTCGTTTTCCGAAGCGTATGCTCGTCACTCAGGCAGTGATCGTTTCTCTTTACTTGTTTTCAGTTGTTTCATATTGTTTCGTTCTTTTTTTGCCCAGTTCGCGTACTGGATGTGTCCTTTAGCGGCTGTGAGCGTGCCTCCTCCGGATTGACAATGATTGATTATTGTGTTTTGTAGCGCCCGTGCAGAAAAGAAGTTGGAACAAGGTAAAATAATACATAAAACATCTACGAGGAAAGTACCAAGGAAACAAAAACCAAATGACTATCAGAAATGAGCTGCCGCTCGTAACAGACGAGGGAAGGAAACAAGATAACTGTCAGGGAACGTGTTGACCCTGGTCGTCTTTTCTGCAAGCGCCATGTTTTGCCAATGCGAACTGTGTGTGTGTGTGTGTCTCTTGTGCGTTGGCGTGACCTTGGCTAAGAAACTTTCGCGGGTCCATGGCCGACGAAGATGAGTCTAAATTAGCTGTCGCAGCAGGTTTGCCCAGAACGACGCAGCATGCACGGCTGGTAAGTTTCTTATAACGTTGAGCCCCTGAAGGCGTAAATTGAACCCTAGCTCGCGGGACACGCAACACGCTTTGTCTTTCGAACACCTGCGTATTCATCAGAGCCGAACAATTATTTTTTACTCCCTTGCGTTGCGCCAGGTTAGATTGCTACATCGTTCTCTCATTTACTTGTTTGTATCTGAACTCTTTAATAATTCTGCTTGGGAAAAGTATTAACTGCGATCCCCGCGTTGCTTTCAAGTGCCCGTATATACTGTTTACAGCAAAGCTACTTAAAGCGTAACACGCGCTAGTTAGAGACAGAGCCGGTGGCTCGCGTAAAGCAAACAGAACTTACTTGTCGATGTGATTGAATTTCTTATTTTTTATTTTCTGTGCTATCGGCAGTTTTTTAACTATAGTCATCATTTTCTGTTTTCGTCCTTTATTACTTACCTCGTCGCTATGCCGGTATGGGCGTCTCGGTGCGATGGTGATAAGAATGGAAAATGAAATTGATAATTTCAAAAAGGTCGCTCAGTTGTTTGTTCTTCCAGCCTGCCTTCATCTTGAATACATGTCTGTTTCAACGATCCACTTTGTTTTTATGTTTATTTATTTGTTTCCACAAGCAAGGAGGTACATGGTTGTGGCGGAAAAACAAGGGGAAAAAAGCTGCGGAGAAGCAGCTTGACTGGCATTCCTCCTTGCAGTCCTTTCGCCCTTCGTTGTTGATTCCAACGCCGTTGCGCTGCTCTCATCGCCGAAAATGTCTAGTCAGTGCAATAGCTAAAAAGAAAGAAAGAAAAAAAAGAGAAAGAAATGTCTTTCCCAAACGCGTTCAGTAGGCAATTACCTTTTCGCTTTCAGCTTCGGATGTGTGGCGGAAGAATCGCCCCATTGTTCCCAATTGTCCTTGTGAAATTTGGCTACGCAGCGGCTGCTTGTCTCATCCCGGAAGCAGAACCTGTCTCAAATGGGAAATCAGATGATTGCGGTGTTACATTATGAAACAGCGGTACTGATTAATGCGAGCGTAGACGTATATAGTGATCTAGCGATATTATTGAAACGGATCCTCTGAGCAAGCACAGCATCAGTTGTTTTCTGTGTAATGTAATGTAATGTGTTTACAGCGAATGCTGTGCACCTCTACCTCCCAAGGGTCTGTCGTGTCAGTAGGCTCGCGAGGTGCGCCGCGCTGCGTTCCTCCCTGCAGCAAGTGGCGCTCGCCTCCGCAGCAGCGGCGGCCGTTCGGGGGAAGGAAAACACGCGGAACCAGAAAGCTCACCTTCGAGCATGGCGTTTTTGTTTACGTAGCGTAAATTCACATCGCGTAAAATTTGTTCTTTGTTGCACCGTCTTCGTATTAGTCTGTAAAATGGCTGCTGTTGTGTTAGACATTGCGTTAGCTTTATGACATGACCTTTCCCGGACACGTCAAAATTTTCGCGTACCTGACAGCGTTTCGTTTTACTTCCCACATCTTATCTCGCTTTAATGGACCACCGCAAGCCTTAAGAGGCTCGCTTAAGCGGCCCGAAAAAGCGGCGTCTAGTCCAGGAGTGAATAAACCTTACTTCGGAGACAAAGCTGTTGATGCCGAAGGTGCACGGGTGGCCACCCTATTCCAGGTAGCCGTGGCCCTGAGCTGATAGCCTGGGCCTGTTCACCAGCCGTAGCTGATCCTCAGGTCTCGGGCTTGTTAGCTGGGCGTCCGACTGGTCTTCTGTTGGTGCTTGGACAGGCGTTGTCCGCGGGTTCTTTCTGCATTCCAAAACCAGGTTTTAAGTGGTGTTTGGTGTATTGCAGAGGAGCGTAGCATGCTGCAGTATTTTTTTAATAGACCACCGGCGAATAGACCATCACAATTCTCTCTTATCTAACTATTTTTCAACTTTCAGCCTAACTAATATGAAATTCAGTTAATATGAAAACAGCTATCCATTTGTCTCGTAGCCCTACGTTAATGTGCTACTCCGTATTCCTTTGGAAATGGTCGTAATTATGCACGTTAATAAAACGTTTTTTATGCCGCCTTATTTGTTAGTTTCTTCATATTTATTCCCATTGATACTCACTCTGTTCGTCATATAGCAAAGCGATTTCTTTCACTGCGACTACTGATCGTGCCTTCATTAATAACTGGGCTTGCACAACCCATAAAGGTTTCTCGATCTCTCTTAATTTTCTTGGTGGAATTAAGTCGTGTGGTTAATCAGCTTTTATTCTGAATTGTTACAGACGGATTAGTGATGACTGACGGGTTTGTCGATTAATTCTGAAGTTTGACGGATTAAGCGCTTTCACACGTGTCAAATATACCCTTGTTACTTTGCTGTTGGAACTGGATGTCCAAGTCGGACTTGGTTGCTTCAACATGCTCTTCTAATGTGCCTAATTAACCTTCAATTCATTAGCAGTTATCTTGAGTACTTGATGACGAATTCACTGTCGCATTGAGTGCATTGCTCATCTTTACCGCCTTTGAATGTAGTAGCGCGTAGTATCGCGTTACTGTGTGATTTTTCTGGTTTCCACTTTTTTTTTACCTCTTCTTCTTCTTTCTCCTTTTATTCCCTTTACCCCTTTCCCCAGCACAGGGTAGCCAGCCGGTACATACACTGGCTAACCTCCCTGTCTTTCCTCCCCTTTGTCTCCTCCTCCTTGACTGGTTTCTTATGCCTCTGGAATTGACGAAGCGCTTTGTGTTCTTAGACAAATATTGTATTCTAGAGATTCCGCATAATGTGGTGGCGGCTGCATCAATTTACTTGTCTAACCGGTAAATTCATGCAATAATAATGTCAAATGGTAGTGACGGTCAATAACAGAGCAGCAAAACTGTGAATGGCGAAACGTTTTATTGGGCGAACCTGTGCCCCAAAAAACAGGCTAACCGCAAAGCACAACGGTAGTGGCGAACGCAGTTGGCGATCGTTGAAAATATGTTCTGCCGGTCAATCTAGCGCGTCAGAGAGAGAGAGAGAGAGAGAATAAAGAGGAAGGCACGCGAGGTCAACCTGAGATAGTTCCGGTTGGCTACCCTGCACGGCGGGAAGGTTTAAGGGGATAAAAAGAGAAAGAGAGTGTAAGGGGGAGATAGAGAGAAAACGAGACGAGCTCTAACAATGCGCGTACACTATAGAGCGGTAGGGGGCGGCCTTCTTAAAGTCGGTCTTTAAGCCCCGTAGACCGCAGGAACCTTAATAACGCGAGTAAGGCCTTCTACGCAGATGTTCTTTCAGACCACTGACCTAACGCTTTCAGTTCTTATAGTGGAGGATTGTCCGACTGGTCCAATACACTGCACATCACTTGTCTCTGGGCACTATATCGCAGGCAGACACAGATGATGTGTGTGAGCGTCTCTTCGCTGTTACATGTGTCCCACGTGGGACTGTTGGCCATTCCAATACGGAAAGCATATTAGTTCGTAAAGGCAACGCCTAGCCACAGATGGTACAGCATGGTCTGTTCACGTCGTGGTAACCCAGGCGGAAGGTGCATCCGTATGTCCGGAGGCAACGAACGCAAACGACTCATGGTGAAAGCGTTCGAGTCCCACAGAGGCAAAGTACAATCACGGGACATAAATCGCAGCCCAGCCGTAGCGTCTGTTCGCGAAACGGAAAGAAGTCTCGTTGACCACTTTCATGCGCAGATCGGGCGGCTTCGTCGGCGTGGTCATTCCCACTGATGTTACAATGTCCTGGAAGCCATTGAAAGATTATGCTGTGTCCCTTGTCATGGCTGTGATGATATATGTGTCGAATTTCCGAGGCCAGTTGTTCACTGGGTCCCTGGTGCATTAGGCTTTGTATTCACTGAAGCGCGGCCTTCGAGTCACTAAAGACAGTCCATTGTTGCAGTGGTTCCTGCTTAATTAATCAAGTGCAGCACGGAGTGCCGCAAGTTCTGCACCCGTCGATGTGCTTACACATGAAGTTTTTAATTTGATTTCTTTAGATTTTGCGGGGATGAAGAGTGCAGCAGCAGAGCTGTTGAGTTTCACCGAACCATCTGTGTAGACATGTTGGCGGAATCTGTGTACGTTGTGTATGTGTTCCAATGTTGCTTGTTTCAAAGACTGCATCGGCGCTCCGGCTTTGTTACTGGTGCCTGGAATTGTCAACTGCACTTGCGGCCGATGCAAACACCACAACGGGTCGGATAATCGTGTAGAAGGCGTAAATTGTGATGGCAATTAGGACTGATGTCTTGAAGTCGAGGTTTTGACGGAAGCCCGTCTGGTCGGGAGGCACCATGAAGAAGGGTAAAAAGAAGGACACCGACCACTGAATGAATACAAGAAAAGACGTTTCGGCTCCCCTGACGGGAGCCTTGTTCACAATGTGAACAAGGCTCTTGTTGTGAACAAGGCTCTTGTGAACAAGGCAGCCTTGTTCACATTGTGAACAAGGCTCCCGTCAGGGGAGCCGAAACGTCTTTTCTTGTATTCATTCAGTGGTCGGTGTCCTTCTTTTTACCCTTCTTCAGGACTGATGTCTTACAATACTTTTGGCAAAGGTTGAATGTGGCCTTTTTGCTGGCAGGCAAGCAAGATGGTGGAAGGGAATCCGAGTCGGGTGTCGGATGTGTGCTCTCAGGACACCTGTATCGATGTAGGCTGTCAAAAAAACGTCTCTGGCAATGGCCGATGTCGCAATCGATGATGTAGTTTTGGGGAGACCGAGACAAGTTGTGAGTGCTTGTGCTTGCACACTCTGGAGTCATGGAAGTTTCCAGAGCAATCACTGGTTCCCGCGTGTCTTCCAGAAAGTACTACATAGTTCGCGTCACGCATAGAATCTGATTACACAGGTTCCGGTAACAACAGACAAGAGATACAACCATAGATAACGTTCCAGTAAGGTCCGATCATGCAGGTGCGTCTTGCGCTGAGCGATAACTTTAAGTGGTTAAGAAGGTGAAATGCAGTCCCCGAGAAAAAGCTAGCGACAATATATGTCAGCATCTTCAATACAATCTGAATAGTGACTGTGAAAAGAAATGGTTGAGTGGACGGATGGATAAGTAACTGAGTGAATGATCAAATGAAATAGTCAATAAAATAACTAATCAATTGAGTTTTCTGTGGAATCACGCCGAACAAAATGAACTTAATATACATAACGCTCATACGGTCTGCGGTTAATAAAGAAAGAAAGGCTCAGCCTGCCACGGGGGCAAAGCCTGACAGTCTTAGCTTAACAGCATTTATTAAGAAAATGTTAAAACAATAATTTACGGTTCTAACATACCCGTATGATTTAACGTAGCAGAAGCGCTTTATTCACGGTATTTCTTTTAACAGTAGCAGCTCTGCCAGTCGCGCAGTGAGATGGCATAAAACATTGTTCATTGTTGTCACCATGCAGAATAGCTATAATCTGCGTCACAGGACAGCGTGGCGAATACTGATGCACAACTATGCGACAGCAGCTGCTTTCTTATATGCACCTCTGGCAATATCAGCTGAGTACTTCACTTTAACATTTGTCTTTGTATGTCGCTATCCGCGAAATTCTCCGCCGTTCTATTATAATTTTCTCACTGTTGACAGGGTGACGTTAACGTGGCGCGGAAGGCAGCCGACTTCATGTGAACTTGTGCTTGTCGATGTTGATGACATGTTTCCTCGTGGTCTGCCTGACTTACCTGCGCATCTCCCTCGTGCATTATAGCCAAAGCAAAGCATGAATTGGCCAAGGCGACAATGTTCGCGCTGATAGCGCAGCATCGTCAAAGTAGGCTGTAGATGGAGGCTGCATTTCATTTTTATTAAATTCTTTATCTCTCCATGAGGCTACAAAAGCTGTGACATAGAGCGGACATTGTATGGAAAGGATTAGCCATCACTACGGTTTGCCACCATAATTTTCGGAGCACTCATTTCAGTAAAATGAAAAAAAAAATAGGAGAGCGGCAGAGTGGTCAGCCGGATAAAATTTCGGTCGGCTAGCCTGCGCGGGCATGAGGCGCACGCACATAGGGGAAGAAATAGTCGGAAGCATGACATGAGGCATCTAACCTTGGCAAGGCAGCCTCCTCGCACCGAGTACCGTCTCCATTTCACCCTCGCGTCGGTCCTTTGACTCTTAGGAAGAGGGCCTTCCTCACCTTTTCTGGACCTTTCAAGTAGTGTTGGTTCGTCGTAGTTCTTACTGATAGCCCGTGTCACGACGGGCCCGCGCTACTCTTTCCGCGCTCAGCGCTATGCTTTCCAGTAGACATCTATTGCTGTCTGCAGATTTGTCATTTCTGGCGATGTGGTCAAACCCAATCTTTGCTACATGGGGTCCTATAAGAATACCCCGGCCTTTCTAATCACGTTAACTATGTCTCTGGCGTGGCCTGCAGGTGCAAAAGTAACGACTGACAATGAATGCGTATGATGCAAAAAACTGTGCAAAAATTGCACTTCAGTACTAAGCGTCTAAAAGTTACCACATGTCCATTGCGTGCCTTTATTGTTTCGTTCGCCTTGGATGTGGTGAACAAAATATTCGGGATACATTTGAAAAGCAATGTGTGTGTATGCACGGTGAAACGCGGCACGTTCATTGTATTTGCACAGAGCAACATGACAGCTTATATACTAATTGCCTCTCTTCGAGACGCGGGTTTATTTTCGAGCGGAGACGCGCCTTTGATGACAGTATATGAGAGGCTCAGATGAACCAATCGTCGGCCAAGCATGCCAGGCTAACTCCGCCTGCTGCAACACCACCACCGCTACTGGAATAACACCCCATGATATGCTAGCGTACCAATTATGAGCTGCTTACTTGCCATAATTTCAATTCCTGGCAGCTTCACAAGGCGCTCCCGCCAAATTGCACTCTTGTAATACATGAAACTTTACGACAGCAATCAACCACGCTAACAAAGACAAACACCTTCCGCGAAGATTGATTTTCACATAGACGAGGTCTAACTTATTGTAGTTCGGTCATGACTGCGGCAATCGATCCAATTGTTCGAGTCAAGTTAGACTGTATGTCTTCGTCAGGAAAGTGTTCGAGAACATTGTTCGTGCTCGCACGCTTTGTTTGGACCTTGAACCTCTTGGGAGCTTGTTGAGGAGTCTGCAAGCCCTAACTAATTGGTGACGATGTAGCCGAGATATGCTTGCACGGCAAGAGGCTGCGAGGTTTGTGACTCGTACTTCGGCATCTCAAACTTGAAACAATGCCCGCACAGGCAGACACTATATCTTTTGCAGCGTGGGGTAATTTATTGACACTTCAACTTGGTCGCACAACATTTCCGAAGTGAATGGGACGGCGGCTTTTAATCAGAGACATAATGAATTCTCTGTCCGTGTCAATTGTAAGTGAACTCTCCGAAGCGGACTGCGTTCTTGCGGCTCGTGAAAGAATACGACGCAGTTTAATCTTTCTCTCCTATGTGAAGTGGCCGGTTCTGGCACCGGATTATAAGCACCATGCTATAAGACCTACCGAAGGCAGTCGTTTAGTAAATTCACTTCATGAGAAAAGCAGAAGAAACACCCGAGTGACAATGTTTCGTCAGGATAACACGATTTAGTCAATTTTAAAGAAGTAAGGGCGCTTTGACGAAGAACGGAGCCTTTCTTGAAATGTCGCCAATGGTCTGAGATGCCTGCCTCCTTTGTTTTCATCTACTTTGTTTGCATATGCTCCGTCATCCACGCGTGCCTTTTTTCTTTGTATATAATAATAATAATAATAATAATAATAATAATAATAATAATAATAATAATAATAATAATAATAATAATAATAATAATAATAATAATAATAATAATAATAAAGTTTCTTTCATCATCGCACTGATGAAGGATGCTGTAGATAAATGTTGCTCTTCATAGAGCCATCTTGACAAAGGCGCACAGCTACCTGTGTGAGTGAGTGAGTGAAACAACTTTATTTTGTCCGCTATAGGCGTAAGTAAACTCCACGCCACCTGGCTAGGCCCACTCGGGGACCATCAGGTGGAACCTGACGGCCCTGTCGCGAGCCCTCTGGACTGCCAGGATTTGGGAGGTCGGATCCTGGGCCATAATTAGCTTCATCATTTCCTCGTGAGTGAAAGGGGGACCGGCAGAGGCGCAGCCCCACAGGACATGTTCGAAGTCCGCATAATCACCACACAGAGGGCAGTCCGGGCTTGGGAACTGTTCGGGTAAAAAAAAAATCACTCAGCAGCGGCAATTACAACACAGCAGAATGCAACATACAGCAAATCTGTTAAAAATACGGAGTATATATATCGGAGGATTTGCTCAAGGCACAGGCATGGAGTAAACGATCAAGAATGAGCGTGAGATTAAGGCATGTAGTGCTGCAACAATGACGCTGCGAATTTTTTGTCCTTTATTCATTGGGTCAGTTTTCTAGAATATAAGTCTCGAGTTTGGCCTACCTGAGCATCTTGTAATATGACTATTGTCACACGCCACAGCCAACAGGTGACGCGTCTCTACCGTAGGCGCAGAAATGGGACACTTGGTAAACTTTCTAGGGTTGTCGTTTCATCTTTATGACCGACCCCATAGTGCTTCTTATTTATTAAGGCTTTACTTAACTCCTTGTTAATGCACTACTTGTGTTTCAGTTGCTTCTTTTGTCTTTCTTTTCTCGGTGTCTCTGTCATTTTCTTTCCCATTCCTTTGTTTCCTATCTTCTCCTCTTTTCCTCTTTTCATTCCCCCCTCCCGAAAGAGTAGGCGGGTGTTATGGCCCTCTGGGTGGCAGTTGGAGCTTGCTCCCTCCCTGCTTCCTTTGTGGGCTTGTATGTTTGTATATAATAATAATAATAATAATAATAATAATAATAATAATAATAATAATAATAATAATAATAATAATAATAATAATAATAAACTTTTGCTTTGAAAGTAACAGAATTACTTAAACAAGCATTTCAACTGCTTCCCAGAGCAGAAACGCAAGCGTGGCGCTTGTGACGAGAACACAAGACAAACTATAAGTGTACAAAATCAATAACTCAGTCAATCAATCAATTAGTCAATCAATCAAACAATCAATCAATCAATCAATCAATCAATCAATCAATCAATCAATCAATCAATTTCTCTTTTTGAACAAACAGAGAAGCCGCGAATAAAAGCTGCCATTCGGCAGCGTGACGTGTCCGCAGCTCCGATCACATGGGTTCACAGCAGCACAAACTAGTCACTAGACATCACATCAAGGAAGGAAGTAAGTAAAACAAGAGGTGAATGGCGGAGAGGTTAACCAGGTGAAGTGCTCGGTTTGCTGCTCTGCACAGGGGGGCGGGGCAAGGTGCAGAAAAGATCACATCAAAGCAAACACGTAATAATTACCCGCTGTGGTGGCGCAGTGCCTTCGGCCGTGCGATGCTAAGCTCAAGGGTGCGGAACCAAATTCCGGCCGTCCGTGTACCGTGATTAACTCGCACGTTAAAGAAAAGCCTCCCCGTGGTCAAAATTAGTCCGGAGTCCCCACTACAGCGTGCCTCATAATCACATCGTGGTGCTGGCACGTAAAACCCCTGGATACAAATAATTTTTAAACACGTTATCAACGATCACCTCGCCCCCCTCCCCTTTCTATTAAATAGCAAGATAACAAATATAATTATATAATGCTTAAAGTGCCTGCGTTATCAAATTATGTTCTTGCGGTAACAAATTCCAAGCCTAACTTGATGGAAGCACTAGGAAAGTCCAAATAAAAGATCCATAGGGATTCAGAAGGCCTGGAATAGCAGAGGCATTACATTCCTGAGTTTAACCGCGCGGTCGGTACTTCCATAATTGTCGTCTTCTTGCCTCATAATCCTGATTTCTCTTCCTAAACAAGAAATTGATGACGAATACATTACGTTTTCTCTCATTTCAGTTTTAAGCCGCACACTTAATCTATAGTGGTACAACTGGTGGATCGATAACGAAATTAGCAGTTGGAAATCACCATTTCAACTGCCTCTCAAAAGCAGAAATAGAAGCGTGGCGCGACGTAGTGTCCTGTATTATCGGTGACTTAGCGCTTATAGCACAGACTGCAATACCAAGTGGACAAATCGATACGGCGTTTCCAAACAGCATTTACTGTGTCTTGAGCTCAACGTTTCCTGTTGTTAATTTTCGTTCCAACTTTTATTCCTCGAGATTCTTTTTTTTTAATCATATACCATCACCCTACTCTTCGCCGACCACCCAAAGTAGGTCGCGCGTAATGCACTCTGGGTGTCCATCAACAACAACAAAAACAGCAACGACATTGCTCCCTTCATTTAAATAAATGTTAATTTAGAGCATGCATCGATTTGTCTCCTTCTTTTTACTTTTTCATGCCCTCCTTATTTCGCGCCACTTTACGCACCGCAACTGTTCTATTTCGCCCAGGTTTTGCTTCTGCTTCAAAATAGAGGAAAAGAAACAATTGATTCCTTCCGTTTCTGAGCGATAGTTTTCTGCGTAATCAGCACCTTAATGGAGGTTGTATTGCTTTATGAACCAATTGTCGAAGACAGTTTTCGAAAAGTTTACAAACGTATTAAAGTGGAAAGGTGGGCGTGTTGGTATACATTCATAATGGTAACAGAGCGAACAGAACGACGACGGAGTGAAAGGAAACAAGACGACTGCTGCGTGCTTCAGTAAACTTAGTTGTGAGTCAGCGCTCGTCCTGTGTCCTTTCACTCCATCGTCGTATTGTTCACGCTGGTGCCATTATGAAAGTTTGCAAACGTACGTATTGCTGGGCTAGTGGGTTCATACTGTACAATTTCAGGCCATAATATTTATGGCCACCTAGCGCAAATTGTACACGTACATGCTTCAGTTTACTTAAGTGGCAAGTGGAGCGCGATTCGCGGTATATGGACGGACATTGCTTCCCGGTCTCTGCAGAAGTTTCTGTGTGGACTTCTGCTCCCCCCTTGTTTCCGAAATTGGACACGGTCGTTCGGTCCGGCCGCTACAATATTTACGCTTCCTCTCGTCGAGCCAAGCTTTCGCGGGTCGCGCAGCGAAGAGTGTTTTCTTTCTTTGGTCCTCTCGCGTCTTGTGCAGACTGTCACTGCACTATTTCGCTAGCCGAAGCCAGCAAATATCGGCTCGTTACATTATTGGATTAGCGCTGAGCTAGCACAGTCGGTGTGTCCGGCTTCGTGCCTTCTTTATTTCCGTGCTGGACCTGGTTAGCTGTATATGCTCTGCTCGTAGCAAGAGCGCGTCAAATGTAACGTGCTAATTTACTTTACAACGTGAACTGTGGCGTTCTCTTTGAAGCAGGCAAGCAGTGGCAGCTGCCTGTTCTCTTTGGAGAGTATAACTGTAGTTCAGTGCCCTTCGGCGATTTCGTCGTTATTGGCAGTGCCAAGCATCTTTTCTCATACTTTCTACATCGCGCGTGTTTTAATCAGCGTAGCACTTCCAGAAGATCGCGACACCTGCGCGCTCCTCATAAATAGTCGAACGTGGGATAGCTCCTTAGTTTGAGGGTAACGTTTTGTTATTATCAAATGACTGACTTGGACTGTCGCTTGCTTTTGATTTAGCAGAACACAATAGGCACCGAAAGAGAAGGAACGTCTGGCCTGCAAGTTGGAACATGTCTAGCTAAACCCGTTAACTCTGTTCTGAGGAGCAGCTCATGCATTATATAAATGGTGGCTGGTGACTGAATCTACACTGCTGTAATGCAGCGAATTATGCTTTCTAAGCATTTAGTTCATTCGTCGACGGTCTATTTGATATTCCATTGCCTGTGTGCGCGCGTGCTTGATATGTTCATCAAGCGGATATCGCCAGAACAAGGTTTGGACCCGCTTTTTTACGGCTCTAACATTTCGACCACAATAAACACTTTAATAAAATGCCAAGCTCTGCTTTCCCACAGTTCCTTATACACCGAACGATGCCTGCCAGCACGTTTGTTAAAATAGTGATTGCTGGTCTGTTTGTGTACTTTCTCTGGCTTCCTGCATTATATATGCTGAATTGGAAAAAAGGAAAACGAGAACAACGCACAATAACCATTTTAGTGATGCTGTAACCGCCTTACATGGACAGTGTTCGTTGCGTAAAAGTGAGCTAGAAACATTTCTGAAGGGTACATTACTTTCTTCAAGGATTCCTGTTTGAAGTAGATTAATTTTTTTTTCTGTACAGAAAACCGTGTTAGAACCGAAAGCGTGGAGGCCAGACTGGAGTTTACTATGAAATCAAAACCAATTTATAATTCAAAGCAATAACAATCATGTTTGGCAACAATACAGAAAGATAAATAATAAAAGTTATTGCGTCAAAATTTGAATTAGCATTTTCATCCACAGAACGAAAAAAGATTTGATCTTATATCAGGAAAAATGTACAGTGCAATTCATGCGTTTAACCGCATTTTTTTAAAGGACTACATTCAGGTTTAACTACGCATAGATTAACAAGCAATGAAGTGTAATTTGTGAGGTGCACGTCGTGCATTTGACGATTGGTAATAGAGAATTGACGTGCTCGCCTAATCGGTTTCAAAACGTTGCTGCACGAAGACGAATTACCTTGCTTGAAGTAGCGATTATTAGCACATGATCAATATATTAAGCGTAAGTTTTGTCCACACACCTCATTCTGAACGAATGATCAGACGAAAAAAAATTTTTCAGACCGCTCTGTGTACATGTTGTCTCTCAAACTGATGCAGCAGTGACAAGGAAACGCTCACGCCGATCATAAAAAATTCGAGGTACCTAGCAAAACAGAGGGGTGGAAATAAAACATACACAAATTACATTTCCTTCTTCTTTAAAGGAAAGCTTCCTTGCAGTCTTTCCGCTGTTTCGGAGGTATCTTTCATCTAAGCGCTATTGATCGGCCAGGTGCACACTGACGTCAGAACGCCGCGCTGCCGCATGCCTCGTAGATCTTGCCACAAAATATGTGGTCGCGTATCTCCTTATACGGTGCTTAATTCGAACAACCCATCTTATACTCTTTCCGCAGCCTTAACTTTCATGACCCGCCGCAGTTGCTCAGTGGCTATGGTGTTGGACTGCTGAGCTGAGTCTGGTTTGGTTATGAGGTCGCGGGATCGAATCCCGGCCACGGCGGCCGCATTTCGATGGGAGCGAAAACACCAGTGCACTTAGATTTAGGTGCACGTTAAATAACCGCAGGTGGTCGAAATTTCTGGAGTCCTCCACTACGGCGTGCCTCATAATCAGAAAGTGGTTTTGGCACGTAAAACCCCATAATTTAATTTTAACTTCCATGAATACCTAATCAGTTTCGGTTAACTGTGGCGTTTGAGTCAATATTGTACGCTACATGGGCTCTTAGTTCACTCGCAATCGTTTATGATTCATACGCCTAGTTGCAAGTGATAAAAAAACCCGCGGACATCGTCAGCAGATGGTCCTTCAGCTGTAACAAGAGGAGTTGGGCTCGTTTGTATTTCATCAGTGGAAAAAACCAGGCCGCAGGAACGACGCGGCACGAAAGAAGGAGACGCAAAAACGCTCTCACTCACTACTGAATTTTTACTGTAAAGAAAGGCGAGGCACAGTGGGCGTGTCAGGACGAACTAAAGACAAAAAAAACTTCAAAGGCACGAGTCTAACGATCATCAATGTAGTTGAACTTCCTATTGTGAAGCGACAAGGATGGTTGGCCTACGCACAAGCGTGGCAGTTTCCGTTCATCTACCGCTGCATGATGAAAGGAAGAGAGAGAGAGGATGCGTTGAGGCATTTGGCGCTAGATGCGACGAGTCTTTTGGTGAGCTAAGAGCACTGAGCGTTAGCTCTTTCAGCACGAAAGGTCGGCCCGTGCACCTCTGAGACGAGTGCAACAAAAAAGATGCCAGCGCCATAATGGGGTACACGGGGAGCGTCCCGCATGGCTCTCGCTGTCTTTATCCTTGCCACACCACTCTTCTTTCCATGCCAGGGTATCTTCTTGCGAGTTGCTAATGAGGCGTGTAAGATGACCTCTGCGCTCTCTTTTCGCACCCCAAGCCATTAAAGCACGTCTTGAGAGGTTCGCTTTTCATTGTTTGTTTCCCAACGCCGTTCTTTCTCGTAAATGCCCCTGCCGCCGCACCTTAGTAAATAATTACACTAACGTTGCATACTTCTGTGTAGTATTGCGTTCCAGTCACGCCTAATATGCACCGCTGTAGTTCACGCGTTGTGAGCCAGACGACGCTGCTATTTCCAGTGGTGCCAGCGCGCATTGC
This sequence comes from Dermacentor albipictus, assembly GCF_038994185.2. NCBI lineage: Eukaryota > Metazoa > Arthropoda > Arachnida > Ixodida > Ixodidae > Dermacentor > Dermacentor albipictus. Next base: position 8,671,768 of record NC_091829.1, on the reverse strand, counting down.
ATGCATCTTTCAACGTGTTATGGCGTTAAGCGGGCAGGCAGTTGGGCGCGCCACATGAATATCTCGCGAGCTATTATCGGGCGGACTTGAGCCGCCCAACCAGGAACCAGCTTCGCAATAAGATGGGATTAGGTGATTCTTTGGCGTTTATTTCATTTATGTGCAACTTGTAGAATGTATTGTGGCAACGCGTCGTTATCACCATTGCTCACTATAATCTAGCTATACGCCCGATGTTAATGTGGCGTCGTTGTACGATAAAAAGTTCAAGCCTTGGACAAGCACTCAGTGGCTATGGCATGGTGCCGGCGGCCGTGTTCTGATGGGAGTGGAATGCAAGCTATATATATATATATATATATATATATTGTGAGACGAGGTTTAGGCAGCCAGTCTCTTCTTTATTCTCCCGAGACAGAGCCCCACCACCAGGCCCCAAAACGGTGATGATGAGTATGTACAGGTGAGAATATGAAGCGTATGAATAATGCTCACACTAATTGCCCCGCACGCGCAAGCGGCCAGCCAGGCCGCGACTTAGCCAGGAGGGGAACGCCGAACGAATCGTTTTAGGCGCGGAACGTGAACGATCTCCGAACCACGACAACGATGGTCGGAAGAAACGTCTACGGGAGTAACGCGATAGTTCACGGGGGATGTTTGTTCGTTAATAATATAGGGTCCAAGAAAGCGGGATTCAAACTTCTCGCACAAACCGGGTGCACGAATGGGCGTCCAAAGAAGCACTTCTTCTCCGGGACGAAAGGAGACGTCGCGACGAGAGATGTCGTAACGTTGCTTGCGATCTTGCTGGCTGACTTCTGTGTTGAAACGAGCACGTTGACGGCATTCCTCAAGTCTCGAAACGAACTGTTCGGGCGTACTGTCTGAGGTGTTAGTTGGAGCATTGAAGAAAGCGGCGTCGATGGTGAATGTCGGTGAACGGCCGAAAACTAGGTAGAAAGGTGAGTATCCCGTAGTTCGTTGGATAGCGGTGTTGTGAGCAAAAGTCACGAAAGGTAAAAGTTTGTCCCAATTGTCGTGGTTTGGCCCGATATACATCGATATCATGTCTATCAGTGTGCGATGAAATCGCTCGGTTAAGCCATTTGTTTGTGGGTGATATGCGGATGTCGTCTTATGAAGTGTGCCACAAGCTCCGAGTACTTCTGCGAGCATTGCTGACATGAAAGTCTTGCCGCGGTCGCTTAACAGTACACGAGGGGCACCATGGCGCAGCACAATGGCATCTAGAAAGAAGGTGGCGATGTCGGAGGCTGAACTAGAGCGTAGAGGAGCGGTCTCTGCGTAACGTGTGAGCTGGTCAACAGCTGTCACGACCCATCGATGACCCGCTGGCGTTATGGGCAGAGGGCCGACTAGGTCTATTCCAAAGGTGGCAAACGGTGTCTCGGGACATGGGATGGGCTGTAAAAGCCCAGCAGGAGGCGAAGTCGGTCGTTTCCGCCGTTGGCACTGAACGCAAGAAGCGACGTACTTGGCCACAAAGGTAGACATGCTTGGCCAAAAGAACCGGCTCCTAACGCGGTGGTATGTTTTGTGGAATCCCAAATGGCCAGCAGATGGGTCGTCGTGCAAGGCTTCAAGCACTTGTGTGCGCATCGAGCGTGGAAGAATAGGTACCCAGCTGTGTCCGTCGGAGTTGTATATGTAGCGGTACAGCACATCGTTGTCAAGCTTAAATAGTCGCAGTTGTCGACGTAATCTGGCATTTGGTGCAGATGTAGTTCCGCACAGGCGTTGGATGATGCTGTCGCAGTAGGGGTCAGAACGTTGACACGAGGCGAGGTGAGTGAGGTGATTGGAAGATAACGTGTCAGTAACCATGAGAGGTAATAACGGGAGTGACGACTTAGTCTCATCATCAATTGGCGAGCAATGGAGAGGTGTACTCGAAGCTAATAATGGCAGCGGGCAGCGAGAGAGAGCGTCGGCATCTTGATGCTTTTTCCCAGACTTGTAGACAACGTCAAAATCGTACTCTTGTAATCGTATCACCCAGCGACCAAGTCGTCCGGACAAATTTTTGATTGACGACAACCAGCATAAGGCGTGGTGGTCGGTTATGACCGTGAAATGGCGTCCGTAAAGATATGGTCGAAATTTTTGGACCGCCCAAACTACTGCGAGACATTCCTGTTCTGTGATCGAGTAATTCGTTTCGGCAGGTGTTAGTGCGCGACTTGCATAGGCAACAACTCTCTCTCGTGAGGTGGTATCACGCTGTAAAAGTACAGCACCGATCCCATGGCCACTAGCGTCGGTGTGCAAGCAAGTCGGTGCGTTGTCATCGAAGTGACAGAGGACAGGGTCGCTGGTTAATGCCTGCTTGAGGGCTTGGAAAGAAAGTTCGCATTCATCTGTCCAAGGGAAAGCAGAGCCCGACGTGAGCAACTTGTGTAGCGGCGACGCCATGGCTGCAAAATGACTGATGAAGCGGCGGAAGTAGGATGCCAGGCCTAAGAAACTTCGTAATTGCTTTTGATTTTCAGGGCGAGGGAAGCGATGCACGGCAGCAACCTTTTCGGGATCCGGTCGAATGCCATCTTTGCTGATAAGATGGCCCAATACTTTGATGTGCTTTCTGGCAAAATGGCATTTCGTTGTGTTGAGTTGGAGTCCAGCGTTGGAAATGCAAGTGAAAACTTCGTCCAAGCGCTCAAGGTGCTGACTAAAAGTTGTAGAAAAGATAACAATGTCATCTAAATAGCACAGACAGGTCTTCCACTTAAGGCCACGTAAAACTGTGTCGATCATGCGTTCAAATGTTGCAGGGGCATTACATAAACCGAATGGCATGACGTTAAACTCGTAAAGTCCGTCTGGCGTTGCAAAGGCTGTCTTGTCCTTGTCCGCTTCGTGCATGGGGATTTGCCAGTATCCGGATCGGAGGTCTAGACTAGAGAAATATTCTGCACCCTGGAGGGAGTCAATGGCATCGTCAATTCTTGGCATCGGATATACGTCTTTGCGCGTGATCTTATTAAGGGCTCGATAATCGACGCAGAATCGTACGGAGCCGTCTTTCTTGCGAACCAGCACGACAGGAGACGACCAAGAACTGGAGGATGGCCGAATGATGTCTCTTTTGAGCATGTCATCAACGTTATCCGCAATGATTTTCCGTTCTGCGGAAGACACGCGATACGGGCGGCGGCGTACAACCGAACTGCCTTCGGTTTCGATGCGATGTACTGCGACGGAAGTGCGCCCCAGAAGCTTGGAGTGGACGTCAAATAAGGCTCTGTGTTTGTGCAGGAGTGCCAGAAGGTCTTCTTTCTGCGCAGTGGTCAAATCGGGATTTATCGCGGCCGTTAAAGCAGCGGCAGCAGTGTGATAATCAGTTGTGGTAGACAAAGGTGGTGATTCGGTGTGAAGCGGTACCAGTGAAAGAGGTTCGATGTCAGTAAAGCATGTCACAGTAGAGCCCTGGGAGAGCACAACTGGCGAAGAAGTAGGGTTATGAACAGCGACTGAGGCTCTACCGTCCTGAAACCGTACTAGGCTAGGAGTAAGGCTAAGCCCACCAGAAATGCAGTAACCACTCGGTGCAAGGAACACATCACCATTAATAATAGTGTCGGAAGTCAGCGTCAGAATATGCTCAGTGCCCGCGGGAATGAAACAGTCGGTAGACGTGACAAAACGCAGGCTGTGATCATTGACAGAGGACGAAGATTCAGTGTCTGTCATATGAGTAGTTCGCTGACGGCAAGAGATTAAAGCTGAGGCGGAGGACAGGAAGTCCCATCCCAAAATCATCGCGTAAGTGCACGAAGACAGCACGACGAACTGAATGTGGTGGAGGATGCCATCAATGAAAACGCGCGCAGTGCAAACACTGGAGGGCTGAACAAGAACTGCATTAGCACAACGAAGGGGAGGGCCATTATACGGTGTCTTCACTTTTCGCAATCGAGAACACAAGTCAGCACGAATAACGGAAAGCGATGCACCTGTGTCAACCAAGGCTTCGATTCGGACACCTTCAACAAACACCAAAAGTACATTTGACGGGCGCTCCGGAGGCATTTCACGTTGTGCAAAAGATGCAGCTTCCCCTCCTGAAGCTGCACCATTTAGTTTTCCGGGCGGTGATCGGAGGACGAAGTAGCCGGTCGTAGAGGGGAAGAAGAGCGCCGCAGCGGTGATGGAGAGCGACGACGCGGGAAACGCGATGAACTGGCAGTGTTGAAGTCCTGTGGAGATGGGGAACGTGGTGGATAATAAACGTAGTCAGTACGCCGACGTCGTGGTACAGGGCCAGAAAACTGATCCCTTTCAAAGCCGTCATAGCCACGTCTTTCATCTTGCTGACGGCGTCGGCAAAACCTGGAAATGTGGCCACGGATGCCGCAGTAGTAACAAACCGGTCGAGGTGGGCTCCATGTGTTATAAGACGGAACAGGCGATGGTCTTGCAGTGAGAGGATTCAGGGACATGTGCGGTGCAGGTGCGTGTTGTGGTGGCTGCTGGGGGGGTGGCGCTATAGAGGCAACCTGAGCGTACGTTGGCGTATGGATAGGGTGCGGGCTCGTGATTTGCGGGCAGGTCACTGCAGCTAGCTCTTCCCTCACGATATGGCGTAGGCCGCCACCAGGAGGCGTCAGATGGACCTCAGGAGGGTTGGACGAAGCTTGGGCGTGCAGTTCCTCACGGATGATGGAGCGAATCAAAGCACGTAGCTCGCTGTCGTTGGACGCCTTGAAATCAGATGTGTCAGGGTGCAAGCGGAGCATATGAAGGTCATCGAGACGCTGACACGTACTGATGATGTCGGCGACGGTAGTGGGATTCAGCACTACAAGAGCATTGAATGCCGCAGTCCCAATACCCTTGAGCAGGTGGCGTACACGGTCACTCTCTGCCATCGAGGTGTTCACGCGGCGGCAGAGGGCGAGGACGTCCTCTATGTACGAAGTGTAGGACTCGCCTGAGTGCTGTACACGCTCAGCAAGCTTCTTCTTAGCGATATCGGAGCGGACAGACGAGTTCGCGAAAATCTGGCGTAGCTGGTGTTTAAAGATGCTCCAGTTGACCAAATCGAGCTCATGATTGTAAAACCATGTTTTCGCAACTCCGGTTAGGTAGAAGGCGACGTGAGCAAGTTTTGCTGATTCGTTCCAGTGGTTGAAGTCACTCACGCGCTCGTATAGCTCCAACCAGTCTTCAACGTCGTCACCTGGAAGCCCAGCAAATACCGGTGGATCCTTCTGAGGGGTGGTGACTGTCCAAGAAGGGGTTCCCGCAGGAGTCGGCAAGGTGGATGTCGAGGTACTGGTCTGCTGGTCTTGCGACATGGTCGAGTGCAGGAGGTAGAGGCGGCGACCCGAGCGGAGCTCCAGGGATGTAGCGTAGGTGAAGCTGGAGAGAGACCGGGAGCGAGAGGGCGAAGGGACCAGACAGCACACTCCACCACTTGTGAGACGAGGTTTAGGCAGCCAGTCTCTTCTTTATTCTCCCGAGACAGAGCCCCACCACCAGGCCCCAAAACGGTGATGATGAGTATGTACAGGTGAGAATATGAAGCGTATGAATAATGCTCACAATATATATATATATATATATATATATATATATATATATATATATATGCACACATATGCACATGCAGGATAGTTCTTTCCCAACGACGACAACGTCGGGTTTAGCTTGAATGGCCAATTTGCTATTGGAAATCGATGCTATAACTTAAGGTAGATAAGCTTGTACATGAGCATAGGTACCCATTGCTTAAGGCATCAAACAAAACCCGATAAAGGGGTGTTGCGGCTTTTGCTCGTTGGTACAGCATTTTTGGAAACGAAGTAGCACATCGTGAAAACACGGGACACAGCAAGTGGACGCACATACACGCCCTTGTTGTCCCCTTGTTGTCCCCTTGTTGTCCCCTTGTTGTGTTCTGTGTTTCGCGCTAGACTTGTAACTGTTTCCTATCAACACACAAGAATGACTGAGACAGGCCAAGCACATGTCCTGAGTTAATTTCGTCGTCGTCGTCGTCGTTGTTGTTGTTCTTCTTGTTGGTGTTGTTGCTCTAGAATTGAAACCACGAATATATTCATTTTGGCCCTGTTGTACGCCCTTACGTTTAGTCTGGTTACTAGGAGCTCAGAATAACGTGCTATTGATAAACAATGCTATCGTAAACGTGCCTACAGTCATTATTTACGCACATCGAAGATCCAAGGCACCTAGCAGTGATGTTGCCACGACTTCAAGTGATTTACAATCGACTTCGCAACTGCCTCGACCGACGCGCCTATCCTTCGACCATAGCAGCGTGAACCACAGCCGAAAAGATGAGAACTAATAAAAGTAAAGAAGGTCGGACGGAAGCTTTTTACTTTGATTCCGTGCCTCAACGAACACCTCTATTAGCGGGAGACGAGACTCCAGGTGCCGTTTTTCAAAACAGGGAAAATATATGTATACACATATAAACCGCGAAGGAAGCGCCAAACCCTGCCACAAGCAGTCAATTTAAAATTACTACCGCATCTTCCGTGTTATATATATATATATTATTCACTTACCTTTTCTTTCATTTTTTTTTGGGGGGGAGGGGGATTGATGAGAAGGTGGAGCTCTAATTTGGATATGTTTTTTCTCTCCTTAGCCTACTCGCGAGGGATACGATCTGGACACGCGTCGTATAAATCCGTGTGGTTCCGTGGTCATTCTCTGTTGCTTTGCTTTCTATCTGTATGGTTCCCCCTTCTGTAAGCCCACCTGCGGACCCTGCTTGCCGTTTGTAGAGGCACTTGTTTCGTGCAACAACAGCGGCGGCTTCACTGCACGTAACTGATTTCTGCGTGCTTGTCGCAGAGCCGCAGCCACAGCGGGCGTGCCGCAGCAGGGCCGTGCATCTGTTCCTGACTGTCCGCGCATCAGCGGAAAATAAAAACGTGCAGAGCAGTGTCAAACGTGCGTGCGGGCCGTTTCGAGCGGTCGGCGCTAAATGCGCGAATACATAAATAAACCTGGGAGGCGTCCAAGGGGTGCAACAAGAATCTCGCACGTGACGAGGGGAGGACGCCTGACCGGTTCCCTCACTCGAGGGTATGCTCTTGCTCGTAAATTGACCCGCGCTGATAGCGCGCTTCAATTTGTTATACGCGGTCTGGCTAAAACGCGGCGTCGCTGCAGTAAAAGTGAGGGCTCGCTTCAGCCAATGAGAGCAGCAGGGACTCCGATGCAGACGTATTCCTCAGCGTGGCATGCTCATTCGCTGCGGCGTGTCGTCTGCTTTCTTTAGCAGGAACAGACGTCGCTGTAGATTGACACAGGGTAAGCAAAAAAGATGGGTAAGGAGATACCCCAGTTTCCCTCGAGAAAATCGCACACCGCGAGGTAATACACACGTGACATGCGAAGCGTGGAAGATAATATTCATGCGGTATCAGCCGCATCGAAGCGCTGAACTGGTCGCTTGGCTGGGTTCTTGTGACCGGCACTGGACTGCTCGCAGAATGAACAACGATGCGTGTGCGCTCGTGGCTGACGCTTTTTCCTGCGTTCATGGCTGACAGAGGGAAGAAAGATTGTCGTTATCGTATATTTTCGTTTACACCTCATATTTAGAGATGCGCTCGTGCAAAGTACCTCCCTTGAAAGTGGTGCACTCATATACATGTATAACTGAATTACTGTCGCACCGAGCATGTCGCATTTCTCGGGCTGCGCAACGTGTTCCGTGCTGGCCGCTATATGTTAGACGAGAGCCTATTGCTCGCGCCCGGGGACTGTGACTTGACGGCTGTCTTGCTGCGGCACTAGCTGTTGTACGATTTCTAGCAACATTATTCTGCGACCAACGTACGCAGGACCGACTGTATTTTTGTAAGGAAAAGGAGAAGGAGATGACTGCAGTGCTGACAAACGTCATGAAAAATAAGGCTAAGCCTCTGCAGGTGAAAGTTGCTCTTGCTGTTTATGGTCTAAACACATCTTGTGCACTGCCGCGTGGGCTTTTTGCCATACACAGGGCGATAAGACCCTCACTCAGCAAGTAACAAAAAAAAAGAAAAGCAGATTGGCCCACCCAAATTGTGGTGTCCAGAGCTCTGTCTTCGCTTACTGTCATATATATGCTCTCACATTGGGTGACCCGACTATTCTATTCCTTAGTGAATGCTTCACCTTAATTCCGTAAGTCAGAACGCTCTCACTTGTGCACGTCAATTGCTTTTTTCCATTCTGTTCAATAATTACAGGGAAAAAACCGCTTATGTTGAGCTTTGTGTCAATAGCATTCTTTGCTTACCAAATTTGACTCCATTTCATATCAGTCTGCTGAGTATTTATCTACGCGATCACCTTACTTAACGCACTACCATGTCCGACTCCAACAGCCCCACGTGCGCCACATGCAACAGCGATGAGACGCTCGCGCAGATTATCTGTGTCTGCCCGCGATACAGTGCCCAGAGACAAGTGATGTGCAGAGTACTGGACAGTTGGACAATCTTCCACTATCAGAACTCAAAGCTTTAGGTCAGTGCTTCCACGGAACATCCACGATGAAGGCCTTACTTGCGCGAATAAGGTTCCTGCGGTCTACGGGGCTTCACGATAGACTTTAATTAACGCCGCACCCTACCGCTCTGCAGTGTGCGCGGTTTGTTCGTGCTCCTCTCTATTTCTCTCTATCTCCTCCTTCCGCTCTCTTTCACTTTTTATCCCCCTTCACCCTTCCCCCCCGTGCAGGGTAGCCAACCGGAACTGCCTCTGGTTAACCTCCCTGCCTTTCTATGCATACTTTCTCTCTGACTGGATGTTCGACGTGCCGCTTTCCGTGAGCAGTGCTGAACGTATATTTTTACCTCCCCCGTAGTATTTGCAGGTCAACTCGTGCACGTGCTTTGAGCAATTAGTTTAATTCTTATGAAAAAAGCTGACATGACTGACTGTACACAAAAGAAAGATTTAATTGCTCCGTAGCTGCGAGAACTCACTACATGTCTGCACAAAAAGCCGTCCTAACGTTAAGTTTGACTTTCTTTCAATATAGTCGCCAGTACATTGGCATAAAATTATGTAACTCGGACACATTTATTGACAGGCCATCGTTCGCGACTAAAATGCGACTTCACAGGGTCTGTGGACGTACACTCGCGTTCTGTTCAGAGCTGCAACACGGTGCCCGTTGTCGAAGGGGCCCCGAGATCACACAACGGCGCCGAGATACGAAACATTTGAGAACTTGACATCGTTCCAATTACCGATATTAATTTAACCACTTATTCGCATGTCGGCGCCTTTGTGCAGTCTCGGGGCCCCTCTGCCTACAGGCGCTGTGTTGCTGCCTATACTGAACGTGACTGTACGTACATTTATATGCAACACAAAAGTGGCGTTTGTTAAGTGCAGTTGTTGTCCAAAGTTTTTCAAGCTACTTCGCGCGTAGGGGTATACGTCGTAGCTTCATACAAGAAGAACCGCCATGGAACGTTCCCCGCTGCTAATCCTCGCTGCTAACTTGATGAATAAATTGAAAGTGGATGAAAAACCGTTTTCCCATCCACTTTCTGAGGTATTTATATCTGTCTACTAGAACCAACACTGGGGGGTGTTAGCTAGCGCCACTACTCACCGCCTTGGTGGCTGATGTGGAATCCTTTCTAACATAAACAACCCAGAAAGTGGATGTGAAAACGGCGCTGCGGCAGCTGAATTGGTAAGAACATTGCACGTGTAATGCGAAAGCGTGAGTTCTTATGCCACCTGCGGCCAGTTGTTTTTTACCCACTTTCGTTTACTTTAATTTATCATTGCTTCATTTCAATTAAGAACTGCAGTTAATCCGCCGTTACATACAGACTGACGGACAGATTTCCGAGGGAAGTAGTCGTAAAATGCTTACGCAGTAAAATTCAATTTCATTGCTTCATAAGGGTCTTCAGCTCTGGCCTCCGTCATTGATGAGAAACTGCGGAAAGCAGAGAGAACATGATGCATAGAAAGGCAGGGATGTTAACCAGATGTAGTTCCGGTTGGCTCCAAAACACCAGCTGTAGTACCGGGACCGGTACTTAGGCTGCTGCAGAATAGTTATCGTGCTCTGGCAAGGAAAAGTCTCCTAATCGAAATGTTGGATCCTGGCAGAGGCCTCCCTTGCTCGTCCACTGTTATCAACAGTTATTACAAGCAAACACAGCGGGCACGTTTCTGTGCGCGAGTTGTTTTTGCAAGTTCTGCCTATTGACAATAATAAATAATAAAAAGAGAAATGAAAATAAAACAAGGAAACGCTGACATTGAGCTACGAATAAATTGAACCCTTTGGTAAACTAAGCGATGCTAAACTTCGCCTTAATGAGCTGACTTCTGCGGCGGACGACCATCTAGCTGCAGGCGCTTCGATGTTTGACGAGATGCTCAAAGTGACACATTCCGGAGGCAATGACAACTGAGCACTTTTTTTGTTAGTAACGCTAGTTGCGAATGATTAACTTGCGTACGTGCTAGAAGCCGGTGATTCAATTGTTTATATTAAAGGACGCAGCGTTACTTACGGCAACAGTTCAATATTTCAGTGTGGTGTAATCATGATCGCCCACTAGAAAAAACACAAATATTCATCCTATTAGCTTGGCTTTTCTTTTTCAGTGGCGTCTGCAGTGCCTTGCTTTAAATTAAGCAACTTTGACACGTTTATTGGGAGTTTATCATAATTTGTCACTGAAGGAGTTATTCTGGGGCGTCTAATAAGAGAGAAATGGCACTCTGCGAACGCTTGAAATGGGGCAGTCTTTCTTTGTCTTGGACTACGGGTGAAGAACCCTGCTCGTTTATAGGCGTCTCTGTAGTGCGCAAACTTACGCACCGAGGGGAGCTCTCGAAGGCGGTCTCGTCTCCAAAGCGCAGCTAAACGGGAGCGAGCAATCCCAAGAATACTTCAGAAGCAGTTCTACCATGTGCACCTCTTCAACACCTCTTCGTGCCAGCGCTGGTGCTTGCTTAGCCTAAAATCTGTCTGCGAAAAGAGGTCTAATTGATCGTCGTCTAATTATAATTTAGGGTTTTGTCCTTTTATAGCTGAATATCGGAACTTCTTCTGTGACTGTTTTGCACGCCGCTAAACGTCAAACAGTTAATTAAATTATGGGGTTTTACGTGCGAAAACCACTGTCTGATTATGAGGCACGCGATATTCGTTTTATTCTCCGTCTTTTCTTCTTTCGCCGCCTCGCACCCCATTCCGTTCCTGTAGCCGGTGCTTTACTTCTTTTGTGCTATGGGTTTTTACTGTGCATATATATTGTTGCGGGAAGAAAGCAGGCCCACGAGTGTAAAATAACTTATATTTACAAATGATGGATATGGCGTTCAGGCAACCGCCAGACTTCGTCTTTCTCTAGTCCAACTCAACGTCTTCCTTCACTTCACCGTAACATCACCCTCCCGGTGGGGGAGCTCCGTCCCGGTGCAAGTTAAACAGCCTCACTTATTGGGGGGACATAGGGCTTGAGCCTGGTGACGTGAACAACATCACTGGTTAAGTTGGGAGGCACGGAAGGCTGACCGAGTGGGGCGATCTCGTAGGTCACGTCGGACAGTTGGCGTAAGATCTGGTACGGACCAGAAAAACGGGACAGTAATTTTTCCGACAAGCCGACACGACGTGAAGGCGTCCAGAGAAGGACAAGGGAACCAGGTGAAAAATGGTGGTCTCGGTGCCGAAGGTCGTAGCGTCGCTTTTGAGAAGCTTGCGAGACTGTGAGGCGATGACGGGCGACATCTCGGGCCTGGGCGGCTAAGTCAATAGCCTCGCGAGCGTAAGCAGTGCTGGGTGACTGTACTGCGGAAGGTAGCAACGTGTCAAAAGGCAAGGTGGGGTCGCGGCCGTACAAAAGGAAAAATGGTGAAAATCCGGCAGTGTCGTGACGGGACGAGTTGTATGCGAAAGTGACGTATGGTAAAGCGACGTCCCAGTCGCGGTGATCGTTGGAGACGTACATGGCGAGCATTTCAGTGAGTGTGCGGTTGAGTCGCTCGGTGAGGCCGTTCGTTTGAGGGTGGTACGCGGTAGCAATCCGATGTTCTGTAGAACAGGAGCGGAGCAGATCATCAACGACCTTCGATAGAAAGTAGCGGCCGCGATCCGTCAGCAACTGGCGAGGGGCGCCGTGGTGCAGGATGACGTCTTTTAGTAAGAAGTCGGCGACATCTGTAGCGCAGCTGGTTGGCAGGGCTCGTGCGATGGCATATCTAGTGGCATAATCGGTTGCTACAGCAATCCATTTGTTTCCTTTGATGGAAATTGGAAACGGACCAAGGAGGTCGAGGCCCACACGGAAGAAGGGCTCTGTAGGTATATCAATGGGTTGAAGCAAACCAGCGGGAGGCATAGCAGGCGTCTTCCGGCGCTGACACAGGTCGCAAGAAGCGACATAACGGCGCACAGAGCGATAAATGCCAGGCCAGAAGAAGCGGCGCCGCAGGTGGTCGTAAGTACGAGTGACGCCCAGATGTCCAGCAGTAGGAGCGTCATGAAGTTGCTGGAGCACGGTGAGTCGAAGGTGCTTGGGGACGACTAGGAGGAGCTCCGGGCCGTCAGGACGAACGCTACGACGGTATAAAGTTCCATCGCGCAAGGTGAACATCCGAAGGGACGGGTCATTGGGCGAGGAGCTTAGGCGGTCCATAAGTGTTCGAAGAACAGGATCCTTGCGCTGCTCGTCGCCAATGTGGAGGAAGCCGGAGAGAGACAGAATACTGATGTCCGAGTCTGCATCGGTATCGTCCGGTTGATCCACGGGATTGCGGGACAGGCAGTCAGCGTCTTTATGCAGGCGTCCTGACTTATATATAATAGAAAATGTATATTCTTGTAGGCGCAATGCCCAACGTGCAAGTCGTCCAGTTGGGTCCTTCAAAGAGGAGAGCCAGCAGAGGGCGTGATGGTCGGTGACAACGCAGAAGCTCCGACCGAAAAGGTACGGGCGAAATTTCGCGACCGCCCATACGAGCGCGAGACATTCTCTCTCAGTAATGGAGTAATTTCGCTCGGGCGTGGAAAGGCGGCGGCTAGCGTAAGCGATGACACGGTCTTGGCCCTGTTGACGCTGAGCGAGGACAGCGCCGATGCCATGACCACTCGCGTCAGTTCGTACTTCAGTGGGCGCAGAAGGGTCAAAGTGGGAGAGAATCGGGGAAGTGGTAAGCCGCTCAATCAGGGTAGAGAAGGCTTTCTCCTGTAGCGGTCCCCAAGAGAAAGAGGCGTCTTTCTTAAGAAGGTCAGTGAGAGGGTGAGCGATGTCCGCAAAATTTTTCACAAATCGCCGAAAATAAGAGCATAAGCCCAGAAAACTACGGACATCGTTCGTTGAACAAGGTACAGGAAAATTTCGCACGGCGTGAACTTTCTGTGGATCAGGTTGGATTCCGGCGGCGTTGACGAGATGACCAAGCATGTTAATTTCACGGCGACCGAAATGGCACTTGGAGGAGTTTAGCTGAAGGCCAGCCCTGCGAAACACGGAGAGTATGGTTGTGAGGCGCCGCAGGTGGCTCTCAAAGTTCGGCGAAAACACAATCACATCGTCGAGGTAACACAGGCATGTAGACCACTTCAAGCCGCGCAAGAGAGAGTCCATCATGCGCTCGAATGTAGCTGGCGCATTGCATAATCCAAAGGGCATGACTTTAAATTGGTACAGACCGTCCGGTGTGACAAAGGCGGTTTTCTCGCGGTCCATCTCATCGACGCTAATCTGCCAATAGCCGGAGCGGAGGTCAATTGATGAAAAGTATTGGGATCCGTGAAGGCAGTCAAGAGCGTCATCAATGCGAGGCAAGGGATAAACATCCTTCTTTGTTATCCGGTTGAGGTGACGGTAGTCAACGCAGAAGCGCCACGAGTTATCTTTTTTCTTTACTAAGACAACCGGTGATGCCCACGGGCTACTGGAGGGTTCAATGATGTCCTTGTCCATCATCCTGTCTACTTCTTTCTGTATGATGGCCCTTTCTGTTGCCGAGACACGATATGGCCGCCTATGAATGGGGCTGGCGTCACCGGTGTTGATGCGATGCGTGACAACAGATGTCTGGCCAAGTGGACGGTCGTCCAAATCAAAGATGTCCCGATAAGATGACAGGAGATGACGAAGAGCTGTTGTTTGCTCGGAAGGAAGGTCGGGGGCGATCATCTTAGAAACATCGTCCGCAGGCGTCGAGTACGAAGGAGTGGATGACAAAGGTCCGTTCGTACTGAGGAAGGATTCAGAGGTCAAAAAAGAAATCTGAAATTCTTCCAAAGGAGTGATATGCGCTATGGCGATACCGTGTGGCAAAACATGTGACGAGAACCCAAAATTGAGGATGGGCACGCGAGCGCAGTTTTCGCGGATCCGAATTAAGGTGCTCGGTAGGGCAATATTACGCGACAAAACCACGTCAGTAAGCGGCGACAGGACGTACTCGCCATCAGGTACGGGAGGACAGGGCGTCAGCAGGACATTTGTAGCAGCCTGTGGAGACAGCCTTGCAAATTCAGCAGCACATAAGCGGTGTGGAGCACAAGTGGTTGCGTCGGCAGGAAGCGGCAGGTCCAACTGTACAACACCTGCGGAGCAGTCAATTTGGGCAGAGTGTTTCGAAAGGAAGTCGAGGCCGAGAATTAGGTCGTGTGGGCAGTGTTCAAGGACGATAAATAGAACAACGGTATAATGGCCCCCAATGGTCACACGTGCTGTGCACATTCCAAGGACAGGTGACGTACTCCCATCGGCGACTCGCACGGTGCACGGTACGGCGGGGGTCAGAACCTTTTTGAGCCGGCGGCGGAGAGCAGCGCTCATAACTGAAAGCTGCGCTCCTGTATCAACGAGAGATCTAACAGGAACGCCATCGACTTCAATGTCCAGCAGGTTTCCACATGTAGGCAGGGTCAATAGAGGATTTGTGGGCCGGATCGGAGTTGCAGCTTCACCTCCGGGAGCTGCACCGCCTAGTTTCCCGAAGCGAAGCGACCGGTTGCAGAAGGGGACGAAGAGCGGTGAACGAGAGGCGAACGGGACCTACGACCTTGCGGAGACGGGGATCGGCTGGATCTTGGTGGAGCACTGTCGGCGTTGATGTTCCTAGTCGGCGTATAGGGCGAGAAAGTGCGATTGTCGGGTACTTGGCTGTAGTGACTCGGAGACGACCACCGAGGAGGCGACGACCAGTGGTTGCGGCAATGACGGGCGATGTGTCCAATACCGGAACAATTAAAACAGATGGGTTTATCATCCGCTGTGCGCCATTCAGCTGGGTTGCGACGGAGTGGTGGAAAGCTTTGCGTCCGGGAGCGAGCGGTCGGAGAAATTTGGTAGGTGTTGGTATGGCGGACTGAGCAGAGAGATGGAATGCCCAAACTTGCTATTTCCTCCCGAACGACCGCTTGTATAAGGGAGATAGCGGGTACGCTTTCCCGACAGTCTGAACGAACGGGAGCCGGGGCCATGGCCTCAAGCTCACGGCGAACGATGCGCGTTATTTCTTCCGGTCCTGCGGGCTGAACGAACCGCGGCGGGTCTTCGCAAGAAGATGTCGCGGCGGTATTGGGCAACCGGTCGAAAGTTTGAGTGACGCGGCGGCCCTTCGCTTGTTCGAAGCGCCGGCACTCCTTAATAATTGCATCCACAGTGGCACAATCCTTACACATCAAGAGATTGAAGGCATCGTCTGCAATACCTTTCAATATATGGCCAATCTTGTCTGCCTCGGTCATGTTGTCATCAGCCTTGCGACAGAGGGCCAGCACATCCTGTATGTACACGACATAGGATTCTGTGGACGTCTGAGCGCGGCACGCAAGTTCTTTTTTAGCTGCAAGCTGACGACCGACAGGTCTGCCGAACAGGTCTCGCATTTTTTCTTTGCAAACATCCCAGCTCGTTAGGTCAGCTTCATGTGTGTCATACCATTGCTTCGCAGTTCCCTTCAGATAAAATATTACGTTTGCAAGCATCATTGTAGGATCCCACCTGTTGTTGTCGCACACTCGCTCGTACATCGTAAGCCAGTCCTCGACGTCGACGTTGTCCGTGCCACAAAATGTTCCCGGGTCCCGTGGGTGAGTGAGGATGACCGTGGGCACGGGCTGCCGAGGCGTTGTCGCTTGTGTCGGTTGATTTGCCATTGTGGCAGCAGGTAGATGACGTCCGCTGCGAAGTTCCGTGGTGGTACCCCGCACCTCCACCAAAATGTTGCGGGAAGAAAGCAGGCCCACGAGTGTAAAATAACTTATATTTACAAATGATGGATATGGCGTTCAGGCAACCGCCAGACTTCGTCTTTCTCTAGTCCAACTCAACGTCTTCCTTCACTTCACCGTAACAATATATATATATATATATATATATATATATATATATATATATATATATATATATATATATATATATATATATATATATATCCCTGATACGATTAGACGTTCTCGTGTGTGCCCTTAAAGTGCCTCTTCTTTCGTGCTGTTCTTTTGTGATAAATGTTTGAAGGTCCAGGAAATCGATACAAGAACTTCCGGCGGGCGGAAAGTAGATATTTCAAGTTGCGATACTTGCGGCATGGTTTTGTTCACTCTCTTCGCAGTTCGATTTGTGGCGCCGTTCGATCCAAGGGCATTTATTACAGTGATTGATTCAGAGGCGTGTCGGCTTGACAAGCGACGTCAACCGAACGGATTTGGTGTGCGTCGCCTCCGGCAGTGCTTGCGGTCTTTCGTTCGCCGGAAATAGTTCGATCACTCTCAGAGAGTCGCATTATGTCCTTGGATCCCAACGCAAGGTGACGCGGTAAACGCTTCGTACTACCTCCAGCTCACCAGCCTACATGGGCATCTCCGCGAAGTGCTATAAAGGCGCCGCTGCGTTTCTGCGACAACCGTGAGAAGTTGTATGACTCAGCGGGAGATTGACACTGTGTGTGACTATGTGTCTACCTCTCTCTCTTTCGCTCTCTCTCTCTCTCTCTCTTTCTTTGCAGCACACTTGCATTTGTTGAATGGTGGGCTTGGATGTTCGTCAGCGCCGTCGACAGGTGGTGCCGCTGGTTCGAGGCACGCCGCTTCTCTTGGTTCTGAGCATGCGCTTCTTTAAGTGGACCCCTAAAAGAAAAATAAGTTAACTTGAGCTGCATTCGTGAATTACCCTCCTACAATACCAAGAAAGCCACTCTTGACCTCTGAGGGGGCTTGGTAAGCCACAAAAGACGTAAAAACGAAAGTCGGATGGCGACGCCACCGGGGAGTTCCCGCACCATGTGGTATGGCGCCAAGGTTTTTGATGGTGCCTACTCGAGATTAGTTCTTTCCGTTGTAGACGAAAATAAACTACATTGTATTTAACAAGCATCAAGAGCTTCTACTGAGACACAACGGCTTAAATACCGGAATACACTGCTTAATAATGTTATTGTTTTATGTGGTACCCGACAGGAGGTCCCCTTACAGCCTTGTGCTCTGGGACCTGTTTCTGTATCTTAATTCATGTATTACACTTATTAACTGAATAAGACACATTCTCACTTTGACTTTGAAATTTGTGACTTCACACTGACGCACTGGTGCTGAGGTTCTGGCGAAAAATTCAGAAAATCGACCTGTGACCTTCATTCTTTTTTATAATAATAAGCACTTTACTGCGGAACAATGAATACATGGTTTCGAAAAAATACTGATCGGTCTCATCTATTTAAGTGTATCTCTTTAGTTCCCTATTGGGGCAAATGATCGTGTGCTTAGACATATCTGCACGCTAACGAACCCTAGGTGGTCAAAATCGATTCGGAGTCCCCGACTACTCCGTGCCTCATGATCATATCGTGGTTCCGGCAGTAAAATCCGAGAATTTTATCTTTTTTCTTAGTGCTGTGGGCGGGTTGCTGCTGCTACCGCGTCACTATTTTCATTCCTTCGCATGCAACCAGAGCTTGCGCACTCCAAAAATAAGCTCCCTTCGTTAAGATACGTTCCCGAAGTGGTTGAGGTGCACAGGCCTACATGACATGTTTTGAGAACGCTGCCTACCGTCATGGCTACCGCTGGATTGTGCACGCCTTTCACTTCGTTAGGGCTCCTTTCCGGTTCTATGCCCTTACCCCTTGCCCTCGTGCATGGCAGCCAACCGGAATTACATCTGGTTAACTTCCCTGCCATTATAACATCCCATCTCTCTCTCTTGAATGTCACAATGGTATTTTTTTCTAATGTTTTCTTATCCATCGGCACATTGCTTCAGTAGGTTTTTGTATCTGTTGGAGAGCTTACTGTGCGCTTACGGTTTGCTCTTCGGCCTTGTTTATCCACCGGTGCTAAATAATAGGGCAACGTGCCGGGCAAGCCGGGCGTGGTAAGAAAGCCCGGAGCATAGGCAAACACCGGATCCCGATGGCTTTGCGCGTCCATCCACGGTCGTAAAGCGGCGCCGGATCTCCTCGTTAGCCTCCGGAATGCGTAAGAGGCCCTCTCGTGGTCACGCCGGTGAGTTATTGGACGCGCTGGCCTTTGGCCCCGTCGCAGTAATTCAGTGCAGTGCACGCGCAGCGCCTTGCGAGAGGCAAGTGAGCGCGAGAAGATAAGGATCGCGCAATGACGGTGAACGATGTATGCATAGCGCCGTAAAGGGGATCTGCAACACGTTTTCCTCAAAGCACAGTACTGAGTGTGATGCCTTTCGCGCAGACATTTTTGAGAAAGCCGTAATAACTAAGAATGTGTAAAATAAGTACAAATCAAGACTGCGAGTCGGCCTAGTTGGAACAAATTCATCTTGAAACTTATTGTGCGCAACAAACAGGGACGAAGAATAGAAGAAACACTCGAAAGCGCTCGTCCTTGTGTTTCTTCTATTCTTCGTCCCTGTTTGTTGCGCACAATAAGTTTCAAGATGAGTAAGTACAAATACTGCTAATTATAAAAACTCGATGTTTCCTTGCCCTATTTCTCTTCAATACGTTTTTTTCTCAGCTAGGACGGCTCCAACAGCAATGCCTCGTCTATTGCTCCTTACTATCGTGTTTCTAGCCGCTTTACTCAGGTGGTCTTTCTAATAACAAGAAGGGCTTGATAAATTTCGGCACTGATCGCTGTACATTCTAGGTACGAGAGTACAGCAGTCCGTTGCTGTGTTCGCTCGGCAGCGATCACGGGCTGGGCAGCGGGGGATTATTTCTCGGCATTAGCACGCATCGGCGCGTCACTGGAGCAATCTCAGAGGCCGTGCAAGAGAAGGGGGGACTTCGCGTGAGCGCGGCCAGATGGCGCAGCGTGCCCAGAGGGAAGCGAGGGAGAGGAGCCCGGCTACAGTGCGCGGCTCTCACATGACGCGGTTTAGCTCTTTTGGCATAATGCAGTCTATAACAAATCTCCGAACACCAAAGTGCATGTGCACCACCACTTGACTGTTAATCGCATTACCGACGATAAACATCCCGAAAGGATGGGCACTGGCGGAACTTTTTTTTTCTTCTTTACGCGGTGCAGTGCGTCAGGGTTGGCATCTGAAAAAGCTGTCTGGACACGTGGAAAGAGTGGTGACAGCATTAGGATCGAAAACTGAGCAAGTTGGTATATTTATTAATCTTGTAATTTGTGCAGCGCTCACGAAACATGAAACGAGAGAAATGGAAGCGCACAGGACAGTGCGTGTCCTATGTATTTCTGTTTGCGTCGTAGCAGGGAAACTCCGGCGAGTTAGCGTAAGGTCATACTGAACAAAAAAACGGGGGCTAACCAACCGCAAGGACCAAAAAATAAGGCAGGTTCACACATGTCCTTTCGTGTTTCCTGGGTGCTGCACAAGTCGCATAGTCAGCGGTGACAGGTGTTGAACAAATCCTAACACCTTCCGTGCCGCGCTGTTATGCCGAATTGATACAATATGGCCAATATATTTTGAAGGACACCGGTTGGCAAAATGTTTGAATTTTCTCCGTCAGAATAAACTCGCTGCTGCTTGCGTTACCCCATCGATTGTGGGCTGCTATCTGCCAGAAGCACGACAAAGCCGTGAGACGAAACCAGCTCGACCATGGCTTTGCAAAAAAAAAAAAAGACTGAGATGGGCTGTCGACGAGTTGTCCTTGGCCGTTTTTACCAGAAACGCATGCACTAACCCAGCTTGTCTACGACACGGAAGGTGGTCAACAATGGACGCTTTTTTCCGTTTCCTATAAGATCTGAAGTGTACGTATGCTAGCTCGAGTGGTTGTAACTCGTGGTCATGAACGATCGCCCAATGACCGGCGTCGACGGGCTGTTCCTCGGGTCTATGACATCAGAAGGGGGCTTAAGCGGACAGTAAAGGCAAATATTAGGTCAATCTAAAGTGATAGATTAGTGCTCGAGAATCTCTAAGGCATCTATATTATCGTGAACAGAGCATTAATAATCGAGAAATTGAGGTAAATGCAGTACATAGTTAGAGACTCCCCCGGGACATTAAAGCACTTGCCCGATGACGAAAGCACTCCTTAGTTAAATTCTGTCACTAGTACTCAATTATTCTTTGCAAAAAAAAACAACCTTGTACTATAAGACGAAATGTAATGCTACTTGACCAGTTTTATACAATATTTAGAAAAATGAACTCATTGAAATTACCCTTGACAACGACGCGAGTGGTAGAAAGGTTTCATTTTAGCTTGACTCCATGCCGCCCACGCTATCACGTTTCACTAGTTTGGTTATCGCGTAGCGCCGCGCTGGTTTTGCTGGCTCGTGAAACTTGCAAAAACTGAGATAGCAGAGAATTCAACTTCCATGTGATGTTGCGGTATGCCCGAACGGTCTACGCCACTTGACCAAAAAGTAGCTGCAGCGGCGAATCCGCCGTTCTTTCTTGGCTCGATCGGTGGCGCCGTCTGTCGGGCGGGGCTATACTCACCGACAGTGACAAAAGGTGCTGATGGCGTATGCAACGTCACCACTCCCCTGATTGGATGGCAAGAGATCTGAATTTCGAAAAAGGTCTTCAGACCCTTCAGATGCAATTTTCTCGTAAACTACGTCTTTTCTTGGCGCGAAACAAGCGTTGCGAGCATTCTGGAAAGGTATTTAAACAGTCAACGACGACTTAGTATTTGCCTTTAGTGTCCCTTTAGTGGAGAGGGCCTCGAGCGCCGCTGGAGGGAGCGAGGGATATTTTTTGCGAGACTGTGGGCTCCCTTCTACTTGCAGTGGACCAATACGTGGTTCTCGCGTTCATTGCAGCATTCTCTACAAATTGCCAGCCTTTTCTTGCTGCGTTCAAATAGTGTTGCAGTGCGCTTAAAAGACTGCGAGACTGCGATATTATCGTTGAGGTTAACAGGGACGAACGGCCTGGGTGGCATCATGTGACGTCAGTCTGTACAAGAGATTACTGATGGTCTACAGGAGTAACAAGACGGGTGCAACGGCAAGGGAAACGCAATCGGGAGTCGATGAGGGGATGGTGGGGGGATGAGATTATGCGATTCGTAGTCAAAGAGCGAGGTGGCTTAATAACGAAGAAAATTGGCTAAAGGAAAAAAATTTGCAATTGCAGCCCTGGTCAACAAGAATGATTTTTCACTGGAGCATGTCGATTTTTACTCCCTTCATAAGCACTGTATCCTGCTTATCGTACTTCTTGTACGAACTCAAACAGTTCTATTACTACTTGCTGAGACTGCAAAGGCACTGCTTCAGTATTTGCACAGATTAAGAACACGCCTCTTCGAGAATTCCTCACATAATGTCGGTAGTGATAATTGATGGGGTTCAGCGTTTTAAGGCTGCGCTCGGGTCTGTGGGGTACACTGCAGTGAAACGCAAATTACTTAACCACTTCTGGTTATTTAACATGTCCTCGTGAATCTTGGCGGCGGGTCTGTTTGCATTCCTCGCCCGCATGAAAAGCAGCCGCTTCAGCTGTGAGTCAGCGTCGCCGCTTTTCGCTTAGCAACAGAATACCGTATAGCCACGCAATACATGCGCGGAAGAATTGAATAATAATGAACTCGGGATCAACACAACATGTTCTAGACCGTGCCCTTACCTATGTTAATGGAGCTTACCGCTAAACGAATTGCCGCGTCGCTGTAGTAAACCACAGCTGAACCACGGCTAAAGAACCGACGTATTCCCTGTCTTGGGGATCTAGATAGGAAAGTCTACGGAATCACCGAAAAAGACGCGGATAGAGAAATCTTTATTTCCAGGTGCCGCGGTACACGCCGGATTACTTAGTCATGCACTTGGGTCTTGGAGGTCGTAAAATTTCGAGGCAATCGTTATACGGCTTTATACGAGAACACAACTGGAATTCATTTGCTTGTTTTTAATTTTGTCGTTCTGCTTTTTCGAGAACACTACGTTGAGACTATGGTCCTACCGGGGATTTCTTGTTTTATTGATGCCTGCTACAGATTGCCAGGGTCTAGTGTTGGTTCGTAAAAGTAAGTAATGATAATAAAATAATAGAATAATTGAAAAGAGATTGAGGTGCCGCTGGTCTCATATTAGGGGACATAGTTATGTGATCGTAAAGTCGATTAGATGGCTTAAGAACGCGTAAACACGGCGAAATAGAAGCGGCGTGTTTCTCTGCTCCTGGATTTGAGGCGCCGCGCCAGAGGGAATCGTCGATTTTCGTGTATCCGTGCGACAGTCGTAAAACGTTGGGGCGTTTATTGGCCTTTTCGTGGTCGCGAGTCAAAGTTGCTAAGGGCGCACTGCCAGTACTGGTGCTACCGGTGGAAGGGGGGAGGGGGTGTCTGCCCAAAGAGATGAAGTGATGCCGATAATACCGGGACGAGCGAGACGATGGCTCTGCGTGCTAATGGACGTAGCGATGAGATTGGCTTCTCGATGCGTTTACGAATTCAGCATTTCCTGTAGTGATTGAGCAGCTCTTCAAAACTGGGTGTCCTCTATGCGGAAGATAAACTTTATCACGCACTGCAACTGCTTTATTTAGTGCAGGCAGGAACGATCAAAGTGTTCTAGACGAAAATAATAATAATAATGTAGAAATAAAAATACGCAATAGATTTTACGTGTGAAGCCATCGCGCTGGACTTCTTGCATTAATTAGAGTGTTATCATTTTATGGCTTCGCTGTTAAGATTGATCGTTTTTTTAATAAAAAAGCCTAGTCATCAATATATTCTTGGCTATCTCTCGGCGCTAATGCTCGTAATGTTTATATATTGTGTTATGTGAGTCTAAAATAAAATAAGGCGTATTCAGGTGGAGCGGTCTGCTCGCTGCACCATATCCTATACTGTATGCATAATCCACTACATTCCTGAGAAGAAGAGCTTATGCAACGTGCTCGCTATCATATACAGCACGTTGACGACGAGCTTCACAGAAACGGCGTTTGAAAGCCGACCCGCTGTAGGGGTTCAGTGGCTGTGGAGTTAACGCCTTAGAACGAAGTCGCAGGATCGACTCCCGATCACAGCGGCCGCGTTGCGAGGAGGATGGGATGCAAAAACACACGTGTGCCGAGTTTAGGATGCAGTATCTCGCGCCTTTCATTTCTTCAACACTGCGCGCGCGGTACTTCCACCTTACGAACGGCGTGCGCGTTATCAACATGATATTGCATTCCTGACTGGAAGCTACCGCAAGCAGCTTTCAAGAAAGGAAATGCTAGCAAGGCCGACTACGATTATTGTTTGGATACAAAATACGCCCGAAAGGGTGTAAACCGTTCTCTCGTTTCCATTCTTGCTCTCTTTCAAGAAAATTTGCATGGCTTGGGTTTATTTCAGCATTGTCGTTTGTTGGGCATGTTGGTAAGCCGACTTGGAAAGCATATTTAGCGCCAGCGAACAAGGATAGAAGGGAGACGACACCACAACACACTTTAGTGCAACAAATGGCAAGCTATTGTATCATCAGTGCTGGAAAAATAGGTGTTAGAAGCTGCTCCATTCACAAACAGGGGTGTCACAGTAGCTCTCAGTGGCTATGGCATTGCATTGCTGAGCGTGAAGTCATTGACCGCTGTGGCTGATGGGGCGGAATGCAGAAACACTCGTCCAGCGTGCTTCGGGTACACATTAAAGAACCACTGGTGGTAAAGTTAATCCAGAGCCCTCCACTACTGCGTTCGTCATAATCAGATCACGGTTTTGGCAAGTGAAACCTCAGAATTAAAAACTAAAAGAAATACATGCAACAGTCAGTAACACACATCCATGAAAGGCAGTAACAGGTGGCAAAGGTGGCAAAGGGAAACGTTCTTTCTTTTTAAGGGTGCCCCACGATGCCATCAATACCATCAACGAACTTCACGAATCACGTTCATATGCTACAAAGCACACACAGACAAAGCTGCTAAGACATGCAGTCAGCGCAAATACGATGTACTGAACATTCCAAATAGAATCGCAGTCACGTCTGTGGTGGCAGGTCACCTCTAGGTTGGTTTAGCAAGAAGTTTCAAATTAGGCACACGCGGGTGCTCATGCTCATCTTTTCTTGTTTCTGCCTCTGTTACGGGTTTGCTCTTCACACAAAAAATATGCAGTCACTTACGCAACTAACATACGGATGGCTTAGACGATGACTTGCAGTTTACAAAGCATATACTCATAAAATGCTTACACCCTTAAGGGTGTTGCTTTGACCTATGGCTAACATCCTTACGCTGTAGGGCTATCATATATTTTAGTGTACATGACAGACAGCTTAGACTACACCTGCAACAAGAGGAGCCATAGTTCAAACCTCTCGAATAATTCTGATCATCTGGCGCGACCTAGCGTGTAATCTCTGATGTGGTAGTTGGACAGCTGTAGGCATTAAATTTTATTTCATGCACTCTTCGTGTCTTGTGTCGCAGTTATCGTCATGTTTACTTGCCAAAAAAGCTTGCTGAAAAAAAACAAAGCTTTTGTCCCCATCAGTTTTGTGATCTGACCCCTTCAGTGTGGCAGTGTTAGCCACTGAACAAACCAAGCACCTTTTGTACACCTGTAAGGGTGCTGAAATATTTAGTGTAATATAGTCGCCGTTTTGGGGAAGCTGTTTGCTTCCATGATAGCCTCATGTTGCATTCTGGTTGATGGTAATTTTTTGTTTTATTAGTCTGCATCCATGTCGCCGATTTTTTCAGCGAACTGTTTCACATTTCCCCCGGTGTTCCACTTCTCATTTAAGTGAATAAAATTGAATTACACTGAAATAAACCTTTAAAAAAGATAGCGATTATATGTGATAGCGTCGCTCGTGCCAGAAAAGGACCGCTGAGAAAATCACTGAGTAAAGCAGTGCTTAAGCAGGTAGCCGAAAGCTCCAAACCTCACTTGAAACACAAGGGGCGGTCCAAGGGCATCCCTGCGTCTTTATGTACGCCGATTTCCACTGGTCCCGGTAATTTTCCTGATCGCGGAGATACTTCGCGAGCAGACAGCGCGAAGAATGTTCTTTGGGTCCAGCCGGACATGGCGGCTGGATGAAGGGAGAATGGATCCCCAAAGACAATGGCGGTAGAAATGCGCACACAGGGGAGAAACGAAGGAAGCAACGTCTTGGTTATATACAAACGTAAAACGCGAAACAACGCCAAGTCATCTCGGCGGGCCGTACACAGAGGCTACACCCAAACGGCTCGCGAAAACGCATGTCCTCCAGCCGCCGCGCTTGGAATGGGCGCGCCGTCGGACGCGTCTTCTTTCCTTGCCAGTTCTTCCTCGGCGTCGTGTCGCTTTGCGTCGGCGTAATCTCCCCTGGAACGGGCAGGATCGCGTTCTGCAGAAAGACCCGGAATGCGATGCGGGACAGGGATTCGCGCGGATGGGGAGCCCTGTTCTCACTCCGAATTCGGGTCGCTGTGTAGTCGTGGCATCTTTAGAATGGCATCTTTTCGGTGTGTGTGTGTGTGTGTGTGTGTGTGTGTGTGTGTGTGTGTGTGTGTGTGTGTGTGTGTGTGTGTGTGTGTGTGTGTGTGTGTGTGTGTGTGTGTGTGTGTGTGTGTGTGTGTGTGTGTGTGTGTGTGTGTGTGTGTGTGTGTGTGTGTGTGTGTGTGTGTGTGTGTGTGTGTGTGTGTGTGTGTGTGTGTGTGTGTGTGTGTGTGTGTGTGTGTGTGTGTGTGTGTGTGTGTGTGTGTGTGTGTGTGTGTGTGTGTGTGTGTGTGTGTGTGTGTGTGTGTGTGTGTGTGTGTGTGTGTGTGTGTGTGTGTGTGTGTGTGTGTGTGTGTGTGTGTGTGTGTGTGTGTGTGTGTGTGTGTGTGTGTGTGTGTGTGTGTGTGTGTGTGTGTGTGTGTGTGTGTGTGTGTGTGTGTGTGTGTGTGTGTGTGTGTGTGTGTGTGTGTGTGTGTGTGTGTGTGTGTGTGTGTGTGTGTGTGTGTGTGTGTGTGTGTGTGTGTGTGTGTGTGTGTGTGTGTGTGTGTGTGTGTGTGTGTGTGTGTGTGTGTGTGTGTGTGTGTGTGTGTGTGTGTGTGTGTGTGTGTGTGTGTGTGTGTGTGTGTGTGTGTGTGTGTGTGTGTGTGTGTGTGTGTGTGTGTGTGTGTGTGTGTGTGTGTGTGTGTGTGTGTGTGTGTGTGTGTGTGTGTGTGTGTGTGTGTGTGTGTGTGTGTGTGTGTGTGTGTGTGTGTGTGTGTGTGTGTGTGTGTGTGTGTGTGTGTGTGTGTGTGTGTGTGTGTGTGTGTGTGTGTGTGTGTGTGTGTGTGTGTGTGTGTGTGTGTGAGGGCACGTGCCCATGTGTGCGCGTGTATACGTACGTGTGCTTGGGGAGGGGGGGGGGGTGTTATAGTTAAGCCAACACATTAAGCCATCGGTCGCTCTTATCACGGATTACTCAAGGGCAGACGACAATGCTATTTCAGAATATTTGAATGCTTGCTTTCTGCAGTTTTCATTACTTGATGACGTAAATGAATTATGGTTACGTTTTAAGGAAAATGTATATTTTTGTGAAGAAAACTACATTTCCTCCAGGAAGAAACGGGTCAACAGAGAACATCCTTGGGTATCGCGCGAAATATTGCACCTAAAATTGAAAATTAGGAGGAGGCGCAAAAACAAAACCACATGTGACCGAAAATATCTCGTGCGCACGCTACAAGATAAGATTCAGACAGCCAAGGAACGTTTTTTTTTTTTCACCGTTACATGACGAATAAACCACAATGATTTGCGCTACTATTGAGAGAATGGCACAAAGAATCGCAGATTACTGTTTCCAACGAAGCTGTTGTTCAGCCTGACGTCGTAACAAGCAAATTTATTGCATTTTTTCAATTTGTATTTACCACAACTACCTTTAACGGCCCCTCTCCACGTTATCAGTTCGACAATACAATGCCTGAAATACATATCGACTAAGAATGAATTTTTCGACTCTTGCAAAAAGTGGATGTAAAAATCCCTGTGGCCTCGACCTTATAACAAACGAATTTTTAGATGTCAAAATACTTATACGTAATTTACAGGCGATCTTTGGAAACTTCAGTAATACCTGACGACTGGCGAATGGCCAAGGTATTACCTGTGTAACAATCTGGCTCTAATCTCGACGTAAATAACTATAGACCTATTTCATTGACATGTGGGTGCAGTAAATCGCTTGAACATATCCTTTATTAGGCCATAATATTGCATTTACAGAATATTACCTTCCGATACAGCCGACAGCATGGTTACCGTTCACGTTTATCTACTATCACTCAGTTAGCTGAGATAACCCATAACACAGCTACCGCAATAAATAATAGAAGCCAAATAGACGCCGTTTTTTTAATTTTTTCAAAGGCCTTTGATGTTTCCCATCTAGACCTTATTACAAAGCTAACTGCCATTAGTATACGCGGTAAAACAGTTTCATGGATAAAGAACTGTCTCCAAAATAGAAAGAAATACGTAGCTTTGAGCGATAGTAGGCCTGATTGCCTTAACCTTTTGTCTGATGTACCACAAGCATCAGTTCTTGCGCCCCTCCTATTCCTGATCTACATCGATGATATTCAATTATGCGTTCAGGCGCATATTCAAATGCGCGTATTTGCCGATTACTGTGTAGTGTACACAATAATAAATAGCAGAGAAGATCAAGTAAAACTAAACGATTCGTTAGCTTCAATACGAAATTGGTGCAACAACGGGCATGAAATTAAATGCCACAATAACTGCCAGTATCTTCTTTACAGAGAAGAAAAATGCGCTTCAGTTTACGTACAAAATAAACAATATCCCGCTCAGAAAATGCGATGAGGTCAAATATCTCGGGGTCATTCTTACAACGAAATTAAACTGGCATCTTCAAATAAATAATATATATGACAAACGTCTAGGTAAAGTGCACTTCCTGAGAAGAAAACTTGGAAATAGGCCTCCTAGTGTTAAATTAAATGCGTGTAGAACTCGCAATAGACCCGCTTTAGAGTAGCCGACATAATTCGGGCCCCGCACCAGGAGTATTTAATCGACAAACTAGAACGCATACAAAACTTAACCCTGAGGTTCACATTTTCGAAATAATCGCGTCAAACAAGCATTACGAGCCTGCGCGCCAACGCTAACATCCAACCACTAGCTCAACGCAGGATGGCTTCCAGATTATAATGTTTATACTTACTTTATCACGGCTCCTGTCGAATACGACAAGCAACATGCATTCAAGCGCCGTTCAGACATTCAACCCTAACTAAGCATAATAAATCAGTACATCACCATCCCAGTCATAACAACACTCACGAGGAGTCTTTATTCCCACACGCTATTTCCCATTCGAACATGCTACCTACTGGTGCTGTAAACTGCTCATCTGTCAATGCATTCATTAACAGTATTCAGAATCTGGTATTCGAATGGTAATGAAGATATTGGTGTTGTCTGTATTTCATATGGCAGCATCTAGGGGCTGCATACTTACCGTAAGCGTTGCTTTTCCTGTTTGTCCGAACTTCTCTTTTAAGCAGAGTGTGTGTGTTTATTGAACATTTAGGTTTTTGTCCGTGCTTATGTTCTTTGTTTTGGGTACAATGGTATCATTTTATCATTTTCTTTTGGTTTAAACTGTATTCCAATGTTGTACCCACTCCTAGATTGGCCAGGCGAGTGCTTGAAGTATTGTGAAATAAATAAATAAAACAAATAGTTAAATGACTTTAGTCACACAACAATATCCAAAAAGTAACGATCGTATAGGTGGATGAAAGGGGACGCACAGGGCACGCTATGTCGTCAATAGCGCGGGAACGTTTCTAAAGAAAAAATAATAACTATAACGAACCAGGAGCGACCTGGGCCGAGAAAGTCAAAGGTACTGTGAAAGTCACAGGTGCGCTAGCCTCGCAGGAACAGAGTAATGATGCCAGGGTAGAACAGCTGATCAGAGAGGTTATATCACTAAAGAAAGCAAATGAAGAACTTAAGCAGCAGATTCAGGAAATGAAAAAAGGGTTGAGGACAGAAAGCGACAGTGTGGCAATAGCTAAGCCGGTGTGTATAAGGAACAGCCAGGAAGAAGACACACCGGCGCCCAAAAAGAGAGCTGTAGTTCCGGAGGCAGAATCGATGTGCTCGGTTCTGGAGGAGATTAGGAATGCGATTAGGGACCTAAAGGACACGGTAGACAGCGTTAACCTTAAGGTGGATAAAACATGGAAGTGGAAGTTAATAGCCGAGAAAAGGTTGAAAAAGCTAGAGGCCCAAGGAGAAGATGAAGAATATATGCCCTTGGAAGCCGAAAGCGCAAGAACACCCCCAGGAGCGGCAGGTGGTACAGTCAAGCGAACAGTGACAGGGGGTAGCAAGTCAGGAGGCAACGACAATAATAATGGATAACAGAAATAGACTTAGTGTGTGGCAGTGGAACTGCAGAGGATTTCAGCAAAAAAGAGCGTCACTAGCACAAATAATCAAAACGGTTGAAAATAGGCCAAAATTAATAATGTTGCAGGAAACTCTAGCGGAGGAGATCGGGCTGTCCGGCTTCAACTCGGTCTGCAAAGGCAAAGAACCAGGCAGAGGAATTGCCACCCTAATTGACAAGAAAATTCCTTACATAGAGCACGATCTAAAATTAGGGGCGAGTAAAATTGAATACATATTTATAGAATTGGTCCTAAAACGGCACAGAGGTAAAGCGCAAAGCTTGTTCTGCCTCAACATATATAGCAGTCCCAGAGAGATGAGACAGAGCTTCAGAGCCATCTTTAATAAGACCATGAGGGTAGCCAGAACTGCGCCACTCATAATAGGAGGGGATTTCAACGCCCCACACCAATCTTGGGGTTACCGCTGGAGTAGTAAGAAAGGGGATGGAATCTGGCATCTCGCCACAGATTTAGGCCTTTCTCTTATCACGGACCCAGCCTTTCCTACCAGGTGTGGCAGTTCCACGTGTAGGGACACTACCCCGGACTTATCCTTTACTTATAACTTACCCAGGGCAGACTGGATAAACTCTGGCACGGACCTAGGAAGCGACCATTACATACTACACATAATGGTAGAAACGACGGGGGTGGATGTAAAGCATTTCACTTACATAGACTGGGATCACTTTAGAAAAATCAGAAAAGACAGAGCAGACACAGATAGAAAGGGGCGCATCAGACTACAAGAGTGGGTAGCTCAGCTTAGGGACGACTTGAATGCAGCAACTAAGGCTATAGAGACAGAGGAAGAGGTCGAACAAATTGATAGTAGATTGGCGCATTTGATCGAAGCCAAGCAATCGATTTTACAAAGATGGAAATCACAACGCTTAAACAGGAGACTTAGGAAGCGAATTGCTCAGCTCAATAAGAATATAGAGGAACACGCACGATACTTGCAGAAACAAAAATGGGATGAGGTTTGTAATTGTGTAGACGGAAGGATAAAACGTGGAGGCAATTGGAGTCTGCTCAGGCATCTGCTCAACGAAAAAGGCACTAAATCGAATAGACGCACGGCAGTGGCGAAACTGGTACACCAGGAAAGTCAGACTGCAAGCGCAGAGAGCATAATGGAGCGACTGGCTACTAAATACTTGCCTCTCAGGAAAGATCAGGATGTGAGTTATCCCGATTACTTAGGGTTAGAATGCAAATATATGGATCAGGAATTCACCGAAAGTGAGGTACGCACGGCACTGTATGATCTGAATAGTAGGTCAGCAGCTGGCCCGGATGGAATCTCTAACAGATTGCTTAAGAATTTGGACGACGAATCAATAAAATATCTGACCACATACATTAATGACCTATGGAAAGATGGGGTATATCCAGAAGAATGGAGGACGGCCAGTACTATCTTAATACCAAAGCCGGGCAAGCAACTCAACTTGGATAATCTGAGGCCAATTTCTTTAACATCATGTCTAGGGAAGACAATGGAGCATGTCATATTGAACAGGCTAACGAAATATGTGGAGGACAATGACATCCTACCGTACAATCTGATTGGTTTCAGATCAGGCTTGTCCACACAAGATGCCATGTTGTTAATCAAACATCAACTGCTATTGGCTAAACCAACAAACACTCGAGCTCTCTTGGGGTTGGATGTCGAAAAAGCTTTTGACAGAATTAAGCATAGAGCAATACTTGAAGTGATTTCCGAACTGGGATTGGGGAGAAAACTCTATGAAGTGATTAAAGCCTTTCTTGGCAATCGTTCAGCTCATCTTAGATTCGGGGATATTGTATCAAAGAAGATGGATCTCGGTGACAGAGGGACGCCACAAGGGTCGGTCTTGTCACCTATGCTTTTCAACCTGGCCATGTCAAAAGTGGCAAAGGGACTAAAAAGGATAGAGGGCATTCACTTTACCATTTATGCAGACGATGTGACGATATGGACCGCTGAAGGAAGTATGGGACATGCGGAAAGCAGACTTCAGAAGAGCATTTATGAGGTAGAGTCTATTTTAGAAGACATGGGACTCAAATGCTCTGCTAGTAAGTCTGAACTCCTTGTACTCAAGAACAGAAGAAGGGGTAGAAAACCGAGGGGATACGTTCCCGAAGAAGAACCCCGGTTAGTACTAACCACGAAGGCAGGCAAATCTATTAAGCAAGTAGAATCCATAAGAGTCTTAGGGTTATTCCTGGAGGCAAATGGGGCAAATGGAAGAACAATACGACACATCACAAGCAAGACTGTGGAGGTAATAAGACTGCTAAGGAGAATCACTAACAGACAAAGAGGGCTGGGAGAGGAGAGCGCCATGAGACTGGTCCACGCTTTCGCCTTGTGCCACTTCTCATATGTAGCTGGGATGCTCATTTGGACACAGACAGAGCTAAACAAGTTGAACAGATTAATTAAAAGGCTTGTCAAAACAACAGTGGGGCTACCGATTAACACCCCGGATAACAAATTAATGAAACTGGGGCTCCACAACACAATAGACGAGATAATTGAAGCTCAGCAAATTGCCCACAGAGAGAGGCTCTCTGGAACAAGGCCAGGTAGAGCAATACTAGAAGAGGTAGGATGGTGCCCAACCGAATCCAAAATTTCAGGTGAAGGCACAGTAGAACTAAAAGATAGCATAAGAGAGATAATCAAGACGACTCCTTTCCCCAGAAATATGCACCCAGTGCACAACCTGGAAAGACGAAAGGCAAGGGCCAAAGCTCTCCTGCAAGAGATAGAACACGACAGAGAACATGCGGCATTTGTAGATGCTGCGTGGGTCAGAGGAAAGAAAGCCTTTACGGCAGTAGTAGTAGATGCAGATGGTCTCACTCGGGATGCTATTACAATCATGACTAAAGACACGACAGTCGCGGAACAAGTAGCGATAGCATTGGCTTTAAGGAATAATAAGTGGACGAAGATTTACAGCGATTCTAAGATGGCTATTAGACACTTTACCAATGGCTTTGTAACCAAAAGGGCTGCCCAGCTGATCGGTGAGTTGGACAGCCAAGAGATCGAAATCCGCTGGTTTCCTGCGCACATGGGGTCTGTCGATCCATCTCGGAAGAATTTAAACGAGATGGCTAACGCAGCTGCACGAGGGCTTACTATCCGTGCACTACGCGACCAGGACCTTAATAATATACAGGTGGAGAACAGGGACCAATTACTTACATATAATGAAATCACAAGGCATTACTACATGAACAGAAGGGAATTCCCAGTGCCACACGCTAAGCTCAATAGAGCTCAAGCGGTGACTCTGAGATTGCTGCAAACAAGAACTTATCCAAGTCCAAACTTTATTAACAAGATATATCCTGAAAGAGAGATACCAATCAATTGCGAGAAGTGTAATGGCATCATTACTCTGGATCACATGCTTTGGCAGTGTCCTGTGACTTTCACAGACTGTGACAAGGAGAGAGACTGGTGGCAGCGAGTCCTACACAGTGGAGTTCTTTCCGATCAAGTACAGGCCGTCCAGAAGGCCCATGATACGGCGGTAAGGTTAAACCTTACTGTCCCGACGTGGGAGCCGCCTGCGTCAACCTAAGGGTTGATCTTCAGGACATTAATAAAGTTCATCATACCATACCATACGAACCAACACTTTGCGGCACGTGTATAGTAAAGGTTGGTGCATGTGTACTAAGCGGACTGCGCATTACTGTGTCTATCGCCTGAGCGACGATAGAAAAACGCTGTCATCACCAAAGCACCAAGGAACTCTCGCGTATTAGCATTACCTGTGCGCACATGGAAAAAAATGACAGTTCAAATGTAGCGTCGGCGACAAAGTGTCTCTTCTCACCGGCTTTATCATACCTTTTGTACGTTTTACGCGATTGCTGGGTTGCTTTGCAAGCCGCAAATTATTGTTAAATATCGCCCTGTGTCAGTATTATACGAGGCGAGTCCACTCGCCTGCGTTTGAATTGGAAACATCAGATGGCCCATTGAGCGATAAATTGAGCATTGGCACGACATGCTGCTGCTTCTGCTTGCTGGATCGGGATGCACTTATCGCTACGGTACATTACTCGCAGCGCAAAACTCGAAGGAGCACACTGCGGCGTTCAATTGGACGTTAATTTTTTCGCATTCACAACGGAAAAAAAAGTGCTTAGTGGTCCTCGTCTTCTGTATTTAGGCTTTCATATTTTTGTCAAATAAGCCTTGTTGTCCAACGTATTGCGCCTTCGCAGTCAATATGCTACCGAAGAATATGGAGGTTTTGCCCTCGGTTCTCGGAGCTCTCAGAAGTTGAAGAGAATAAAGAGATATCACGGCAACTGTCCCTATGCCGCACGAGGATACGAATAATTGTAGGTTTTAGAGACCTGGATGTCGACTGTAGTTAGAAGCGCCTGGCTGTCGTTTACTGTTTTCTTTTTGCCCTATATGTATTGCGTAATGTATAGTTAGTGCATGACGTATGACAAGCATGAGCGATGTCTAACCACACTTAAATTATACAGCGCACAGCGAAGCGCGTAGAAAGTCATGAACGCGGGTGAAGTGCCATGATTGCATCACACTAAATAACACAAAATGTCTGTAGCGCGAGAAAGTCATCACGATGTCACTGTGTAACGAAAACTACACTACAGGAATTGCACTCTTCACAAAGAACCAATAATGTCACTGTGCACAAGAAAAGTGCGCAAGGCTCTGGCAGGTTCTTTTGGTTTATAGGGACAGGACCACGGAGGTCCGTAAAATTTATTTGTAGGTAAAAAACGCCTGTCTAAGATGTCAAGACGACCATGACGCGTCTCCCGATGTTGGTCAAACTGTGGGCATTCGATCGTTTGGTGTAAAATAACTGCCTTCAAGAAAGCTTCAATAGCAGAAACAGTGATGAAGTGTATTTGTCTCCCCCCCCCTCCCCACGTGGTCGTTGCTTTCTGCTTTCTGCTCGCTCGCTAAGATAACACTGTGTATTGAACAAGCGTTGCGTTTGCTGCCCTTGGAGATAAGAGAGCTTCGTGTTTCGATAGATATGACTCCTTTCCCTTTGTTCTTTCTTGCATATTATTGAGGCCCGTAGAGACACTCCTTGTCACGAGACTTTCGAACGAACCTGACTCGCCCTCTTTGCTGTCTTCCGCACGTGTTCGAAAACAGCTTTATCTTTTAGCTTGCTATGTTTGTTTTGGCCTTGCTAAAGCCGCAGCGCATACCCGTTTGCGAAGAGACGCACTGCATTCCGGCATGGCTTGGGGAGCTAAGCAAGCAGTTCTGAAATCTGATTCGCTCTTGCTGTTTTCCATGTTCTCTTTTTCTTTTTGCTTTGCCGCCCAGATATACCAGGTGTTTCTTCTTAAACGGAACAGAAAAAGAAGTCTCAATTTCTCCCGAAATGCGAAGCATCGATTGCGATAGCAAATTAGTAAACAGCTATACGAAGTAAGGATAGTAGTTTTATCGGCCGTATAAAGTTGCAAACATTCCCTTATTAATTAACAAGCATGGTGTCACGTGCGCACAAGCGAACATGAACACAATTCAATCGATGATCGCGCACATTCGCTATCAACACGCTGTAGTGAGGAATCGTGGCAGCAGCAACGAGCGAATTGACCTTCGTGCTGCCTCTCGTTCCAGTGCAAAGTAAGCGGCAAGAACAAAGCGCACACGAAGCTATTAGCACTGGGCGTACTTTGTCCCTATCGCAGATTGCTTACAAGTTAGGGCCCGCGGGGTCGTGCCATACGCAGCTGCCACCGATGCAGAATATTCCCCCTCCCGTCCCCCGGTGCCTTACGCAGGAGAAAAGTCGGCGCGCCTCCTCCCCGTTTCCTCTCTTGCGCGCTCAAGATTGAACCACCATTGTCGGCTCACCCTCGCGCGCTTTCAATCGCACATGCATCATACGGCACACGGCAAGTCTGTTATTGCCCTTGGCCTTTTAAGGAACATCACGCCGACAGCGACGGTAGAAATGCTCCTGTAGTACTCATATAATTTCTATCGCAATAAAATCATGTGGAGGGCCCGCCGTTTTTTTTTTCATATAAGTCACGTGGGCAGGCAGACGTCGGCAGCACGAAAGATGTCAACGATAATTTTATGAAATAATTATAACATATTACTACACATCTAGTTACTAACATATTACTAACAACTGCGAAATTTGTGAACATTTAAGCCGCGCAGCAGGAAAATCGTGTTTGCTTATCAGAAAATCTAAGCCTAGCAACACATTCGAGATACTTGTCCTCAAAACTTGTTGAAAATCGTGTTGGCATTTCAGTTAAGATCGTAAGGAACTACTAGAGGTACAATTTTGAGAAACTGTTAGCTCGAACGCCAATGTATGTCGTAAAGCATTTTTTATTTATTTTATTTTATTTAGAGAATACTGCAGGCCGTCAGGAGACCCTAGCAGGAGTGGAGATGGATGGATGGATGAAGTAACCTTATAGAAAGGTCCTGCGAGCTACGGGGCGCATAAATATACGTTCAATTAATACAAGTATGAGAGCGATACACATGGATCAATACAAAAACACCAAGTATAGTGACTGCAACAACACAAACAAATAGGGTAGAAATTGTGATAACAAGAACAGAAACTAAAAGAGGGCGCTTTTACACATCCGTAAGCTATATAATAAATGCCAACGCAGCAGACCACCACATCTCTTCAAGCACCCAATAGTACGGTAAGGCTATACAATCAGACTAGTATGAAAGTGCACCAAATACTGCAACAAAACCCGCCGTGGTTGCTCAGTGGCTATGGTGTTGGGCTGCTGAGCACGAGGTCGCGGGATCGAATCCCGGCCACGGCGGCCGCATTTCGATGGGGGCCAAATGCGAAAACACCCGTGTGCTTAGATTTAGGTGCACGTTAAAGAACCCCAGGTGGTCAAAATTTCCGGAGTCCTCCACTACGGCGTGCCTCATAATCAGAAAGTGGTTTTGGCACGTAAAACCCCAAATATTATTATTATTAAATACTGCAACAAAAGCAAAGCAACAACATACCGATTGCAATCAAGCAAATGGAGATGCACATGCATGAGGTAACAAGGTACCAACAAAACGGAAAAGTACGAACATAAGGTACCAACAAGACAGAAAAAAATGATACCACTACATCCAATGTAACTATTTGCTCGATTATCTCAGTGCTGTGCAACCATGCGGATGGAAGAACGTTCCAGTGATTTACCGTGCGTGGTAAAATTTGAATGCATTAGTTCTGGCGCTGAAGGGGCTAAGGGACTCAGCATGGCGATGCCTTTTTCTGGGTTGAAGATGGGCGATATATAAAAATCTGGATTTAAAGCTAGCTTCCTACGCTTCAGCTGAAAAAAAAACTTCAGTCTCTGAATCTTGCGCCGAAGCTGCAATGTTTGAATGCCACCTTGACGCATTAAGATGGTCGGGGAGTCTGTCTGCCGATACTTTGAATAAGTAAACCGTATAGCTTTCCACTAGATCATCTAGAGTGCGTACATGTTAAGTTTCGTGAGTGGATCCCAAAGAGTAGCAGCATATTCAAGCTTCGGTCCACGAATACGCTGTTTTGCCTCGACCGGTGCGAGTTTTATGTCTGAGGAAACTGAGTTTGCGGAAGGAGTACGCGCAAACATTTGATATGTGTAAATTCCGCTTCAATGTGTTTGTTATAGTTACTCTTAGGTATTTGTAGTTTGTGACGTCAACTAGTCGCTCGGTAGCTGCCGTGAGCAACGGCCATCAATACTTACACACTGCACTCAGTCGCTTAAATACGCTACAACCCAAGAAACTACGAAGTCTGCTATGCCTAGAGACTGAAGCTTTAAGAATAATTTTCCATGACCATGCAAAACAGGACAACCTCGCATATCTCAAAAGTTGTGCTACTGTTAGGATTTCGGCGAGCAGACATATGACTATTCCTCGGCTTCAACTTTGGAATTACAACGTGTGCCCTAAAGTTTGTAATTGAGAGGTTTATTAGCATGTTTCAGTTAGCGAAAGTATTGTTGAAAATTTTCTTGTTACTTTCTCGCGCTCAGCAACCTAGCCTATCAGCAATAAGGCAGGAGCTATAGATATGAGAATATTTTCAAGTGTTCCGCGTAAAAAGAAGCACCTCGTATATTATTTATCTTCAGCTTCGAATCAGCGTTCCATTTGACATTACCCAGGCCGCCTTCCCACTGCCAGTGACAGGTGGTGGTGGGTTGTAGCATCAGGCGAGTTAGCCTGGTGATCAAGGCCGGCAATTGCTCTGCCCGAGCGTCTCTTACAATATCATCGTGGTGTTTCACCGCATGCCCATCGTACCAGTCCCTTTTTGAGAATGCGATAACGAGACGTGAAGTTTCTTCGAGGGCTATAACAAATCCTTCTAGGAAGATAAGGTGTGGCAGGCACGCATACGGAAGGTACCTTTTTTTTGCTGGTTCTCCAGGACAGCGTCCCTTTCATCTCGGTATTTCCTGCACGATCAGGAGTCGAGCCACCAGTGAATGTATGTATGTGGATAGCAATGATACGGACGCTCGAGGCGTGCTGGTGCCGTCACCGTTTACATGGTCGGGCTGTCACGGTATCGACGCGCATGCGTGGCCTGCGCGTGGTGACTTAGGTCTCCAGACGAGCCAGAGAAACGAAGTGCCTATCCCTGCAAAAACGAGGTAGCCAAGCGCTCCGCTGAATCTACTCCGCCGGGGAGACAAGGCAACGTTCCGCCTTCCACTACTGCCATGAGCGTTGTACGCACAAAGGGTATAGCGTTCCTGCTGAGCAGCTCTGTGCATACGCTGTGAAATATGTTACGCCCTTAAAAGTGAATGAGGGCGTAGATAAGTCGATTACTTACACCCTTGCACCCTTAAATGTAATTCAAGGTGTAACTCTCATTATAACTCCTACCTCTACCCCCAGTTTACACCCTTAAATGTGAATAAGGATGCGAACCGGTCTAGAACTCGCACCTTTACATCGCGAGCGTGCGACATCATCCTCTGCAGCAGAATGCCATAACGTGCAAAGGGTGTGAGTTATAACTGATTTGCACCCTTATTCATTTTTAGTGGTGTAAATTACTGTACACTTTATACGTACACCGTGGTGCGTGAAGTGTTCCGAGTGAAAGGAGCAGTACACTTCATGCTACAAACATTAGCAGTTTTTCTTCTTTCTCATCTAGTGCGTACTTGATGAAATGAGCGCTACGAATACGCGGACGAAAGAACACAAGTACGACAGACAAGGCGCTACTTCCAACTAAATGTTTTTTGAAGAAACAGAACTTTAAATAGATGCAACCATGAATGGCCCAACGTGACATCACCACCACCCTATCTCTTCAGAAAAGCTATCTCTTTTTCAGTAAGCGTCACTGAAGGGGAACTAATGCACGTGCCCTCGGCCTTAGCAATGTAAAAGGCTTCCAATATCTCGCGTTCTAGTCTATCTCTAGACCATGCCAGAAACCTGGTGTCGCGAAGATACGGACGGCAATTGTGACGTTTACAGTGTTCCGCCAGATGGCCCCCCGCATTGTTATTTACGGCCCAATTGTGCTCACGCGCCCTTTCATTAAAACACCGTCCGGTTTGCCCGATATAAACCTGTTGGCAACTTAGGGGAATCTCGTATACGACATTACATTTGCAAGCAGTGTATGGCGCTGCATGTTTCCTAGAGCATGATTCGGGTTTTGCTTTTGTCATCATAGTGCATATCTTGGCCAGCTTACACGGTGCACTGAAGAGAAGATTGATGCTGTGCCTTTGTGCCACTTTCTTGAGGTTGTGGGATATCCTGTGCCAATAGGGAATCACGTGTAATCTCTTCTTGTCAAATGGCTTCTTTTTTGTGTTAGTACCCTCTCTTGCCTGTTTGATCTTTTGAAGAAGCTTGTCGCACACGCTAGTGATCAGTAGTGAAGGGAAACCGGCTAGGCGTAGCCTTGAAACTTGGTTATTGAAACTGATTTCTATTTTGTGGTTGCAAGATTTGTTTAGCGCTTCTTTCAGACAAGTCATTGCAACCCCTCGTTTTACTAGCTTGGAATGCGCAGTGTCGAATGACATTAGCTGCTTGTTCAACCTGGGCTGGTATTCGAAACAGACATGCGTGTTCATCAGAGTGAGATTGAGGTCCAGAAAGCGAATGCTGTTGTCACAAGGCCTTTCGCACGTGAAGTTTAGAGCATCCGATGCAGTCCTAAAAGTGTTAATAATCGATTCTACAGTGTTATCTAGCCTAGACCCTGGAACGTCGTTAACAATCACGAGGTAGTCATCGACATACCTCATTATAGAGGGAGCACATGATTGATTCAGAATGCTGTTTACACACTTGTCAAAGGCGCTGAGAAAGATGTCTGAAAGAATGGGAGCGAGCGACGAACCAATGCAAATGCCCTTGCGTTGTACATAGTGTTGGTTTTTGAAACTAATGACAGTGGAAAGAAGGTAAAAGCTTAACAGTTCTAAAAACTGGCCACTATTCACACCGGTTGCACAACTGAACCTAACTTCACCAAAGTCTTCGATTTTGTTCCTAACGGCACTGAGCACTCCGTCATGAGGAATCGCATAATACAGGTCTTCAACATCCAGTGAAAACGCGTACACATTGCTCCAAGTTCCTTGTTCTAAAGTCAGCACGACTTCTCTAGAGCTCCGCACAAGGAAAGGGTCATCTAGGGGTAACTGGCATAAATGGCGCTTCAGGTAGTGCCCTACTTCCATCTGCCATGTCTTCTTCTCAGAAACAATAGCCCTAAAGGGGCAATCAGGTTTGTGGGTCTTGCCGGAGAAAAATACTTCCAAGACGCCTACCTCAGCTCGGTTCGTCGCCTTCCGAAGAGCTTCCAGGTTGAAGTTCTCAAGCAACTTGATCGCTTTGGCTTTTTGCTTTTTGTGGTTGAAATCCACGGCCTTGAAATTCTTCTCAATCGCGCTGATGGCCCTCTCTCCGTAGGCGCTCTTGGAAAGGATGACGAAGCCATCCTCCTTGTCCGCCTGCACTGCGACTAGGTCATTTTGCCGTAAGAAGCCCGTTAACTTCTTGAAGGGTGGGTTAGGGGTGGTTTTGGAATGCACAGTCCGAAGAAGGGTATCCACTGCGTCACTGGTGGCTCGATCCCGCTCCGCCTCGCCAGCGCAGTTTCCTATTCGCCGGGCCGTAGCGAGCAGCTGGTGCTTCTTGGACGGTGGCTCAAAGCTGTATTTCGTTCCTTTTTGAAGTAGACCCCTAACGTCGTCTGGGAGCGCAACATCACCGAGTAGGGTCACTTTAGTTGGCTGAATGTTTCGCCGACTTCGCTTTGTAAGACCTATTCTTGACCTCTGCCAAAGGAATTCAGTCACTTGTTTGGCAGTCCTCTTGGACTGGGCGAATTCCCGGCCGCCGACAACCTGATCCTTGCTTTCGTTGCACAGGACCCAAAGCCAGTCGTTGTACCTACGTACCTGCCGCCCTTTTTCAGACTTCATTATCCTGTACATCCTTTTGACGTGTCCCC
This sequence comes from Dermacentor albipictus, assembly GCF_038994185.2. Taxonomy (NCBI): domain Eukaryota; kingdom Metazoa; phylum Arthropoda; class Arachnida; order Ixodida; family Ixodidae; genus Dermacentor; species Dermacentor albipictus. The sequence continues at coordinate 8,630,439 of NC_091829.1, read as the reverse complement.
AAGAAGGTTCCAGGCCACCCAGGAAGACTTGAACTTCGGGAGCAACTATTCCCTGTTTGAGGTAGTGTGTCACTATCCGTGACTGACAGGAGTTGATTGCGATGAGGTTGATGCACGTGGCGATGGGACATGGTTGAACTTGTGAAGACAGGAAAGAACCCAATGTAGAAGAAATCTGAAGTAGTAGAAGCTTGATGTGGGTGAGTTGGTTATGCATACTTGATGAAATGAGCGCTACGAATACGCGGACGAAAGAACACAAGTACGACAGACAAGGCGCTACTTCCAACTAAATGTTTTTTGAAGAAACAGAACTTTAAATAGATGCAACCATGAATGGCCCAACGTGACATCACCACCACCCTATCTCTTCAGAAAAGCTATCTCACAATTGGGCAAAGCACAATTGGGCCGTAAATAACAATGCGGGGGGCCATCTGGCGGAACACTGTAAACGTCACAATTGCCGTCCGTATCTTCGCGACACCAGGTTTCTGGCATGGTCTAGAGATAGACTAGAACGCGAGATATTGGAAGCCTTTTACATTGCTAAGGCCGAGGGCACGTGCATTAGTTCCCCTTCAGTGACGCTTACTGAAAAAGAGATAGCTTTTCTGAAGAGATAGGGTGGTGGTGATGTCACGTTGGGCCATTCATGGTTGCATCTATTTAAAGTTCTGTTTCTTCAAAAAACATTTAGTTGGAAGTAGCGCCTTGTCTGTCGTACTTGTGTTCTTTCGTCCGCGTATTCGTAGCGCTCATTTCATCAAGTATGCATAACCAACTCACCCACATCAAGCTTCTACTACTTCATCTAGTGCGCCATTAAGCTGCGACGCCCGCAACGCTGGTGGTGGCGTTCCTTGCCACGCCACCGTTGTGAGACGCCTGACAGCTGCCAGGTCGTTGTTCCGGCCGCGCAACAGCAGTTGCCTCGAGTGCCTAGTTAGAGAGTTGTAAACTCTAGATGCCTCACTTTTCAAAAATTTTCAGTTTTCAACAATTTGTGGGAGAAGAATTTGTGACCTAAACCAAAAATGTGCTCCGTGCATTAGGTAGGCTAACTTTTTTATGCGAAGCATATTACGAGGGCTCAACCGAGGGCTCAACGAAGGCGCGGCGGTGTCGCCTTGAAACCACGTGACACCGTGACGTCACGACAGAGGAGAAGTGGCTTTGGCTCAACTCTTGCAAGATGGGCTTGGGTGGGAATCGAACCAGGGTCTCCGGAGTGTGAGACGGAGACGCTACCACTGAGCCACGAGTACGATGCTTCAAAGCGGTACAAAAGCGCCTCTAGTGAATGCGGTGTTGCCTTAGAAACGAGCTGTTTCTAAGGCTCAGGCGTGCGTCGCTTGCTCAGGCGCACATTTCGTTGCCGCGCCGAACGCTGCGTTGCTCGACGCTCACCGCGTCCAATGCGGGGCGTCCAAGGCGAAGCAGAGTAACGCATGAGTTGTTTCTTCGTCTAGCCGAACCAAATATAGCCAAGCAACAGCAGTTCACCAAGCTAAATAGTGGTTCAACGACTAAAATAAAGGCTAGTATGCTTCGCATCCTGGGCTTAACCTTACCTAAGCCACAGCCATTTTTTTTTTTCTAACTTCAACAAACCGAGTCGAATCTGGGGCAGTGAGTTTCGAGTAAAACGATTTTTTTTCATCCGCATGATTTCAAATTAGAGTTCCTGAGGTAAAACTTCCACTTAATTCTGGAGAGTGTTTCGCCGCCTACTCGTAACCCGGTTGTTCCTCAAGGGTGTCTTCACGGGGATTATTCGCATTTCAAGGGCGTTGTTACGCTGAAATACACCATCTGACTAAGCCCTTCCCTTGAACTGTCCTCTGACAGTCAGCTGTGGCCAACAAGATCACGAATATTGTTGCATTGCCTACTACGATTCGTTTTATATTCGTTGTGAGGGACTACAAAGAATGTGTAATTTCTCACGGAATGTGGAACACTTTCATCGCACTCTCTAAATCAATCTGTCCGTGTCGTTTTCCTGGCTTCTCATATCCTCCAATCAATGACAGCTTTGTTGAGCACTGTGTGACAGGGTATAAACAAGCGTTTTAGACCAGCGTCCCCACTTTTCGTGCCTTTAACGACCTCTGTCGTTTCGCCGCTCTTTAATCGCTAGCTTTAGGTGTTCAATGATCCGTGCGTAGACCAGGCTTATGTAGACACCGTGGAAACGAATCTGTGCACCAGTGCTGGCATGTGAAGAAAATGAAAAGAAAGAAAAAAGAAAGTAGAGGACGCTGTTTTGCGAAAACCCTGTCGTTTATTCTGCCTTGTCGTCTCGAACCCATGGCCAGAGCTTTGGTCTCCTGTACACGTGCTTCCTGCTTCGGCGCCATGCGTCCGATCCTGCTTTGCGATTTGCGAATGATAGCTGGCGATTATTTCAGGGACTCATCTGTCTCGACACTTTCTTCTCCACTCGCCTGAAACTGCTTTTTTTCGTGATGTTAAAACTATGCAGTCATGTGAAGTAAATGAACAGTAGGGGAAAATATCTGCTCTTGTTTCATTTACATATAGAACTAATTAAAAAAGTGAAGTGAGCGTGAAAGAATATGCAGTCGCTGTCCTATGCTTTTCATGGCCCCATTGTCTCGTGGCTTCGTTTGGTTTTTTCTAGTCGTAAACCGAAGCTCTCAGTTCTGATGATTCTTTTCACCCATTGAAACGGTTCGGTGGTTCATAAATGGGATGCTTCTGTGCACTGGATGCGTACATGCGTCCGCGAACATACGCGCACAAACACAAGGCGCATACTTGCAGCTTTCCACACATTCGCAATACGCGTGGCGTAACGCCGGCACAGTGAAAGTTTTCAAATGAAAGGAGGTAAATTTTGAGCAAATGACGCTGTAATGAGCGAAATGCAAGCGTATATCGATGTACAGCGAACATACTCAGAGAAAACACACCGGATGAAGCACATGGTGGAGTTGTGCGTATATTTTTCCTGTAAGGGTGTGCCGCGCACTGTTTTTTATCGGTAACGATTCGCCAGCTCGCCAACACCTTCGCTGTCTGTCAGTGTTGAGCATTGCCCGGGAACTTGGACTGAAGAAGCGTTTTTCTTTGTTTTTGTTTTTTGTTATCCACTGTGCCCTCGGGAACACTGCGTCGTCTTTCTGCTGGCGCCCCGGACAGTGAATCTCCTTGAGCAACTTTCCGCACCGCCTAAAGTGAACGACGTTCTAACACGAGCCACAAATGAACACAAAGGCGGCGTGGTTGGTTTTATACTTTTTTCTAGAGTCAGGTCTGAAAACGGAGGGATGCGTACGGCATGGCGGAATACTTTTGTCCCGCAAGCATGGGACTGCACTGACTGAGAGCAGCGACACATAGCTTATACAGTTTGCTGCAGTAGCCAGTGAGTCTTGCTAGGAGCCTTTTGCTAACAGCAACATTGTAGCCGCACTTGCCTGAGCTTACAGAAAACACAAAATTTTGGCAGATGCTGTTACTGCCGAAAGTCCAACAACGTAAGTAAGTGAAGATTTATATATGTGGTGGCTTCCTGCATTACCCTGTTAGGCTTTGTAAATGGAACAAGTGGTTGATGTCTAGCCCATACAAGTGCGCGTCCAGTGTTGCTGTTAAAGAAACTTCCTACCCTTCCTACCAAATAAACGTTCAGTTGATAGTCAGTATTCTATTCCTGCGGTCTATCATTATGGTGTGATTTTTGCGCTGAAACATTAAATATTACTGCGCACTAACTTACTTAGTTTGCCCTACTTCCACGGCCTTGCGTTTCAGTTATTACGGTTCTTTTTTTGCGTTATTTATTTTTTAATTCTAGTCAGTTCTGGCAAAAAGAAAGAATTTGATTTGGTTGATTTTGTTTGAAACACTTCTGTGTGTTACGTTCAGGTTTATGGGTGCTTTAAATTACGCGTCTTTTACTAAGCTCGAACGCATGATGGGTGACGTGAGCTGCGGGCTTGCATTTCACTGCACGGTACTCGAGACACAACGCCCATATGACGAACGCGCTATGCGATGACCAATATTGGAAAGTGTCTGTGAGAGAGAGAGACAGAAAGAGAGGGAGAGATAAAGAAAGAGAGAGTAAGTCACCGCAGGCAGTGACCGCGTTCTCGCAATTTCCCCGTCCAATCGCCGTGTGCGGAAGAAAGGAAACGGTCCCGATGGATTTTCATATGCGACGCGGTTTCCCGTCTCCGTCGTCGTCTGCGGCCGACGCCGGCTCCTCGCGCGTTAATAATTCAGCGCGGCTGTTTTAGGCCGCGCTCGCTTATTCATTACCTTATTAAGCGAACCCTCCACCCCAGCGCGGCGCCCCCCTGACTTCCCACGGGAATCGTTGTTCGGCTTGGCACCTTGTTTTCATCCCGGACCGCTTCTTTCCATAATGCACGGCGACTGCGCTTTCCGTTCTCGCTAGCGTCCCCTCTGTCTTGCGGTTGCCGCGGCCTCTGCCAATACGTCTGCTGGCGCCGGTTGCGATCTTCTTTTCCTAATTAACCGAGCCACTAATTGCATTACCTCTTTTGTCCTGCGATCGCGCGTAAATTCTGAGCCGAGGACTGCTGTTTGGTTGACGTGGGGAAAGCAGAGAGGGAGGAGGGGCAGGAATTGCCCGAAATCAATTAAGGGTCCTGGCACTATTTTGTCTTTTCGTCTTAGTATTAGGAATTCTGGCTTCGCTGGGTAAGTTGACTGTCGCGGTTGTACTTTTCGCGGATTCGATTAGTCGCTCCAAGAAAACGACGTGAGCCGAAGGTATTTTTCGCTGCATCTAGACCACTTACGACTTGACAAGTACTCAATCTTCCGCCAGAGTAAGGACGTTACCGGTTGTAAAGTTTTGTAGCCACCGCTCACTCTAGCGCGCCTGTCGCTTCTTGCCATCTTTACTTCAAACCAAGTGACCGAATGCGTATTTCGTAAGTGGTCAGAAATCCTGCGAACCTTACTTCAGTCTTTAGGCATGATTGCAGAAAAGACTGCTTAAATTGTGAGCAGTTAAGGTTTCAATGATAAAGCTAAACGTGTCAAGGCGCAAGCTTAATAAGATAGTGTTGGCAACTCGACCAAGTTAGGTCCTTTGGCTATGGGAGCCGGAAATGTCAGCAGTGATACTTCTAAAACTGCGACAGTCAAATCGTAAAGGTGGCAGTATGCTGTCAACTTGTCGCTCGTTCGTCCTAATGACTGTCTTAACAAGAGCATTCAAGATTTTATGTTCCATCTTGCGCTTCAGGGTAACGCTAGAAGTTGTGGGCATTGGTCAAACGAAAACCAAGTTATCCATTTTGATCAAGTGGAACTTGGCGCGTTCGCTTTGGTGAATTAGGCATCTCCAGGTCCTGGCTGCGTCAGCTACGCCGAGTTATCACACTTAGGCGACAGTGCAATTATCTTCAATGCCAGCTGGAATGGCGGCCGCCTTAAACCTTACTGAAAACGACCTCGTGCTATCCCTGTCTTCAAGCCTCGCATTTGTCCAACAGACAGAAACTCCTATCGTCTGATATCTCTTCTCAGTTGCGTCGGAAAGCTTATGGAGAAGATGGTATTGGCGAGCCTGGACTGGTTGCAGATGTCGGGTTACAGAAAAGTCCGCTGTGATATAGACAGCATGATTAGCCTTGTTAACTGCGTGAAACTCAACAAAGCTGCACGCAACATCACTATCGGCGTATTCCTCGTTATCAAAGAAACGTTTGACAACGTGGCTTGCGAGGCTATCTTATATGATCTGAAGTGCATTGGAGCAGGTGGTCGTATGTATGTGGATGACAATACTCGCTTTCATAAAGCTTCATTCTCCTTGCGGGTTTTCACCGACCTCATTTGCACGAGACAGTCTCGTACCAAACACGCTTTTACCACCCTTGCAGGAAACGTTAAATTTCTGGCCTGCTGCTCCGAAGCCAAGCCACGGTGTTGTATTGATGTGATTGTGCGTCGCTAGGTAGACCTCACCCATTTTGTAGGCATTAGTTTGACGAGAAATATGGGCCGATTCCATAGGCAGTGCAATCTCAATGCGGCATGCAGCTTTCACGAGGGAAGAATGCGAGAAACCGGCGAGAGTGACGCACGCGCCAGGCGTTTTGCAGAGGACTTTGGCAAGAAACAGGCACGCGTGTCATCGTAGCCTAACGGTTGGAGCAGTGAGCTACTGTGCCGGAGGTTCGATCGCACCGAAGATTGGGTCGAACCACAAAACACGTGGTGTGTTGTCTGGTAGCGGCGTCACAGTGGGCACATAGGAACATCGTTTTGATTAACGAGAGGGTGACATAGCTGCTCCTGACGCATGCGTGTGCAACTGTCGTGACGTCACAAGCCACATTCCAAGCATGCTATCGCATATTAAGTTCTGGCCCAGCTTTATTTTTTTTATGTCTAAGCAGTAAAGTCGCAGTGTCCACATTTTTGTGCGCAACTTCTTTTTCTCGAGGAGAGTGTGTTGGGAAGCTAGTCGGTAAGACCTTTTTGTGAACTTAAACTGCGCTAGGGACGAAAGACAGAGGTTCGTCCTTAAAATTAAATTATGGGGTTTTACGTGCCAAAACCACTTTCTGATTATGAGGCACGCCGTAGTGGAGGACTCCGGAAATTTCGACCACCTGGGGTTCTTTAACGTGCACCTAACTCTAAGTACACGGGAGTTTTCGCATTTCGTCCCCATCGAAATGCGGCCGCCGTGGCCGGGATTCGATCCCGCGACCTCGTGCTCAGCAGCCTAACACCATGGCCCCTGAGCAACCACGGCGGGTAGAGGTTCGTCCTGTCTTATCCTACCTCTGTTTAAATTCACAAAGAAAAGCTACTTCTTTTTGCCAGTTATGTCCGGTGGTGAAGTGCAAGGAAATAAACCATTAATAAAGAATTTCGAGTAATTCAACCTCCTGCGTGCTCTGTATGGCTTGATTTAACTTCACTGCGTTGCGTATTGCAAAACGCACGTGGGCTTTGCTAAAGCTACTGCAATCTCTGACCGAGTGTTCGACTTTCTGCAGTGTTCTGCGTTCCGTTAGCGTCAAATAAAGAATTCTTTTACTCCTTTCTCGTGATGCTTTCAGCCAATGGTCGAATTATCGACGCGCTGTGATCGGGTTATTCAATTCTCTTTATGAATTCTCTTTATGAAAACGTGAATGGCAGCATAGTGCATCAGCATTTAATTGCCCCGAAATTATGATATGGAAAATGCACAGAGCATCATCCTATAAAACCTCGGCGTGCGGTCAATGGAGTCTTCGGCGCTTTGGAATAAAATGATAGAAGTATGACCCGTTTATCGAGTCATCGCTACTGTTAAAGTTATTGCTCGGCGATCGTTGCGCCGAACTATAGCTTTGCGCAGAACCAACTGCAAGCACCCATTCTAAGCACCAATCGTAAGCCAGCGCAGCATCAGTGCTAAGCCAGCTATAGCTTCAGTAACGCTCCTCGTTTCTACTAAGGCTCGGTGTATATAAGTTAATTAATCAATTATTTTTGTTTATTTATTTTATTTACTTTCTCAAAAATGAGGAGATGGGACTAAAGCCGCAGCAGCGACTTGAAAAACGCAATCAGTTTGAACGTTTTGATATGTTAGCCCAAGTGTTTAGTTATTTAACGACGACCATTCAACGGTTGCGTGACTATAGTGCTTCGTAATAATAAATGTGGCTAGCAGAGAATTGCATTTAGTGCTGTTTGTACAGGAGGTCGAGTACACGGACGACTAAAAGCCTCCAGAACCGAAATTACAAGAAATCAGTGCCATTGTTTGCCCCAGTTCGTGACCGACGCAGCTTAAGCGACGTATGAAGTATTAGAGCCTCGCTTTTGCGAAAAGTACCTTGTGGGGCTTCCCATTTGTTGCCTTCGCGGCCTCTCTGTCTGTCTACCTGTGTGTGAGAGAGACGGTAAGAGACCCACACGAATTGAGGACGTGCACGAAGGCAAGCCAAGCCTTAAAGAGGCCTATTAAAATTCCGCAGCCCGAAATAATTTAATTATGTTTCAATAACTTCGGCAGAGCGCACGAATATCGTGGTAGCCAGCGAAAAGCCGTTCTAATGTTTCTAGCTACCTATAAATATGTAAATGTATGCAGACGAGCGATATCTGCGAATACTGCAGCCTCAGCTAAATGTTGCATTTGAAAATGCTTGCCACCATTTGAGGAGCACGCTTGCAGCAGATGGTGTTCTTGATGTATGCGTAATGAGAGCTCGCAGAGATTTGCTGAAGGCTCTCCTTAACCTACATAAGGCCGTAGGTCAAGGGGAACCACAACGTGTCGTTGAGCTCTTGCTTCATCTAGGGACTCTCGTCGCTTCTATCTGAGTGCGCAACCTGCTGAGGAAGAAACACCACAGATTCCGCTCGGAGCTTCTCACGGGGCCTGCACGAAATTGCAGTGATCAGAACGGAGCTCCGCTCCTTGGAATGCGACGATGTTTCCTCCACTGCATCATTTATTCCTGGCCCCTCGAAGTGGGCACCGCGTCTCTCGTCGCTTAAAAAATGCAGCCGCTATTGGCGGCGAGGAGTTACGGAGTCGCCCTCTATCGGAAGCGCCTCGATGCCGTAGTATGAGGGATCACGTGACGCGCTCCTCATAGGTTTTGCTGTCAGCGCTCACTGAAAACACCACGCGCGAGCTCTCCCGGACATTTCTGTAAGTACTTTCGAAACGAGAGAAGTTTCTTACTGTCTAAATAATAATCTTGGGCAAGCTGAAAGCACACAATCGTTTACAGCCGCTATCTCTTTACCGAATACGTACAGCGAACGCCACTGCGCGCGGTCGCCGCGATGGAGTCTCCCGAACCGGCTTCTTGCGTGAAAGGTAGGTAAACGCCGAGAGCAAACTATTTCAAATATGTTCTTATAGTGTTTTTATAACTAAATGGAGCGTAATAGAATGAAGCCTCAATGCAGCGATCGCGCAGATTCGCAGCGACCGACTGCGCGTCTGCATGCTTGTCCGCGCACTGTTTCGCTTTCTCCGCGCGCGCGTTTTCGCACAGTGCCATGAGCTTTAGGCCGCAGAATATGAGCATTTGACAGTATACAGGCAACCATTGTTGCGTGGGCGCTATCAGAGCTGTTCAAAAATAATTTCATTGTAGAGACTTCGGCGCCTACGGGGACTGTGATGTGCCGTCGCGACGATGCAATCCTTTTTTTTCTTCTAAATTCTTTGACCTTTCAATACTATTTCTGGAGTTGCGTCGCACTGTATGTTTATCGGCGTTCTCAGCGTGCAATTTCCCGCTGCTCCTTTTTTGTAATCCAGTGCAATAATTCATAACACAAACATGACCATATGCCATGCTTTCTTTAAATGTGCTTCTCACCGCTGCCTTTCCACTCCACTGAACTTGGCAGTATCTATAGTATCGACAAGTTCATAGACCAAACCGTCATGACATTAGTCGGACAGCGGACTCAGGCGAGCGTCTCAGTGCGCGTTTTGAGAACATCGCAGACCGGGCGCCGTAGCAGAAATCTTCCTCGCGTCTGTGCTTGTTGCATACCCGAGTTGTAGCCGATGACTGCCGGTTTTATGTTTCGCGAGCCAAGCTTCACACAGCTTCTTGTCCTGCGGCTACGTGTGAATAAGACCGACACCGGCCTCCGTTACGTGCGTCCGGCCCTGCGGCACCGAGCAGTAGCCTACCATGTTGCGCGCCTTCAAAGGCAGCCACTACTACCTATTGTAGTGCTTTCAAGCGTTGTAAAGGAGACACTCGAAGCGGGAAAATTTCGCCACTAAATGAAAACCGCAGCGTACGCGGGAATTTAAACTCGTTTTCAGCTCGCTCCGGCGCGCCCGAAGCAGCCGACGCGGCCGCTATGTCCACGTGATCCCTCCTAGCACGTCACGCCGACGGTGGCGCCAGCTTTTCCAGTGGTGGAGCTCGAGGCCAATATGGATCATCTTTGCCTCTGGTGCCCGGGCCGATCCCAGGGACCTCCACCGGTTATTTCAGTGCGAGCGATAATGTAGTCGGGGCTGGAGGGTTAAGGCGAACGCTAGCCATGAGTTCTCGGGTTAGAGGTCGCGCAGTCCTAACCATCTCGGCAGCTTGAGCGACGCCTGAATCTTTCGAGGCATCAATTTTTAATTGTTCTATGCTTGCGGACAACATTCTATGGTAATGAAAAGAAAGCTACGGGGGCGGAGCTTTAGCATCTGTGTCACCGCGCCAAGTATTCCGGCAGTGTTTGACACCACTTACATTTTCTCGGAACAAATATTGGACAAGTGTAGCAATCATGTGCGATAGTTTCGCATTTGCAGAAAGACGGAATAGATATACAGAAAGATAAGTCAAATTCAGCAAAATGTTTTTGTCTCATTTAGCTGTTGTAAATAAATTTTATGTTTTGTCTTCCACATCTTAAGCTAACGTGGATGAAATTGTGAGACCTTTTTCATAAGCGTGCTCATTTCTGCGCGCTTTGCCTCTCAAGATTTTGTTTTCATTACCACAGAAAGTTGTCTTCGAGTATTGTCGATAGCTATATTTACGTATGAGCAGCGGCTGGCGAATATACTTTTCCTAATTAATCGGGTGCGCTAAAGAGTTGTGGGCCGACCCAGCGGATGCTCGTAAGGTGCTTTTGTTTTCTTCACCTTGCAGGCTCCCCGGTAGCGTAAATACGGTCGCTGTATCATCATCTGTTCGCCGTAATGCAATGGAAATTCATGGTCATTGCACGTCAAATATAGAACAGTGGCACAACAAGTCAATTCTTTCTTCGCAGTCGTGGACATCCCATACAGCACTGTCGGCCATCCAAAGTAGTGCTGATTGGGCTCCCGTGGCACTCGCCCTTGGCTGCCTGGTGCCGTCCGCAGAAGTTGTTCGATTCTGGAGTCATGGCCTCGCAGTATTTCGTCACTCATGGTCGCTGTTTAGCTTACGCCACCAGTGCGTCTCGAAACAAGCAGCTTACGTACGCTAATGGGGCGTCATACGGAGGCTAAGCGGGCCCACGCCGTAGTCCGAAGTTTCACGACGAGAGTTGCTAACTTTTTGGTGACTACGAGGTCAGGAGGTTGGAGGAATAGAATAGGGGGTTTATTCACGTGGGAGGAAAAGGGAAATCTTCTTTACAGAAAATGACACAAGATACTCATACTGACCGGGAAACGGACCGCAGTACATTGTTCTTGTAGCATGAGCTAGATGTCAGAGCAGACTAATCGTTCTGGAAGAGCACATTCTACATACTTAAGATGTCGCTGAAAAGCCCTCTGTCTTCCTTCCCTAGATCACTCTCTAGGGAAACGGGTAATGTTCCAATCAACCAGTCCGGTGGTTGGTTCGCATCCGCACAGCACACCGCCTCCGAAGAAAAGAAAGTTGACACTAAGTCCATGCGGCGCCGCCCCCGAGCTGATCCTGGAAAGAAGGAAGCAAGCATACTGACGACCGAGGAGAGGCCAATGGCCTAAGGTCGCCAGAAGATAAAATTTCTTCAGGTGCTGGCGTCTTTCACTAAAATTCTGAAAACACATACGTCGTCTCGTTTTCACGCCGACTTCTAATTTGCCCTCACTGTCAGCATCTCAGTATCCACGTTGACTCGGTAGAATGCTGTTTGACGTCGGTACCACAGTGACCCCTAGCCTTTGACTTTCGGCGAATGCCTCAAACGTAGCAACGTGCACAGAATAATTACTATCCCATTTGTATCTGTTCTTTCTATTAATCCTTTCCCTTCGCCCAGGGCAGAGTTCACGACCAGACGCTTTTCTTGTTGGCATTCCTGCTTTCTCTCTTTTCTTTCTCTATTTCTACTGCTTACTTCCGCATAACTGACTTATAATATCCCTGGCCTTGATAGTCGATTAATTTGGCCTCGTTCTGCAACCTGCTAGCCTCTTGCTTAGCTCAGATGGCACAATGCGATCGCTCCTGAAAGGCGTTGGTCGCGGGTTCGATCCTTGGACAACCAATTTTTCTCCAACAACAAAGCTTTCTTTCTGAGAAAGCCGTATGGGTTTAGATTAGGATACTTGTCGAGTTGACTAAGAATTCTCACTTTCTTGATAACGCGTTTTCTGTCGAATAACTTATCTGTAATTGCAATGTGTGATCTTCAGATTGAAACCTGAATATCCTAGTTTACGGCATGTAGCAACACGCAAAACTTTAAGCAAAGTATTCGTATATACATGTACCTAGCCAAAGGATCCGAACCAAACTATGAAAAAAAAAACGAAAGATAGAAGAAAACAACATCGTAAACATACTAAATACATGGTAGAACATGACGCAGAAGCTCACTGTAAAATGATGCATGACGTTTCGCATGTTGCTACTGATATAATGCACGCGCGATGGCTCAGTGGCTATTGGATCCTGCTACTAAGCTAAACGTCGCTGAATTAGATAGATTCCAGAATAAATTGCAAAAAGAAGTGATCCTACATTTAGGCTTAGGTGTACGTTATGTAATCCCAGGATATCAAAACTGATCGTAATTTCTCCACCAGAGCGTCTGTCCAATGCGGATTTGTTGCGCTAAATCGAAGTAATTCTTACTGACGTGCAAAATTAACTTAACAGTTTCAGTTAAGAAACAGTTGAAATGACGAAATAGTATACGCTCACTACTCTTTCTTTTTATCGTTTGCGTGAAATTTGACATTGAATTAGTTGCAGACTCATTTTTGTTGTAACACTTGAACCGCTGCAGGTGTGCTCTTTAACGGTAAGCTTAAAATAATGAACTAGATTGGCAATAACACATCGACCGAAAGGAACTTGTGGCTCGAATAGAACACAAGATATTAATGGCGACAACCTGGGCCTTCTCTATTGCTTAGTCGCCATCACATATAAGGGCCACGATTTAGCAACGATGCCTTCCGCTCCATTCTATGCCGCTCTTGTAATCTGCCCTTCGCGACCGGCTGATCCCGTTGATAACGCGGAAGGAGCTTCGCTCTGACCACCGACGAAGAGCGAAAAAGAATAGCATGAAAAAAGGCATTGCTACAAAACGCGGCTCTAGTTCCGACTGATTTCGGCCTGCCGCTCTCCTGAAAAATTGGCTGCGGAGGCCCCGTGGCGCCATCTGGTGGAGTGCGTCACAGTCATTTACTTTGCTCTGCAAGGCGTCTTCTCCTTTGATAGACACCTCGCGTGGCGAAACAACCTTTGGCTTTTTGAAGCCATTCACGTTTTGCTTAGAGTTATATGTATAAAGTATAAAAGTGAGTTAAGACTGCAGCAAATTATAAATATACGACATGAAAGCACTCGGTGGGAGATCGTTCCCATAAGATTAACTGGGCATAACCTAAAGTATCACTTTCTATACTCTCCGCTTCACACCTCCAAAGTGGGATTTAAGTCTGGGAAGGTTAACTCAAGGACCTAGCAGCATCTTTTTATAGACTGGAAAACATTTTCAGTTGTGTATAGTTTAGGCATTGAATTCTTATTACCTTTTACTATAATAATTAGTAATTTATTCAAGCAACATTCGTTGTCCTTTTCTCCTTTCTTTTTTACGAAAGTACTCTCCATGGCGATAAATAATAGTGAGCAAGTAGTTTGAACTTTGCTTCACCTGGAACGGGGTATATGGGACTTCTTGGGGTCAATAAAGCGAATAGTGTTGTCACAGTGATTCCAGTGACTACAAGGTAATGGGAGCCAAAAGCGAATTCTACAAGCGTGCCAATTTCTTAAACAACGTGATTGTATTACAGCAAATCTTGCTTCGCGTGCTATGCCGGCAACACACATCGTTTAAAGCAAGTTAAAGACCATAGGGCCGAAACATTACTTCCATGCTACCTTTACATCGGAAGCTGTTCGCTCGAATGGTTTTGAGCTACGCTTACGTTTTCCAAAACAAGCAATGTTCTCATACCTACCAAACATAGGAACGGAGCCGCAAGCGTCGCAAAGGTGTTGCAGTGAAATAGCTGCAGTCCTATGTTTTCGGTGACACCGATATTCTTACTTCGATGGCCCTCCATAATGTTTTTCGTGGTCTCCGCATTGTGAAAACTTTAAAAGGCAGCTGTACTTCGCGAATCTTGTCTCCAATATTGCCACCTTTCGTCTTCTTTTGCGACACCTCTGAACCATGACGGTGTTTTTCCTTCCACGTAATGCCTTGCTCGGAGCGTTGATGTTGTGGCTACAGCTTGCTTAAGGTGGGTGAAATTTTATCTAATTTGTTGACTTCCTGAAGTGGTCTTGGCATATTAATAAATAAAAACCTACGTTGCGGTTATTCGTGTGTCGTAAAAAGCCATTCGTTTACTGTGTTTATGTCCCTACCGTAGTTCTTTCTTCTTAGTGTTACTGGGTAATCTCCATGGTGACCTTCGCGTAGAAGCATCAGTGTTAGAAACATTTCTTTCCCTTCCCCAGTCGTCCAAGAAGATGTCGGGTGCAATATTCTCCGGAATAGAAAGTTGATGCGGTGCATTCGCCTAAAGTGCCCTCGAAACGATAAGGAACAAAAGAGAAGCGATGCGCGACGACGGCCTAATGAATTCGTTTTTACGTCAGCCTCGTCCATTTCGAAACGAAAGGTCACGGAGGAATCTCATGAAAGCGTGAGTGACTGCAGCACATACAAAGAGACCTTGAAAAAAGTTGCTTCCTATTTAAACCTCCTACTGCTTTACGGGAAGGCTGTAACGGCCAAGCCTAAAAGATTCAAGACCTCAACTAGGGAGAGCTCACGATGAACGTCGAAGCGAAAAAATAAAAGATAGCCTGATAAGCTCTTAGAATTTCCAGTATTTCGCTATGCTTTTGTTCTGCCTTACAGTAATCGTTGAGGAGGAGGCAACCTTTCTTATTTTTCTTTAGGTTGGCTCGCTTTCACCCATCGCCTAAGTTTAAGACGATCTCGAGGAGCCACAGAAGGATGAAGATGCGGATGGGATCTCTGAGTATTCGCTAAAGCACCGGCTCACGAAAATGTCATGTTTTTAAAGTGTCCTAACTGCCCGCCCGGAGAAATGGCCCGGATAATGACAAGACCTTTTGAGAATGCAATGGGCCGAATCATTGTGCTTGCGTACTTTCCTTCTCCTTTTTTTTCCATTTTTTTTTCTGCGCTTATATATATTCTGATGTTTTCACCATCTGTGTCATCCGCATTTTTTTAGACTGTTTTCGGTACGCGGGAAAAATCAGATATTTGTTATCTCTTCTTGTTTCCTGTTAGTCAAGCTGTGCGGGGGGAATTTCTTGGTGCTGTCAATCGGTGAAAGTGAGCGCTGGTGGTGTCGGTGACACGTATTCCAGTAGAACACGTGGTATGCTTTTGCGTGTCGCGAATGGACTCATGGAACGCTAGGCTCAGTTAACGCTGCCTACGAAAGAATACAGCGTGTGTGTGATCGTTTGCCTGAAAAAAAAATATTGGGAAATTCGCCAGTCGTGTTTATATATATATATATATATATATATATATATATATATATATATATATATATATATATATATATATATATATATATATATATATATATATATATATATATATATATAGTCATATAATGAGAAGCCAACAAACACTGACACCAAGTACAACATAGGGGAAATTGCATGTGCTTAATAAATGAAATAAAGTAATGATAAATTAATGGAAATTAAAGTGGATGAAAAAACAACTTGCCGCAGGTGGGAACCGAACCCCACAACCTTCGCATGTCGCGTGCGATGCTCTACCAATTGAGCTACTGCGGCGGCGTTTCCCCATCCACTTTAATTTCCATTAATTTATCATTACTTTATTTCATTTATTAAGCACATGCAATTTCCCCTATGTTGTACTTGGTGTCAGTGTTTGTTGGCTTCTCATTATATGACTAATAATTATCGGGTCCCTCGGTTAACCCCCTTTCTTCTCGTTTATATATATATATATATATATATATATATATATATATATATATATATATATATATATATATATATATATATATATATATATATATATATGTTGAACTTCAAGGCTTTTCTCACGAAGAACCCGTATGGCTTTCCTTTGTAGCAACTGCTACGATTGGGTGGATGTCTCATTTTCCCTTTATTAACACAAATAATAACGCAATATACACAAATATACACAAATAAATTACAGAAGGACTTCACACATTTGCTTCCTGAGAATCACGCGCATTTTAAGACGCTCTCTTAACTTAAGCGAGAACACGTCACTTCACGTACCGAGTTGTGAATAGTGCTTTGGATGGATGCCTTCTTTTCTTGCTCTGCATCGGGTTGGAGCACAGCAGTTTGCTGAAGAGGCATTGGCAATCCGGCAATAGAAACAAAAAAAAAGATAACGCTGACTAGGACTGAATTATTTATCGGTGTTTTATTTTTTTTTTATCGGCTGTGAGGCAGCAACCAGGCCTTTATGTGCTAGTTATTGCGCATGCGTGCGCTTGGAGAGTAGTCCAGCGTGGCTACTCCTACCTGCCGCGTGTTCTGCCACCTACTTCTACAGGTGTCGTTCTTGATTTGCTCATTTCACAACACCTTCTTTTCTGTGGAGTAGAATGCATGAGAGAGGTAGGGAGAACATTAGCTGGGAGCGTTTGGAATATGATCCGTTGGCATCGCCATCATCTTTTTCTTCCCTCTCTTGTTTAGAATGCGTTTGTAGCAGATCAGATGCTAATTCACGCATAAGCTCAAGTTCTCAGCATTATTTTGAATAAGCGCTTTCTGTTTCCCCCCTATATGAAAAAGCCGACTTTATGTTACTCCAACGCCAAAGAAAGCGAAAGGGACTAAATTTTTTTTTACAGCATCATGGTTAACATTCTCATAGTATAGCATTTTTCTCATAACCAATGTACACATCGTGGGATCTGTGTCTTCCATGTTGTTCCTATAGGGACTCGATAATACAGTGAATGTACGAATCAATCAGTAATCATACCTTATCAGACCTTATCAGTAATCAGATGCTGACTAACCTACCGGTTGAGAGGCGGCGTGATTTGCTGACATTTTTCAACCAAGCCTGGGCCAGTGGGGCTATCCCACATTTATGGAAGGTAGCATGGGTGGTACCGGTTCTGAAGCCTGGAAAGAATCCTGCAGCTCTGGACTCATACAGACCGGTATCACTGACCTCGTGTGCAGCGAAGCTAATGGAGAAGATGGCGTGCACAAGACTCACTTGGTATGTCGAGCAGGGTCGAAAACTACCATCGTGCATGACTGGGTTTCGGCAGCGTCTAAGCGCTCAAGACAATGTGCTGGACCTGCTAAGCCACATAGAACATTATAGTGCGGACGGCCTGTCGACGCTTGCTGTTTTTATGGATGTCTCTAAAGCTTACGACTACGTGTCTCAAAGAGCCATCATCAGCCAGTTACAAGTTCTAGGCGTCACGTGTCATCTCTTGCACTTTATACATACGTTCCTCAATGATCGTCGCATCAGAGTTCGTCTTGGCGACACGTTGAGCGATGAAATACGTATATTATGTGGTGTGCCACAGGGAAGTGTTTTATCTCCCTTATTATTTAACATTGCCATGAGTAGCCTCCCAACAGTACTAAACCATCGAACACCAGTGAAGATATCTATGTATGCCGATGATATCTGCATATGGGTCTCCGGCTACCAGCATCGCCGCCTCGCACGAATAGCCCAGGGAGCAGTAAAAGCAATTCAGGTTCACTTGGCAACGATTGGATTAACACTATCAGCAGAGAAATCATCATTCATACTATTTCCTGGAGTGAAAAGAAAATCTACACGCTTGACGCTGACTTTGGACGGATACCAGATTCGACAAGTCACCAACGTCCGATTTCTGGGCGTCACCTTAGACCACAGGCTACTCTGGCACCGCGGTGTTGACCACGTTGTGGCGTCATCGTCACCCAGGCTACATGTGCTCCAGCGAGTCACTGGCATACGCTGGGGCAACCACCCGACGTCAATGCTACGGCTACATACAGCGTTGGTTACCAGTCGAGTCCTGTATCAGCTACCTCTGATGTCACCCTCAGACAGCCAATACGAGCGCTTAGAAGCCATCCACAGAAAAGGTATCCGACTTTGCCTTGGAGTCCCTCAGCCAGCGTCAAACAAGAAAGTGCTCTACGAAGCTGAGTCACGCCCTCTACGACTTCAGGCTTCCGAGGCTCTGATGATCCAGCTACTACGATTGAGTGAGTCTACGCCCGGCAGAGCCCTCCTACGACGTATAGGTAACAGGCCGCGCTCACATTTTTATGCAGCATTGAACACGCTTCGCGTATCAGGATTGCGCTGCTCGAGACCGAGGGAAAGGATAGAACCACCCTGGACATTCGAGGACATCACATGCAACCTAAGTGTACCACGATTGCAATCAAAGAGCTGCATTCCATCTGCAGAAGCCAAGTCATTAGTCCTGGAACACCTGAACACGACTTACCCGAATCTACAAGTATACACAGATGGCTCTGTCAAGGCAGACGAAGACCGCTGTGCAGCTGCATACTACATTCCCTCTCTAAGATATACGTGGTCTGGGCGTCCGGACTGTATAGCCTCGTCGACAGTTGCGGAACGCGTAGCGATAGCTTCTGCTCTGCGCAAATTAAGACTTTGCCTCCGCAGAATGTGGTTGTCCTTACGGACTCAAAGGCCGCATTACAACAAGTATACCATGTTTTGCCATCCCTCAAGTTCCCACGCAAATCCCTAGCCATCGTGAAAGAACTCAACAACAAAGGCTTCACAGTAAAGTTTCAGTGGATTCCCTCCCATATTGGTATCTCAGGAAACGAAAAAGCTGATGCGCTTGCATACGCAGCGCTCTATCATCCTCCCAAAATCAAGGCTCCAAAGAGTAATCAAGTACAAAAATCTGAAATTCGAAATCACTTTGCGTCGCTTTGGGTTCCACCGCATATGCCCTGCGTAACCAAGAGATTGCACCGAAACGAAGCCTCACTTCTATATCGTATAAGGACAGGATCGGCAAACACACCGGCCTGGTTATTTAAAACGGGGCGAATCAATTCTCCGAACTGTACGGCATGCAACGAGACAGGAGACATTGAGCACTTTTTGTGGTCCTGCCGGCAATTCCAAGATGAAAGAGACACTCTCCTGAAGAATTTGCAAGACAAGGACCTTTCGCATGCGCGCCTGCAACACCTTATATTTCCCGAGGGATCAGTGATGGCCCGCAAAGAAACTTCACGTCTCCTGATTGAATTCTTAAGAGAGACTGGGTTGATGGACATATGGTAAAACCCATCAACGTTATTGTGCGAGACGCTCGGGCGGAGCAATTGCCGGCCTTGTTCGCCAGGCTAAACCCGCCTGTTGCTACAATTCACCACCACCACCACCACCACGAATCAATCAATCAATCAATCAATCAATCAATCAATCAATCAATCAATCAATCAATCAATCAATCAATGTGCCGCTTTGTTTTTGCTTCATCATTACCCGCGCTGTCCTTTCTTTCCCTTCTCCTTTATAAAGCTCAATGGTCGGTCTAATCGACCAAGCCGACTCATCCTTTCGAGCCCGTTTCTCCTCATGACACTGTGTGGCACAGCTTGTTTATCCTGGCGTTCAAGGCTGCTGTTTTCTGACGTATCGTCTGTGTCAAAATTTTGGCACGCGTGTCTGCAGCTCCTGTTTAGCGGTGTAATGAATTTACCCCAGTGTTGATGAAAGCGCAGGTTCATCGAGGGCTTCACAGCTTTGCCACGTTACAGGAGTCTGCAGCCTCACGCTCCATCAGCTGGGACTGGGCGTGTTGTAACTCTCTTAACTTTTGGCACATGGTGTACAATAATGCGAAAGTAGGAGGTGACAAGGACAGAAGGCAGACACATGTCCATTTTTCCCATTCATGCGAGTTTGATTTCTTGGAAAAGAGCAAATAAATGACGACCTTTTGCGTCTGTTGCTGGATGGGTTTTGCTTGTTTACGATAGTGTGTAGTTTTCGAGATTGTTATTAAAAGGCAGACGCAAATTAACATACGTACGCAGAAAAGGTCAGATAATATGAGAGCTCGCCTTGTCTGTCCTTTTCAGTGTATGTCTTTCAATTTACGCCTGTCTCCTAATACCCACGTTTCACCAACTAAACCAACAAAAATATTTGATTACGTTCGCTCTATTTATTAAGGCTCGTGCCAGCCGTCTATTGTAATACAGGTTCAAACAGAGACACATTACGTGGGTACTGCTCATTACAAAGGGAGAACATTTTTTTTCGCACCGACCGGCTAGGTCACTGAATGTAGTAACCATCAGAAGGTTACAGGCGTATTCTCTCGTCATATTCAATTTGTCGTTTGGCGATCAGCACCCGCCTGGTCGGAGAGGAGGTGCGAGAAGCAGATTTCCGCATCGTACGCTATGCGTGATGCACTGAACCCGGGCACACGGTTGCAGTGGCTCAACAAATTAAAAGGCTTGCTGGGGAAGTTGGGCCCACGTGGAAGGCTCGTTGCATGCGAAGAAATGGCACAGTCACGCGAGGGATCAGAGGCGTTTGTCTACATTGGAAAGGATCAGAGGAGAAGGCGTCCTTTAGCATTTCGGAGGTGTTACGCATATTGATTGTGTCCGTAAAGGAAGTAACAAATGGCGGCTTTTCTTTAGAAACATGTATAATCAAACAAAAAAGAAACTGAGCAATTAAGGAAACCAGGTGAACGTGCACCAGGTTTTCCTGTTTCTTGTTATTTTGCCTCCGTTACCCTTAGCGCTGTTCTCTCTTCTCTACGAGCAAAGAATGGAGACGGATGCGCAAGCTGACCAGGAGGCGCCCAAGACATAAGCGTAACTCGAAAAAGTCGAGTTTCTGTTTTGTTTTTCTTTTCAAGCGACGCGTCCTACGACGAGGAACAGCCCCCGTTTCCTCCCTTGGGGGACGAAAAAGCCCTGCATCGATTCCCGCGGCCAGGACATTGAAGGATGGAAGCACGGGACTTCTGCCTTGCCGTGTGGCGCGCTGGTGCCGCGCCGCGAAATCCCCCCACCCTTCCTTCCCGAATCGAACCAACACCGCCACCAGCAGTCGGCGGTGGTCTCCGCTCCAGCGCGGGACGGCCGTGTGCACCACCCGGCGGCGGTCGGCTTGGCTCGGCTCTCGGATCGACTCTAGGCTCGCTGTCTGGCTCGCTGGTCGGGCGCCCCCCACAGCGATCCCCCCCTTTTCGCTTCCCTCCTTCCCTTCCTCGGGCGGGAAAGCACGGGCCACCGTCGCGCCACGTACAACAGGCGCTGGCCGTGGCCGCTGGTCCTCACGTTTCGCGTCCTCCCCAGCGGCTGTGTCTCTTCGCGACGCTGACCCGTGTCATCGCAGCCTTGCCCTCTCCCCGCCCAGCTTCTGATGACCTCTGTGCGGTGCGCGTGCGCTCGACTCGTCGAGAGCGCTTGACCTGACCTTCACTTGGGGGAGGCGTCTCGCGTCGGACGGCAGCTGTCCGGCTCACGAAAGTAGGAGAGTTGTGACCTGGTTTCGGGTTGTCCGCCTCTGAAGTCGTCGTGTTCGCCGTGAGAAGTTTGTCTCGACGGAAATAGACGCCGGGTCTGTGTCGGTTGCTTTCAGCTTCCGCAAATTGACAAACATTTTGAGGAAACCGCTTTCTTCGTTTGTTTTTCTGTGTGAATTTAGTGATAACCTAAATTTCTTCTATGCTCTCCATAGATTAGCTTCACGATTGTTGGCTTGACATAATATGGCATGTGAAGCTAGGTGTGCTGTAGAGTTTTCGCTAGTGTGGGTGGTTTGCTTCTAGCTCGTTTTTGATCCCGCCAACTGATAAGCGAACGTTTTCGCTTTCTGTTTCGATAGTTTCTCAATGTAATTTCATGACCATATGACAGCATATTAGTCTCACTCTGCAGCTGGTGCTTCCTTGCGGAAAGTTAAATTTATCCTACCCAGACTGCGTTCTAATGCCTTTAAAAAGTTTCCTTTATGCATGGACGAAAGACACGGTCGCGTCCTAACGTTTTGTTCATGCGATAACCAGAACGAGCGGTTGACAGGGGTGGTTTACGACAACCATTTCGAAGGCAGACTCAGAAAACTGTTGGTATAGATTTTATCTCGCTGCAGAAAGGAAGATAAACTAGCTTCGCAAAAGATACCTCGATTTGGAACATTTTCTTTTTCTCTACTTGTTACTGTCTTCCTCCGAACTTTACTCCAAATTGACGCCAGCCATTTTTCTTCCCTAGTATTGTTTACTTCGTTAGCCATCCTTGTACAGAGACCGTAGAAATGAATGCAACAGAGAGGAGTGGCCTCGGAGCCAGGAAGTTCGCTTCCGCTGTCAGCTGGTGCTGTGCTGCGGGCGCTCTTGTCTGACTGCTGCTCATCCAGCTTTTCGCCGGAACCTCCTCTGCTTGCCCGTTGTGCGGGCTCTCCCGTCTTCTGCGAAGCACCGTTCAAGTCCGCCACTCAGCGATGCTTACCACCCGGGTTCAGTTCCGGAAAAAGAGGTACGCGCGCAGCATTTCTATTTATTTATTTTTTGTACCCACATCGCCCGCATCGATCAAAGCGAAGCCATGTCAATATGCATATAAAGCTCTATTTCGGCGGCTTTTCCGTTTCGCATTCCTCGCACGTGGGTGCCGCATCTGTCATGACCCGTGCTGCGTTTGTCTAATGCTTATCAATTGCCTCGCTCGCTAGCATCGCTGATTCTTTCATATTTCCGCCGCCTTCATAAGAAGGAAAGAGAGAGGGAGAAATAATCATATAATACATAATGCATCGAAACTTGTGCCGTGCTCTAATTTACTCTTCTATACTTTACTTCACGTTTTAGACAGTGACATGTTATAATAGTCTAAAAACTGTTGCTGCGTTCGCATCATCGAATGGTATTTGTATACAGTGTCGATCTGCAGCTTCGTGGGCGTTCGCTGTTTAATTTTGTGAAATTTGGCCGAGTAATAGAGACAGCTAAATTTAGGAGTGGATAATTAAAGCAGAGGCGTTGTATTCACGCATCAATTCTGTCGTAACATTTTCCTCTGTTTCTAGCTATTTTTTGCTGCTGCAGAAAGAGCTGCTGTGAATATTCACAGTGCCGGAGCTGACTTTACAGTGGCATCTTGCTCGCATCTCTTTTTTCCTGTTCTTCTCTCAGTCGATCTGCCTTTATATCAAAATATGACACAACTCAGCCAAGTTAAAGCATTACTGCAATTTTAGAGATTGTGTGTGCGCAATAAATCAAGAACAAACGCTCAAGAAAACTAAAGTGTAGCTTGCTGTAAACGCAGAGTAAAATTTTGTAATAACATTGGACGAATGCCTGCTTACTTAACAAAGAGCAAGCTTTAGTCAAGGATTACCTTTCTAAACACACGCGAACTCAGAAATCATTTTTATTAGCATTCGCTGCGCCGAATTGACATGTATTTCATTTAAAACAAAAATGTCGAAATCTGCCGACTGCAGGTAGTAGATTTTAATCTAGGTCCACAAGTGCTTACAAAGGTTGGTAAAGTTTGCAAAATATAAAAGGATATCAAGCTTACAATTTTGCAATTCAACAGCACAAAATTATTGTCAAATTTTATAAACTGCACCACCGAGTCACCTAGAGTGGACAAGGTGGATGTGTTATCTACCCCTCGGGAATATACCACGGATTTGTAAGTAGGCCTTTTGCAAAACTCAGGTAAAATTGTCATCAATTTTTCTTGAGCTGTAAACTCATACATCGTATTTATTCACTTTAGCTGCTCTAACAGATTACATTTACGCAACTGTGATGTCTGGTTTTGGTGCAAAGATGCAGAAATGTAAACATTGTGCATATCATGTTTTTTTTTTTTTTGCGAAACATATGCATGTCCAATGCATGGAAGCGACTAGAAGATCATCCACAGAGCGAACAGAAACTACTTGAATACCCCCTTTTCCGATAATCGGCCCAAATATAGAAGCGAAGGCACCTTTTTCTTTATTTAAAAGACTGGTTTCTGCGAGCGCCTTTGACTGAATAGTGGCGTCTGCGAACGTGTGCACATTACTGCATCCTATTGTTTTTCTTTTCCTTCTATAGATATTTCACTTTTCTCTTTCTCCTGTGCGGAGTAGCCAACAAGATACTTTTCTGGTTAACCTCCCTGCCTTCTTTCTTTTCTTTTCTCTCCCCCCCCCCTTTTTTTTTTTTACCGATGTCTGGTCATTTTCGCGGAACACTACGATGCGGTAAACGAAAATTATGCTCACTGCAATCGGTATTCTTCAGCTATATTTCTTAAATGCAACAAATTTCATTCGAAGTCGTGCAGCGGTTCTCTCAGGAGAGCATTTTTTTTTCGTTTAAATATATTTTAATAGGGAAATTGGAGTTCGCCCCGAGCTGGTTTCCAGATAGGTACCCAATCAGATGCATGTACACGACACATGTTCTGTTTAATTGGTCCAGTCTGCGCTCCAAACTGGTACTGATGTCACGTAGGTACATTTTCTTTTTTCTAAGCTAATCTAAAGCCTCTTCTGCGTTTCCAGTCAATTAGGTTTGGCTTTAAGGAAACGATCCCACTAGCCATTTTACGACATGCTAGCTAATCGATTACGGAACTGCTTCGATGTCTGCGTGTTAGCCTTGCAGCAACGACACAGCGAAATACTTGGAAGCCATTTGTCACTGCCCTTCGAGCGATTTACCAAATGGAGCCCAGCGGAGTTGTCGCATATTTAAGCGCTTTCGTGCCTGTTAAGCAGCTTACTCTGTGTCCGCAGTGGTTCTGCCACGTGCTGAAACGTGTGTGGTTTTCTTCTTCGCTTCGCCAAAAAACGAATCAGGCTCAACGTATGTTTTCAAAGAATACAATGAAAAAAAGCTACTTTTTCTTTCTTTCAGCCCAATGTATGGTCAAGAGCAAATGAGGTAGGAAATATTCATACCTCCAAGGAAAAGGAGCTTCGCAAGTTTCTGCCTGATTCCGTTGAATGAAATTCACTGCTTTTGCAAAACAAATCTGAAGCCACGAATCAAAAGCATCAAATATGTCGCACAGCAGCAAACATCGTGACTATCGATGTTACAAAAGCCATGGAAGACCCGAATGAGCGAACGTAGGAGTGCTGAGCTCACGCGCTTGTTTAGTTTTTACGTTCGATGGGACATCGCGAAAACCCGTGTAACCGCATTGCTACACAGAAGTAAAACGTGATTGTTTTGATAATTCCTTCTGTAATTGCTTTTCCCTGCACAGTAAAAACCATGGTAGCTACACACGCCTTTGACACAGTGCTCTCCCCTGTCGTTCCAGCTCTCCAGCAGTTATGTGCACGATTAGAACTTGAATTTCCAACAGCCATATGAAGTATGCGGCTACACAAAAGTCATCTTCGGCTCGAAACACATTGTGCACGTGCATTGTTTCTTTCTGGATATTTGAAATTAATCTTTGGAAAAAGATTCGGTGCGCAGATTTTAAGGAAATTCATTGAAAATGTGCTATTACTTGATACATTCTTTCTCTGTGCACTGGCGTCCTATCTTATCGCCCTGTCAGTGGTATATATATACGCCTCCGAGCCTTTTTTTAAAAACAGCTTACTTGGTATTGCCGGTGGTACTACCCGCTGTACGCTTCTTCGTGCCGTAGGGACATCGGTTGTCGTGTTTTTGAATTCATATATTTATCTGGTCTCCTGACATTACGCATAGCGTATTTTGTTCTTTCTCTCTTTGAGCGGTCCTTAACTTCTCTTTCTCAAGCTTCTTTGTTGAGCTCCAGCATTGAGGCACGAAGACAGTGGAGTGAATTAAAGATAAAACTGGTGTAGCCGATATTGTGGTAGATATTTAAGAGGAAGAATGAAGCTTGACAGGCCTAGCCATACGTAGGGCCGACAACCTGTGCTCTGTTAGAGTTACAAAATGAGGTCCAAGGGGGTTAGGGAAGCGCCTTCGAGAAAACAGAGGATTAGGTGGTGTAGTGAAATTTGTAAATTTGCAGTCACTACTTGGAATCTGCCAGCGCAAGACAGAAATAATTGGAGATCCCTGCGGGAGGCCTTCGTCCTGCAGTGGACGTAAATAGGCAGACGACGACAATGACGCTGAGGATGAGCATTATTTATCTGGGCGAAAACTCCACCCTCATATAGAACTGCCCAACGTATTTCAGTGCTCATCTTGTTGTTATTATTATTATTATTATTGTTATTATTATTATTATTATTATTATTATTATTATTATTATTATTATTATTATTATTATTATTATTATTATTATTATTATTATTATTATTATTATTATTATTATTATTAGATATGGAAACATATAAACACACAAAGGAAACAGGGAGGGAGCAAGCTGACAACTACCACAGAGAAGGGCACAATGCCTGCCTACTCTGTCGGAAGAAGGGAATGAACAGAGGAGAAGAGGAGAAGATAGGAAACAAAGAAATAGGAAAGAAAATGGCAAATAAACAAATGACAGAAACACGGACAAAGGACAGTAGGAACACGGGAAAGATCTCTCTAAACGAGAGGCCAAATAAGTTTTCTGCATGAAAGTTAGCAAGGCTCTATGGACCTGGTCGCGTTGAGCAGCACTCGCTCTCGGAAACAGGCAATCGTCAAGGGTCGTATACTTGAGTCCACTCAGTCCATATTCCTTAATTAGTAGTACACGCTGTGTGACGAATGGGGGACACTCAAATATAACCTGACCAAGTGTCCCACAGGAGACACAGGACATGCACGATGGACTGTCCACACGCCCTTGACGATGCAAACGTTCGCGCACCATCACAGAGCCAACTCTTAATGTCACTAACAGTGCTCTGGCACTACGAGGCAAGCCACGGCCACGAACACAGGGAGGGAATGAGCCGTTTGCAACACGGTGCTCTGGGGGCTGCTTTAGGAGGTATCGGCGGATTAACACATGTGCGTTGTCAATCATACAAGAAATTTATGGGCAGTCACTCCCGTTGGGAGCACAGGTTGAAGCGAGGCGATCAGCCTCTTCATTTCCAGCAACACCTACGTGCGAAGGTATCCACTGTGCAATGAAGGACACCCCACGAGAAGTAATTTTGTCGGCGGACTCTATTATACTGCGGACAATTTGGCTACTGGCATCCTTTCTCAACAGCCTGCTAAGGGCAGCACGGAAGTCTGTAATGATGACAACCTCCGATGTGCTCATTTCTTCCTGTACGTACTTCAGAGCAACATCAATTACTGCCAGCTCCGCAGTTGCTGATGAGGATGGA
Source organism: Dermacentor albipictus (assembly GCF_038994185.2). Classification (NCBI taxonomy): domain Eukaryota; kingdom Metazoa; phylum Arthropoda; class Arachnida; order Ixodida; family Ixodidae; genus Dermacentor; species Dermacentor albipictus. Next base: position 8,603,190 of record NC_091829.1, on the reverse strand, counting down.
TGAGGATTTGAAGAGCGTGGCGCAATGTTATGGGGTGAATGTTGTGTTTTCTGCTCCTTTGGAAATGGCCCATTTGTGTGCACAGGTTCTGAGAATACCTAGCCATAGCGCTTATGTTTGCCATGTAAGCCACAGGTCACAGTTTGCTCCGTGCGCGTGCGCTGTGGTTTATGAATTGCATTTTTCCTGCGGCTGCGTTTATGCCGGTCAGACAGGACGCTGTATTACTATCCTTTTAAAGGAACATTTATGAAATTGGTCATCTGACGAGTATTCCCACGCAGCAAAGCATTGGAAGGCTTGTTAAAAATAGTCAAAGAAGGTGTGCCTTATGAAGCAAGTTTCCTTGGACAATCTACCGGATAGTTTGTTCAATAGACATCGCGCATCACTCGCCGCTGGAGGAAGTAGTGATAATTCATTCTCTTGATGTGCTGTACGTGCCATGTGATGAGCTGTTACATTTCCTATGATTTCACACTGACTTGGGATCCACTGGAAAGTTATGTCGTATCGTAGATTTTCGCTATGGCGTATGCCTTCTGTGTTTCGTATGTTAATGTTCTGTTTGCTTCTCTTGCGCTGATTTCATTTAAGCGCAACAATGAGGCTTGTGAGTCGCTCAGAATTACCCAGCCTAGTGGTACTGACTGCTGACATATGTAACGTAAAGCATAAAGTATTCCGTAAAGTTCTGCCGTTGTGGACATTGTAAATTGGCAAAGCTTATAAGCTCTTTTCTCTTGGTATGCAGATATATAAAACGCAGATATAGAGCTTTGTTTCCAGCATGATCCATCGGTAAACACGTGAATGCGATCTCCGTACTGAATGTAAAGATGTCACAAAGTTAATTGCTTTATCGCAACTACGGGCATATCACATTTGCGACCTACTCCAGGAGTTGAAGTGATTACTTTTGGAATTGCTAGTCGCCATGGGGGATGAGCTGCACAAGTAGGCCAGTATTCGTAAGCAAGGAGTAAGTATTTGCATCGCCGTATTTATTTATGCATGCGTGCAACGGTTCTATCCTGAAGATCTTGGCATAGTGGATAATTGGAGTGTTGTGTAGTCAAACGAAAAAAGTGACGACAAGTTTCCGTAAATCTTAGTGCATGAAAACTTGGTTGGCGGGACTCGGCAATTACCAAAGCACTGACAGATGCACGTGGAACACCAATGCATATGCGAAGTCTCCTGGCCAGCAATCTTTGAATTCTTTCTTATAGATTACAGGATATTCCATGTAGCGCAGGAGCAGAGCATGCTATGCTATCATAAATGATGCGCAGAACTCTCAATTATATAATATAAATCCTGGAATAGAATTCCATATTTCGTTTAAAATTAGTCGATATGTTGAAACAACAATTAGTAGGCTCTGACTAAGTTTTGCCTATACTAAAGGCATCCTGTATAGGATAAGAAAAACTAACAGTGATACATGCTCATGTGAAGTGGCTGAAGAATACATAGAACACCTTCTTCAACATTGCAAAAATGGCGATGCTCCTCGCAAGAACCTTTCTAAAGAACTACATGGCTTGGATAAACGGCCACTATCCTTAGGAAAATTTTTTAGGTCCATGGCCAACAGAAAAACTTCAAACTAACGCTGCGCGCCTCTTAGTACAAATTTGGGAAGAATAAAAAATATCACAAAAATGCTAAGTCATACAATAGCTATTGCTCGCATTGTTATTATTAACAGGCACCCTTAATTACATCATCATTGTGTCCTCGAGTTCATGTAGCATTTGTATTCGTTGCATTTAGAGTGCGGCATTCAAGTGTCCAACATCTGTGGGAACATCTTGGTTTTGTAAACATCTATGATATTTGAACTCATGGGTTGCGTGTGAACATTTCGGTTTTGTGAGTGTTTATGGTATATGAACTCTTTTGTTGCGCGAACATTTATTTATATCGCAGTACTGAGACTCAGTACGTGTACGCTCGTTCATGTGTTGTTTTTTTTTCTTTTTTCCTGTTTGGTGATTGCTGACAACTTTCAGACGATAACTATCACATAAGAGGAGTAGCCAGCGCCACACATAGGCGGCAACCTCACCTTCAATACATTTAATAAAAAAAAAGGTATGCCTTCCGCTTGTAAAGAAAAAACTAAAATTTTATACCATCGTGGGGATCGTCGTACACGGGAGCAGTTCGACGCGTATGTTATGAAGAAGAAAACACGGGTATGTGTTCGCGATCCTTCCACTGCATTTGCTAATTGTGAGGTACAATTTCCGGACGCAGGATTGCAATGCTTTTGGACGGTCTATCGACATGATGAGGTCCTTTCGTTGATTGTATATATGCCATCTTTCACCCAATGAAATTCAGTTGCGAGTCTGCGCGCGTCCTGTCCACTTCTACATCTGTTGTCCATATGTTTATAGCGCAGTACCGCCCTTGCTACAAGATGAACGTTCATTACCTAGCCCAGCTTGCCGGTCTACTGCAATACATTTCAATGCCGAGTGAATGTAGGAGAGAAAGAGATCTCGCCGCTCCAGTTGCATCGAACATCTGTCATATTGCTTTGGCATAATTATGTTCACTTGTGTCGTATATGCCGTGTTCTCCCACAGCGATGACCCAGAAAAATACGGATAATCAAGAGAAGACGCAGCCAGTGTTCGTGCGAGCAAGGCGTTGCACAAAAATAAATAGCAACACGCCGACTATGTATTCTCTTTCTTGGTTTAGAAGTATCGCGTTCGGCACGCTGGGGCATACATATTGTAGCGGTGATGCCTTTCGGCGAACGTGACTCAAACGCCATTCTGTGCTCCAAAGCAGAAATATTGTCGGGCTTGGAAATTAACCAACGGTCGATGGGTGATTGCAATTGGGGCCCTGCTGCCTATGGTAAAACTACAAGTGAGGGCGTGCGGGATATCATAGGTCAGGCCTCTTTTGAGGTCAGAAGCGTAGCGAAAACTTGTTTTGAAGAAAGTTTCAAGAATATGTATGAAAATAAATAGATGGCTACAGTGAGCCAATATATGTACCTAAAATCATGGATATATACGGAAGGGTTGAAAAGTTGTAAAAAGCTGGCAACCAAGTAGATACGAAGCAATAACAAATACAAGTAGACAACGCGATATCAGCATAAATAAAGATAAAAAGTAAACGATCAGGCTAAAAAGAACACCATAGCTCGCTGAAAGCCACGGTGCACTAGAAGTTTCGAATCAATTGTCGGGACTGTGGCTGTCACCCACACTTCTATTACACTGCTGTGCTGTTTTAACGCCGTGATAACATGTTTCGAGAAGTATTAGAAGCCATCAACTGTCTCGAGATATCTCGAGTCCGTCTCTAGTAATTCTGTTAAATTTCGTCTGAGATATGCACATGCACAGTCGGCACGTATGTGATGGGCTTTATTTTCCTTTTCTTTTTATGGATATAGCTTTGCGGTTCATTTTTTTTATTGCGATAGCAATTATATCAACACTCCAGGCGTATTTCTATTGACGGCTTCGCCGTCGCCGTCTCGGCGTCCACGTTAGGTTCCGTATAACATCCAATGGCCATGAAATCGTCGCCGTGCGCCGTGTGCTGTTTGTGCTGGCCGGCTCACCCTCGCACGCTTCGTGCGAGGGTGAGCCGGCTATTGCGGCTCAATAATCTCGCGCACGCAAGGGAGGACGGCGAGGCGGAAGCGCGCCGTCTTTCGTCGCGCCCAAGGTTCCGAGGAGAGGGTAGAGGGGGGGGGGGGGGGTCCATTCCGGGAAGCCCGGGCGGCCGCGCGCGCGCTCGCCCGGGCAGTTGCATATTGAAGGCCATCTGGGATGGGGACACAATTCGCCGCGCGCTGTCTTTTTGCGGCCTAGTTCGCGTTGATGCGAGAGGCAGCACAAAGGTCGATTCGCTGAATTTAACTCGATCATCGTGTGCGATGAGTTCATGTTTGCTTTTGTGCACGTAACACCATGCTTGATAATTCTGTTAGTATGCCTATGTTTACAAGTTTATACGGCCGATAAACCTAAGATCCTTACTTCGTATAGCTTTCCACGCATTTGCTATCCCAATCGCTGCTTCGCCTATCGGACAAAACAGCAACCTTTATTTACTTTGGTTCCCGTTAGAAGCGCGTGGTTTTTCGATGCTTTCCACGTGCAGCTTGACCACATTTTATTCATAAATAAACTATGATTTTCGATAATGTTTCAACTTATTTCACCCAAATTCTTCGTTCTTCAGGTAAAAACTTGACTTGCTAGTCCGCGCCGTATGTCGTCGTCTCCTATTTCTGTGCGTTGGTCCCGCCATGCTGCTGCAATCTAGATACATTAGCTGCAAATTTAGTACAGTGCTTCTCAGCAACTTTTCCTTCTGCAAGTTACTGCTGTCTGAGCACCTTTCTGCTCATAAGAATGTATAGTCAACGTCATAATTCCAACTGTGCTAGCTTAGCGTAAAGTGGTTTACAGGCACAAATCCAGAACAAACAAGCGCTAGCGCTTTGTGTCTTGTGTTTAACTGACCGCATATTAGCGATAAGTTACCATACTTGATATGCAAGAGCAACGAGCTTAACATTCAGTCTTTCCAAAGCACCGTCATATACTTGACCCGAGTACGCCTTAAGCGCCTTCTTGCTTCTCCTGCGGAGGGCGCCGCCGATTTTGGGTTGGGTGGCTTGAGTTTACCAGCTTATTGTGTCTTCCTTCGAAAGCGTTTGATTTTTGCTCTTTTGAGCACGTGTTAAACAGCGACTGACGTATTCTTATTGTTCCGCTTAAAGCTGGCGGCGGCTGTACGCGCCTACTGGTATAGCAAGGGAAAGGACTCTCTTGGCATCGAGCAAACGGCGGCGCTTTCGTTCCCTCCTCGGCCGCATGGCGTGCCCTAACCGTGCCAGAGGGACGTCAGTCGCACTCCAGGAAACGACGCAGCATGTCGAAGATTGTTCCCTTTGCTCCTGCCGCCTCTAATGCCGCGTGCGTCCGATAGCCTGCCGCATTCCCGAGCGCAATGGCGCGGTTGTTGCCGCCACGCCAAGTCATTTCGACTTCGCGAGCCCGGTGGTGCACTCCCCCCCCCCCCCCCCCCCCCCCCCGAAAAGTGCTTTGCGCGATGCGAGAGGCCAACGCGGGCAAGGAACGGTGTAGCTTCTATTGATTCCCAGCCAGCCGCCAGCTGCCTCCGATGAGCTTGCGTGCCTGAGCGCGCGCTCGCGCGCGCGTAATCTTTGCTGAGCACGAAGTCGCGCCGTGCGTGACCTTGGTGTCCGGCTGACGCGGCAGCGCACACGCTAACGCGAGCAGTCGGGGGAAGGCGGGGATCGCAGCGGGTTTCACCTTGTTTTGTTCCGTACGCCTCGCGCGCCGCCGATCACAAAAGCGGGCCGCCGCCCAGGGAAACCGTATTATCTTCCTGGGGCATCGAAGGAAACGGGACTTTCGCGGGCCGGGACAAAGAAGACTCGCGATTATATTGAATTAGCTTCGTATCGACGACGTTATGCATGGCTCCACCCATGCGGCACCGCAATGAGGCACGCAATAAGGTCTGAAAAGGGCGCACGTGTTGATTTTCGGGGTCACGGCTCTATGCTCTTGCTTGCCGCCAACAAGAGAGCTTGGCAGACTTTCGCGTAGTTGCATGCAACGACTTCATGATAAGGCACGTGAAATCATTCCTGCTGAACGACAGCAAGCTGGTTTGAGCTGATAACTATCCAGAGCTAGAACGAGTGTTCATTGCGGACGATTTGATTCTAGCTCAGCAGCTAGGGTTGGCGCAGATAGCTCTCTTTGTTTCTAAAGGGCGTTCCATCTGAAGTTGGTCAAGCTGGTGAAAGAAAAAAGATATTTAAAAAGCGCAATACAAGCTACGAATATAATACCTACCGTGCTCGGTCATCAGACCTTTGATGACCAAACACCGTCAGTTTTATAATCCTATCTTGCACCGATATTTTCAAATATTGTTTTTTTTTCTTTTGACCGCTTGGTTAATGTTAGCTGGGACGCACGATAAATTTTCAGCCACAGTGCAGCTTTACGGAGAACAGCCGTTGTATGTATTCGTCCTCTGTCGGTGTTATTTTACGTCTGTTTCTTAACATCAAGAACGCCTGCATCGCCAGCATACTAGCTCCTGCACATGTAGCGTAAACTCATTACAGTCACGAGTGTCTGTGCAGGTGCCCGCTTACATCTTCATACACGCATGTTCGCTAACCCATACTTGCACGTGGTCCCAAACGTCAATGCGAACGTGAAGGATCCTTACGAGCAAGTTGTGACAAACGTCGAAGTGCAACGATTCTAGTTGAGTCAACGCATGGTGAGTTTTGCTATAGAAAATATTGCTATATGATTTACTCCGGCATTAAACGTCGGTGGCGTAATACACTCGACAAATTAAATGCAATGTTGTAGTTCTTTATAAGGTTTTCTTTCTCCTTTTTGTTCTTTTTGCAGTTTTTCCCTGTGAACGAAACAGCATTTGCTCCTCCAATTTACTCCGCTGACCAAACAGAGGAGGCATTCTGCCTTAACTAGTTTGCTGCGTTAAGAGTTTACTGCAGCGCTCAGTGCAGGCGACCGCTGCAGTAAACACTAGACCCTTGGAAGATTTAGCGTTTAGCGTTGAATAAATAAATTAGGACGGGTGGGGCTTCGGCGGCACCAAAGTTTTTCGGCCGGCGTTGATAGAAGCTTTCTTCGCTTATTCCTGCGCCACGAAAGCCGATGCTTGGTGTCCGCAGTATCACAAAATTGCATCTAGCATTTACGAAACCCTGCACTTATGGCGCAGCTCGTTTTAATATGCATGCTCGTTGAATACGAGCGACCGACGCGCGGCCATTACTTCTCCAGTTTAAAGCGGTGCCATTACGGCACGTTCACGTAATTGCGACATCGAGGGAATCGAGACCCCTGCTTCGAGCTGTAAGCAAACCCTAATTTTTAGTATAGCTACAACAATACTGCTTGCTTGATGTTTTTTTAAAATTTCTTTTGTCTTGTTCTTTCGGCCTTTAAGTAAGAATGCGTATATCACAGGGTAGGCGACAGATTACGAATCTTATGATAATATCCGATTCTTGCGTATTGGCCGATGCGTTTTCTGTTTCACAAATGGCGGCCGTTACGATGGGCATCGCCGCCTTGAACTTCTAATGTCATTCGTTAACTTGCGTGGCACAAAAAGAAATTAAATAATCAATGAAGAAGAAAACGCGATCTTGATTCCCAGCACACGTTAAAACCAGTTAAATAACACAGTTCGCATCCACCGTTAACGTGACTTACCTTTATTTTTAAGTTGCCTACTATCCTTATAACCTTTGTTACCTTTAGCCTGGCTTGTGATATATCGCTGCTCGCTAATCTGAAGAGGGGCCGCTCCCGTGGTGCAACTTTCCGCATGACGATTTTGTAAAGGAAGGAAAAAAATTTAAAAAATGGGACACTAGAAACAAACGGATAACCTCCGGGCGTGCGCCCTTACAGCGCGCGACTGGCAGCATAAATCTCCCCGACATAAGCCATTACAGGGGCGCTGGCGAGCATAAAATACGCACCGCTCACGCGAGGACTTTCGTGCCTTGACCATCGCTGTCGCCGGCGCAGTTTTTGTTTTTCGCATGCTTCACCACACAACACACAGTTGTGCGAAAAAGCAGGTGAACGCTTTGGAAAGGGGAAAAGGGGCGCGAGGGAGGGGCGTAATTGATGGCGCTCGCTTCCTCTCAGCTGGTAAACAGCTCGTTATTCGCAGTAAGAGAGTAAGGGGAGAGAGTGAAATATTGTGGAGAGTGTAAGCGTAGCAAGATATGATACACGGAGTTTTAGGTTCGAGTTCATACTGCTACGGAGCAGTGAGGCTTGGCGCAGAACACATTCGTGTTGATTGTTATCAAAGAAAAAGGTGGAGCTCGAAGAGCCCGCAAGTTGTAATTCCGCTATCTTATTTATGCAATGTATTTCCTGACTTGTAAGCAACGTGAAAATAGAAATTTTCTGCGTTACCTGTTTCTCTTCTTGTTCTTGTTCTCCTTCTTCTTTTAATCTGCATCACGTCAGCATGCCCGAGTTTGCAACGTACGATTGTTATTCCGCAGTTTACTGCCGTGCACAAATGCACGACACCACCACCAGTTTTGAAACTGTGATTGCGCGTCATCTGATGGCGCGGATGGCGTTGATAGGTGATCATGGCGTAGCCCTGTGCGTAAGCAATATTCTCAGGTCGAGACAATGATGGCGGCTGCCATAGTTGAGGCGAAAGTTCAGTCTGGAACTACTGGTGGTGTTTCGTTATTTTTCCAAAGTAGGGTGTAACCGGTTTAAGGTTAAATGCGACATTTCAGCCACGTTATTTCTACAACTCATTTAGATGTGCGATAAAACACAAACATGCCTGTAGACGAAGAGATAAATGGGATGGGAAATGCAGAGAGGTTAACCGCAGCGAACACATCCGATTTGCTACCATACACTCTGGAAACGATAAAGGAGGAAAGGAAGACTGAAAAAGTACGCTAAAGGAAAGCATACGATTGAAAGAAAGCGCGGGAATATGAGACTCGTTGAGTAGGTCACATGAACGTAGTAATCTTATTGGCGACTTGAGCGCTTTCTGTTGCCGCAACCGTAGTAGCTGGCACTCCAGGAGTGTGTGTTTCGATGGCGTCTACTCTTCGGCACGTGCTAGCCTATATGCACTTAAAAGAATTATAGGGTTTTACGGGTCACAACCACGATCGATATGCGAGTGGTCTCCAACAGCGACGACTTCATTTCGCTGTGTTGTGACAGTGCACAGACTGTTTTCCTTTCTCTCTCTCTCTTACGTTTCGCTTTGCATTTCTGTTTCCATCCATCATCTACAAGGTAGCAAAATCATCGCAGCATACTGATGCGCGCGACGCTGCATCTCTGTACATTTTAGTTTTCAAAATAAGGGTTCCTTTAAATTTCCTTTTCTTTTCTACCGCACCTAGAGCGTGCATCGTTTGTTACAGTACTGCCGCCCGTTTTGCGAAGGCAAATGTAATCGACAAGGGTGGTGCAGCTGGAGGAGGCTCGCAGTATGCGTTTTCGTTATTGAACGCGGGCGCCCCAAACCTGGGACCTCGTTGTCGTCGCAAACACTCCGCCGCCCGAGAACGGGGGTCGATGCAAGTCGAGCCAGGTTTTGAGTACGGTAAACGTCACCGACCTCGGCACTCACCCTTGTTCTCCGTCTCTAAAATTCCGTGCAGTGCAGCGGAGGATATAACGCTCGTGCCACCAGCTCTGTAACGGGAGCCGACTGCGTGTTCAGAGTAGGTAGGACGACTCGCCTATAGTACGCTACTGTAGCTACGCGCTTATATAGCTACTATAGCTATGCGTTACGCGCTTCAGAGAAGCATTAACGAAGAGTTAGTTGCTCCTAATTTGGACGAGCTACACACCTTCGTGTGACAGTTGCAGGTGTGAGGAGTCTATATCGAACATTTGCTCTGCTCATTTTTGGGCAACGCGCACAAAAAACGAAACACGGGAAAGAGCACAGGACAAGCGGTGGCCAGCGCTTGTCCTCGTGTTTTGTTTTCATGTGCACTGCCCGAGAATTGTGGGTTCCAATGCTCCCACTTATCAATCCTTGTTCATTTCCTCTGCATTTGTCCCGGCTATATGAAGATCATGCGCCTTCTATACGTCGCACTACATTACATAATCTAGATATAGGATAATTCATGGTGGCAGGAGTACTTGGACCCTGACCACGTGTCTTACAAGTCAAGGAAGCGATACACGAATTACTGCAATTCATGAAGTCGGCAACTGTTTAGCAAGCGACTGTACGGTTTCGATGTGCAGCTCCGGACGAAGCGACATGCTCAGCGTTTTCTTTTCCTTTTCATCCGTTAACATCCTTTCTCCTTGGCAGGGTAGCAAACTAGACATGTGCCTAGTTGACCTCCGTGCCTTTGCTTCACTCTTCTGTCTCCATTCAGTCGGCATCGCGGAGATGGTGATCAGAATCGGACAATGAAGGGGCCCTTATGCTGGTTGTCTACTCTGATTGGCTGACTCCACCCACACCTTTGGTTGCATTGCACGTACTCGGTGAGGAAGATCGCCTTCACTTTCAATCCCGACTCCCTAGCTCCTTCTCGTGCCACCAACCAACGGCGTCACCGACAACGCGGTCTCCCGCATCGCGAAGCGCCACGTTCGCTGGGCCAAAAGTGAGCCGCACGCACTGCACTGTACTGCAAAATACCGAAGATTCTTTTTCTATTTTCTATTGAAAAACTGCGTAGGTGAATCAGCGTCACTGTTTTCTTGTGTTTCTTAGTACTGCTGTAGCGTTCTGCGTGAGTACATTAGGCTGAAGCAAAGCAAGAGGAGGGAAGAAAAGAAAAGAATTGTAGAAGTGCGAAAAGTCCTCGTATATCGCGAGGGCAGTAAACATCGACACGACCCCCTTCTCTCCTTGTTTGAATAGGTATGTCGGACGCCTAGTTTATTCTGCAAGTGTTTCGTTGCAACCCTGCACTGCGTGAAGAAAGCGCGTGGGCGAGCAGCCCTCTGAGTGCGACTGCTTATCGCGCAACTTGTCTTTCCGAGTTTCGGCAAGCGACACGAGGGCGGCACAGTCGGTAAAAGGCATAGAAAACCAACTTGCGAACATGGGACGTACAAAAAGAGGCGCTGGAAATGTAAGGTGGCTGAAGCGTCGTTCTTAAGGGAAAGGTGCCCGACCGCCTAAACGTGGATTATGGTGACGCTGCACTGGCCGGAATTTGATGAGACCTTCACATCCGGGTGCCTGGAATGTGCAACAGACGTCACCACAGCTGTAGCTGCGCGAAAAGCTTTTCGTGCGCTAGTGCAGTTCTCGAAGTGCACCGGTCTGAGTGACCGTTTATAGTTCTCCTGTGCATCCCCATGCGCACACGCAGCTTTCTAAATATTTTCCTTATCTGCAGTGTAGGGTAGCAAACGCAACGCTCGTTCTGGTTTACTCCCCTGCCTTTCCACTTCTTGCTTTTTCTCTCTTCTTCTCTGCGGCACGTGAAAAAAAGACCCTAGATTACCTGATATAAGCTTTGAACCTTACGCCAATTCAACGTAAGCTTTGAATCCAGACTAGTGTGGCGCTTCTTTCCGGTATTCGAATTCTGGCAGGAGTGACAATGCTTTGGCATAATGGAGGCATATCATATTAGAAAGAAAAAAAAGCGCCTGTATAGAGATACGTCGGTTGTTTTGCATAATAATGAAAAGCAGTCTTTAGAAATGATGCTGTAATCTATGCGCTTCTTGACATCATGCATTGGTTGGCTTGATGGGCAGTGCACTTGCGCGATCCTGGCTGCTGTGTACTTAAGTATAGGCGAAGTCTCCAGAATAAAATTTAGTTGCGAGTTAGCGCTTGTCCTGTTCTTGTGTTTCTATCTTCTGTCCCGTCTTGGACTTCCGCGTACCAGTATTCAGTTGTTAGTGTGGCGCTTAAGAGCTAGCGTTAGCCTAACGTGTGTTGTTCGGCCATTGGTGTGGTCTTTAGCCTATATTCCGGCACAAGACTTGCCATTGAATCAAGCGCAACGAACGCTACTGGCCTCTTGAATGACTATAAGACAGTCTCTCACCAATACAGGAATCTGACTTTTTAGGCTTTGGACTCCAGCGGCTGCGGAGCAAGTGATGAAGGCAGTGGCCAGACTGGCTGCGTAGCGGAGGGCGGTGAGAATCTCGAGATCCGGAGAGGCCGTTCTCGGAACCTGAAGGTAGCAACATTAAACGTCCGGTCCGTATTCAGGGATGTTTGCTGAGCAGAGGTTTTTGAGGAATTATTGGCTTTACGTCACCCGCAGCTATCAACTACTGCAGGGAAAAGGCTGCAGTAAATTTCCCTACGCTGCAAAATCAGGTAAACTTGGAGACACGAGAAGAATTTATTTACTTCTTTAAATTATGGGGTTTTACGTTCCAAAACAACTTTCTGATTATGAGGCACGCCGTAGGGGGGTACTCCAGAAATTGCGACCACCTGGAGTTCTTTAGCATGCCCCTAAATCTAGGTATTTATTTAGAGTATTTATTTAAAGAATTTATTTACTTCTTTATCCATGGTGTTTAGGAGGAAGCTTTAGCTCGGGGGCCCGTTGCCGATTTCCTCGTTTCAATACGTGGAAAGAGAGCAAAAAATAGAAAGAAATGGAGAAGGCAGGTATGTTGACCATAAAGCCGTATGCGTGGGTATGCGTGCGCTGTAGAACAGGTGAATGAAGAGGGAAGATGAATGCGCCGTATGTATGCACGTGCGCGTAGAGCACCAGGGAGTCAAAAGCGCTCGCACAAACCATTCATTCTCAAAATCAATGTAAGACCTGCCCTGCTCATTTCCTCGATTTTATGTAGGAATCTTATGCGGGCAGCTGTACTTGGTAGCCATTATATTATTCAGCACTTCAGCACTTCAAAGGATGCTACTTCTTTATAAGCCTGTTCAGGTAAGAATAAAATAAATGACATAATGTAAATAGTCACGCGCAGAAGTCGAGTTTGCTTTGGGCAGAAATATCGCGGAACAGTTATATTTAATTTCGCGGATAGAAATATGCATTTTAATGGTGGCCCTACTCAGAGCATGTGTTTCTACACAGAAATCCGGTAAGTACTCGCGTACTGAACTGGCACATTTAGGCATTGCGTTTGGAGAAACTCTGTTCGAGCTACATACGCCACTCTGCGGAGGTCCCGCCTATCACCTAAACCTTGCAAAAGTGCACAGTAGTTTTCAACTTAGGAAAAGCATCAGTGCTTGAGCTAGTTTCATTTTTTTTTTCAGCTGTCATGAATGCACTGGTGAATAATTTTTCTTCAGGGCCCACTCGTTCGGAAGAAATAAAGTCCTACCTTAGGTAGCCAGCCACAATGAATGAAGAACTTGGATAATAAATTGTGGTTGAATCCGCACAACATTTGAGGCTGCTGCTAGCTCCCTGCCTTTCTCATCTCTTTTATCTCTCTCTATCTATCTCTCTTGGTGTTGCGCTGCCAAGCACAAGGTCGCGGGATCAAATCCCGGCCACAACTGCCGCACTTCGGTGGGGAGGAAATGCGAAAGCACCCGTGTACTTAATTTTACGTGCGCGTTAAAGAACCTCAGGAGGTCAAAATTAATCCGTAGTCCCGACTACGGCGTCCCTCAAAATCGGATCGTGATTTTGCACGTAAAACAGCATATATGTTTTTTAATGTTTGTTAAGCATTCTTTACGTCCGTGGTTATTAACCAAATGTGAATCGCGTACTTAGGCAATCTGCGCAGTCTGAGTACTCTGTATGCTGTCAGTGAGTGAGCGACGTGGCTTTTTTTTTTTTACGTGATAAGAAAGTAAACATGACTCGAGCGTGCATTTGTTCATGCTTGTGGTTGCAAGTGAATTAGTGGGGTGGTGGTGATGGTTTGGCGTGTCCTTCCTCGCCCATACGTCTGCTCGATAAAGAACTGAGATCACGAGTCCGTTCGACCACATTACGTGTTCCACTTTAAAGAAATATACGGGGGTTGCGTTGCGCCATGGTTGAATGCGTAGTGCTTCTGATCGAGGTAACACAGAGTAGCTCGTTGGTTGAAATGAACCGGTGCACGTCTATTTAACGCGCGACTTATATGTGTGAGCTTCACCGACTTGTTTCATTGAAAACATGACCGTGCACCATGAGCTCTTCTGTAGTCTTAGTGATGTGTCCATGGTTTTAATTTTTCGATGGGGGCGAAATGCGAAAACACCCGTGTGCTTAGATTTAGGTGCACGTTAAAGAACCCCAGGTGGTCAAAATTTCCGGAGTCCTCCACCACGGCGTGCCTCATAATCAGAAAGTGGTTTTGGCACGTAAAACCACAAATATTATTATTATTATTATTATTATGGTTTTAATTTTAAATAAGCGTTGCTTCCAAATCCTTAATGGATATTTTTTCGGGCGTAACGAGCGTTGGCGCGTTGTGTGCGTGCGTTTGTGCGTCTTCTGTATAAAGCGCGAAAAATTGGAATGAATCATTTACAATGGCTTGGGGCTCCTTTCCGCTCTTCACTCCAGCTCATGTGCTAGCCCTAGAGCTATGCCGCTGTGATAGAAGGGATGGAATCGGTAGCTTGCCTTAAGAAAGCCAAGCGGCGCGTGGGTCATGGACACAAACGAAAATACTGGCCATCGAATGGGAGTGCTATAACATTGAGGATCCTGGTTCTTTTTCTTGTTTTCTTTCTTTCTCTCTTTGCTTTTGCTTTCTTTCTCTCTTTCTCTCTTTCTTTCTTTCTTTCTTTGGCGTTCCTCCGATGGTCATCCGCGTAGTCCCGTCATTATGTCGCAATACAAGCACCACAATCATTATCGACAGCCTCGTGTGCCTGCAGTCCGTCTCATCCATCACTTATCTTCCTCCGCTTGGCGGCGTTGGCTTGGCTACCGTTTGCCGATCACGTGCACTTGGTGAGAATCAATGTGGGTGGTGGTCTGCAGGGAAAATGCGGAACAGGGCTCTTTCATCCATGCTCTCTCCGGGGAAGAGGGCCTGGACGAAAAGACGCGCAGTTGTGCCGATAAAAATGCGTTTCCCGTTGTGGTAGTATTATCGACAAAAGCGAGGGAAACGGAGACATATCGCGTATACAGTTCACGGATGAGTTTTTTTTTTTTTCGGTACGTTAACAGTCTCAGGTGGCTCTTCGATATGGAGGTTTTCTGCTCCAAACACTCTGCATTCTAGACTTTTCTGGAGCACCCTGACTAACAAAAGTGCGTTAAGAGTCATTGGAGCTCAAGACTGCACTCGTTTTTTTCATCTCTATTCATCCTTGCCCAAGTGCTTAATTCTATTTACTGCTTCGATTAAATTCCCAGTATTGGGTAATCGCCGGATATGAGTGGGGCAGGCAGCGTTCCGAGTGTGGTCCGTGCTAGTTCTGATTAGCGCGTGACCTTCAAAAGACGCCTACCTTACTGTGGAAAATGACACGCTGTTAAAAATTACGCCCCTATATGGACTAAATTCAGTGCAAACACTTCGGGAGTTCATTTGCGTCTGGTTAGAGCTTTGCGGCGTCCGTTGTGTACAGAGTAAATGCATGGTCCTGAGACGTGTAGAGTGCGATCTGCATTTATGGTTTCAGAATAACTGTCGCCTTCCAGCCTCAGCCACATGATGTAAGGACACCCGTTGTGGTTGAGTAGTTGTTTCGGCGTTACGCTTCTAAGCACAAGATTGCGGGATCGAATTCCAGCCGCGGCGGCCACGTTTTGATGGGGATGAAATGCAAAGACGACCGTGTACCTGGCATTGCATGCGCGTTAAATAACCCCAAGTGGTCAAAATTATTCCGGAGTTCCCCATTACATCGTGCCTCATAACTAGATCATAACTTTGGCATGTAAAAACCACAGAATTATAAAAAAGTTGATGTAAGAAAAGCTTAGGTGTAAAAGGTTCATATTCTTTGAAAGTTGAAGGGAGCAGCGCGCATCATAAATGATGTTTACCAGCTTCATTGTCGTTTTTAAAGAACCTTGCAAGTTCTTATGCTGAAGAGTGGCAACTGCGGTAAAAAAATATTGTTTTGATTACGTTTCTGTTTCACAGCATAAGAATCGAGCTTGACATGAGAAACGCGCTTGTTTACGTGCGCACAGAGTACAATGAGGCATTGATTGAAAGTGTGCGCCGCTTAGCCGCCATGACAGACCAAAGGAAGAGAACGCGCGGTCATCTGCGACACGTGTCGATGTTGGTTCTGTCGACCCGGCGCCTTCCGGGTCGCGCGCTCTTATTTTCCTTCTTGCTTTCTCCCATTGTCTCCGTGCCGTTATTGTCTTCCCTTTCCCATACATTGTCCCACTTCTTTCTTTGTTTGTGTTGCCCATTTTGAGCGCCGTCTGCAACAGTTACCCGCAGCAGACGCACAGTCATTATCAGTGCGGTCAACGCTGCTTAACACACACACACACACACACACACACACACATATATATATATATATATATATATATATATATATATATATATATATATATATATATATATATATATATATATATACATATATATATATATATATATATATATATATATATATATATATATATATATATATATAGTGATTGGTGGGGAAGTTGGCTCACGAATACAGCGCCAGTTCCTCCTTCTTTCATGAACGGGTGATGCAGTTCCAAGTATAGTTGTGTGCACTTACGCACCTAGCTTGTGATCACCGGTGGGTTTGAAAATACTTTATGTGCACACAACTTTACGAGGTAGCAGTCAAAACAACACAGATGCTTTCAGTGTTTCCTCTATTACTTTAACCAAATCGTTAAAGTGAGGCGGAACTGTCCCTACATTTCCGCTAAATCGTGCTGCAATTTCACTAAAATATTCGCTTTAGCTTTTGAGCAATTTTGAGGTAACGCAAGAACGTTGGAACACTATAATATACGTTAGCATGACCTAAATGATTCAGCCAAACGCCTCACCTACGTGTGAGTGAGGAGTAGACAATGAATTTACCAGCAGTTGCCAAGTGAGCTTCTTACTACTATACTTGCCTAACAATGGTCGACGACGATTGGAATTCACCATTTAGCGTCAGATTGTGAGGTTCCAAAGTGTAGCCAGATTGAAAAGAGTAGAATCACTTTTGTTTTTTCTTGCACACAAAGGAACTTGGTCCACATTATCCCTGAAAATGTTCCAGTTGTCGGCTTTTCTGAAAGCAAAGCAGAATTATGCAAGGCGCTCAAGGTCGCATGTTAACAGTTACATGAACTTTAGGCAGGTTATATACTATGGTTCTGCCTCTTTGTCTACCTGAAGGCTCTTCGCAGTACTGATTTGTCCAAAGCCCATGCGATGAGGAAGTAGTTTGTCCGGTTCCACGTGAACGAGCCCATCCGCTCCTACGTACATGCATCTCCGGAGTCGATTTATCTTAGTTTCACCTGCTGCGTTCTTAATCCCCCAATATTATTTTTATGTTTCCACTGAACGAATGTATTTAGTGAAAGTGCAAAATCCAGCGGCTAATACCTATTGCAATCCGTTTGGAAAAGAATAACTTAAAAAAACATACATTTGGGAGCACACTGTGAATCTTGTGGAGACAACCATTGTTTCATCATGAGCACAGACTCACAGCTTTGCGACATACAGCCGATTTCAACCACTCGCATGTAGCGTTTCATTAATGAAGTGTGTTCCAGAAAGCTACTTTAGAAGCAGCATTCCTAAATTTGAAGTCGCTAAGGTTTCGCAAATTGTTATGTGATGTCGCATGAAAAGCTGCTGGTCGCTAAATTGAAAAATATGTCGCTATACAGACAACTCAATCGCTAAATCTAGCGACAAATCGCCCCCATCTCAAATCTTGTTTCTACACTACGGTATTTGCATCAATGATACGGAGCCTAGCGTGAAATACTGTACCCTGTGCTTTAGTAATCTTATGTGTTCTCTATTTTATTCGTCCTAATTTTTCCCGTGCATTGCTAAACGAATTTGTTTTGCCTTTATTCCGGTCGCCTCCTCGCAGACACTGGCGAGTGTGTTCCTTATTCTTTTATATTTTATTTCTTCTTTATTGTTCTTTTTATTTTTGAAAGAGGGCTTTGTTGTTTCATAATGCTCCATGGTCGGGTAAAACTCGTTGTTGAAGCGCACTCAGAATGGCAAAGCAGTTTTCGGGGGGCTCAAGTTTAGCTCGGCGTAATAAATCATCGTTACACAAACTGCTTTCAACACGTTGGATGTTGTGCGACTTTGAGTTCCACATGCTCGCTGTATCCTTTGGAATAAAAGGCGGTTGAAGCAAAGAAACCTCGAAGGTTGCAGTTTTAATATGGAATCTTGCCCCAGCGTAGTGACCCACTGTGCGGAATAAGTATGTTTGAAATCCCCATTAGGCGCCGAAATGTCGTGCATGTACGTAGGAGCGACACATGCGCAAGTCAATACGCACGAACAAAATGCCTTGAAACGTCGTTGTCCATTTTGCGGGCGTGGTGCTGGTGGTGGGGGGGGGGGGGGTGTAGGGAGGGGGATGAATGCGTTTTTTTCGCCGATGTGCGTGTGGAAGAGAGAAAGAGTGCTTTTTACCGTTCGCACAGTTACCGTTCGTGTCCGTGCCCCTCCGGTAACTTTTAGCGCATGCTTCGCTGCACGGAACTAACTGCTGAATATATATGTGTGAGTACGTCGTCGCAAGCTGCTGGTTGATTCGGCCTAGCATGTGCGCGCACACATAATGAAAACCGCGATTCCTCCATGGCGTTAGCAACCGGCCGGAACAGCCATCTCCTACCGAGCGAGAAGCATAAAGAACGGCCTAATGGCGTTCCCGCTATGCAAAACGTCCGGCTCGTGCCGCTTTTATGACGCGTGCCTGTATTCTATCGCTCATTACGTTTTCTTTTTTTTTCTTTTTCCTTTCTTTTACATGTCGCCATGCATGTCCAATGAGCCTCCGAATGCGCTAATTCGTTTCATTCCGTATTTTTCTGCTCTGGCCCAGTGTATGGCTCCGTCGACCCGGTGAATGCCAGTCGACCGGGAGCACATAGCGTGCCTAGGCTTTCCCGGCACCCTCGAAACGTCTCTGCAGCTCAGCTTCCAGCGGTTAGGTAGTGGAGCCCTTTGCCCTGCTTCTTCAATCCCTGACTTCTCATGGATACGCCGACCCGTTTTATAGGGGGTGCCCTAACCCATTCCCCAGCGACGGTTGCCCCTTATTAACAGAAGCAGATTTCGACGGCTATGATATGGCGAGTTGCGCGCGCCGAAAACGATTGTGTAGCAATAAACACGTCATTGCCGCCGCGTTTTCCACAGCACCTATAGACAAAGCCAACAACTGTGCGCTATGCACACAGTTTATTGGAGTAGAAAAAGGGGTGTTTATCGCAAAGCAATATAAAACACATGAAACTTCCAATAATGTACGGCGCCAACCGTGTCGCCTTTCTTTTTGATGATGCTTCTGTACGTTTTTGCTTCTGTCGTGAAAGTGACGTCGGCGAGCTTCTGCTGTTTCTTCTTCTGCTATTTTCTGACATCTTTGTACTTTGTCTACCTCTTTGTTTACCTCGTCAAGTGCGTACGCATATATATTCGGCACGTTGTGGATTTCTTACAATGATGCAGCTGGCCAAGCAACGCTGTTAGCTTTTCGTTTTTCGTAGTGACATATTTGGTCGAAATGAGGTAGCAGGCCGATTTAATTTCTTTTTGATCCCAAGGCGTCCATTCGCCCATTGAGCGAAAAAGCCGGCGTCTGTCTTATGTAGCCGTGAAACGGCGCCTAAAACGGCACTGTTAATGGTCTGCGACGCCACGTCACGATCGCGCCTCGCTGGAGTTCCCACTGGCTGCGACGCCGCGTTATGAGCGGCGCCTAGACGGAGCCGAGAGGGTGAAAGGGTTCGACTACTGCTGCCCAAGCGCGCCAGCTGTTGCGTGCGGGGAGAGGGCGTGGCCGCGACGCCACGTCATCTTCGCTTTCTCTCTCGGAAGCCTGTGTTATCCGCGCGCCCCTTCACTGGGCAAGTTCTCGCTTGCGCTCTAACTGTGCCTCGGCAAGGCCGAATCAAAACACGCCAAGCGGCTCAACGCGCTCGCTTGTCCGCGAGGATTTCTTAACCTTAAGGACTGCCCAGCGGCATTCAGTTGGACATTAATGCTTTCCCATTCACAACTCATAAGAAGTGCCTAGGCGTACCCGGATTCGTTCACCTCAGATGCCTAGCAAACACTAATGCTAATAGTTTCTCTTTCTTTTCCATGTTTAGGGGTACATTATTGAAACCGTTGAATCCTACAATTTCACATTTTTACTGACAATGAGCAAACCCTTCTAAGCGACCAGATAATTGGATCACATATGAACGAAACACTGAAGGTGTTATTTTTCTGAACAGTGTTGGGGTCTCACTTACGCAGTTGCGTAGGCTGGATGGCTAATCGTGTGTCTTGCTTTCTTTATTTTGCAGGTGAGTTACATTTTCCTCCAGCAGCCCGCCGAACGTCTGTGTCTCGTCAGCACTGAGTCTTAACGTAAGTTCGAGTTTGAATACGCTCGCGGGTCTGCTTGAGTTTTAGGGAGGCTCAATAAATGCGTTTTTCTTCCAGGGCATAGCAATTAGCCTTGCCTGGAATGATAGAATCTTTCTGCGGCACATATTGGAAAAATATATGGCTTCATGCACGTTGTTAATTATGCATTAAAAACGGAGAGCTTCTGTAAGTGAATCCAGAGACTTCAGTCATCAAGTGTTCGCTCTGAAGTCTGGATGCTAAGTTATACTAGGTTCCCTTTGAAGTCACCTCAGCACCGCCACTTCCACATTTTAATCTGCCTGCTCGATTTGCCTTTAGATGTGTACCAAAGCTGCGTATAACTTTGATTATTCACTGTTTTCGACGTTCCGCTTCTGAGGGTAAAGTCGTGGGTTTGATTTACACGCCTATGCTGCCGCATTGCAGGCGCGCCTGCAGGCGCAGCTAATGCCGACGTAGTTATAGTCAGGGCCGAACCTTACACTAGTGTTGTTAACTTTCTTTTGAACAAACTCGCCAGCTTTCGGCAAAAAAAAGCTTCATTTTTATTTTAAGTCGCTACGTGGTCATGATGGTTGACTTGCTCAGAATTTCCTCTTT